>NC_044985.1:11870507-12190835 GCF_008728515.1 Papio anubis | reverse complement strand
GTCATTATTTGTGTTCCAAGATGTATTTTTTTCCCACTTTAACTAAGGCTTTCTTTTAGATTCTTTTAAGTAGCAAGCATATCAGTGACTTTCAGGTGATTGAACTGATAAAAACTGCATTTACACACAAGTTTTCATGTATGGGTTCATGTGGTATATGCAACTGTGTTAACCATTTTTAATGATCGTTAAGGAGCATCCACCTACATCTGATCTTGGCCAAAATGCTGAACCTGATAGATGTCCTCTTCTCAGGCAAGGAAATTCCCATGCACCATGACATTCTAAGAGTGGGTTCCGAAGTAAAGGGAAACTGAGAATTTGGTTAGGAAATTTTTTAAAAGAGGAAACATTTTAAAAGAAGAGAAATGTTCCCATGTTATGCCTTTGCAATGGCATGAATCCTGGACTCTCTTTGGACTCAGATAGACATGGCATTGAATTCCGACTCTGCCACTTATGGACAATGTTATTTACTGTTTCGGAGCTTCAGTTTCTACCTATGTTTCCACATCCTTCTCAAAACCCTCTCATACTTTTCCTTCTCAAAACCCTCTCACACTTTTCCTTCTCACCCAGAACAACATCTAAAAGGCCTCATCACAGCCTGTAGGACCCTCATGATCTGGCTGCTGATAATCTCTTTGTTCTCTTGTTCACCAAACTTTCACAACCCAGCCCAGCAAAGCTCACTTCTGCCCCAGGACCTTTGCACATGGTCTTTCTGATCCAGGGAAGCTATTTCTCGAGGCCTTTGCATGGCTCCCACTCTTAAACCTCATTCAGTTCCTTGCTCAAATGTTATCTTCTGAAATATTGTCTTCCTGGCCACACATCCTCAGGTCCCTCTCTGGGCCCTCTGCAGGCTTGATTTCACTTCATAGCACTTATTGCCTGATATATATCATATTTATTCCTTTGTTGATTAATTTCTTGTCTGTATTTGTTGACAAAAATGTAAGGTCATGAGGCAGGAGCTTTGTCTTATTTGTCCTTGTGTTCCCACTACCTAGGACTTTGCCTGCACCTGGTATAGACACCTAATGATAGTAGACTGAATCACCTTGGGAACTGGTGATCATAAGATGTTCCAGGATTAGTAACCATGTGAGTGAAGCCTGGCAAGCGCAAGTAAACGATAAGTACTATTATTGTCGCTAATATTATGAGCACAAGGCCTAGTAAACACGTTCTTTGTAAATACTTGCTGAATCTGTTGGACTTGAAGAGCTCAAGGGACATATAATGTGATGGCAGGTCAATTCCTCTTAATGAACACAGCCTCAGGAACCTGTGTTTCTGAAGTACCTGTCAAGACCCCCTCCTCCTGCTCAAGGGTCTAAAACTCAAAAGCTTGCAGGGGGTAGACAGATAATATAAACAACTGAAGCTGTTTGAGTGGGAGTTGTTGAACTGGAAAGGTCATGTTCAACTCCAGGTAAAGACACAGGGTTGCCAGAACTCTTGCTTTTTCAAGAGAAATTAGAAATCCAGAATTTTTTTTTTTGTTTTTGTTTTTTTTTTTTTTGAGATGGAGTCTGGCTCTGTGGCCCAGGCTGGAGTGCAGTGGCCGGATCTGAGCTCACTGCAAGCTCCACCTCCCGGGTTTACGCCATTCTCCTGCCTCAGCCTCCTGAGTAACTGGGACTACAGGCGCCCGCCATCTCGCCCGGCTAGTTTTTTGTATTTATTCAGACTTTTATATAAAATCTTATTTTAAAATGTTGGTTACTGACATATTTTGGATGCTTGTTCCCTCCAAATCTCATGTTGAAATGTGATTTCCAATGTTGGAGGAGGAGCCTAATGAGAGGTGTTTTGGTCATGGGGGCAGATCCCTCATGAATGGCTTGGTGCCTTCCCTTCAGCAATGAATGAATTCTTGCTCTATCAGTTCACGTGAGAACTGATTGTTTAAAAGAGGCTGGTACCTTCCCTCTCTCTCTCTTGCTCCTTCTCTCACCAAGTGACACACTGGCTCCCCTTCCCTTCCACCTTGATTAAATGCTTCCTCAGGCCTCACCAGGAGTGGATGCTGGTGCCGCACTTCGTGTACAGCCTGCAAAGCCATGAACCCTCTTTTATTTGTAAATTACCTAGTCTCAGGTATTCCTTTACAACAACACAAAATGGACTAATACAGTTACTATTTTGGGTGTTGACAAGAGCACCTCCATGTTTGGAGATCCACTAGAAGGCCTCATAGAACTCAGCATTTATTTGTCATCACTTCTAAGTTTTACTACAATGAGGTAGGAGTACACAGACAGATCACAGGGGGAAAGACATAGGCAGAGCCTGGGGGAATCCATGCACAGTCTTCCTTATGTTCACTCCCTCCTAGAGGGCTCACACACCGCCCACTTTTCCCCAAGCAGCAAAAATGTAGCAACATGTGTGTGATGTTTCAGCCCAATGAAGTCCATTAGAGATTCCTTGCCCAAGCTTTTTATTGGGGGCTGGTCACTCTGCCAGCATGTACTAAAATTCCAGACTCCCAGGAGGAAAGCAGATGTCCAGCATAAACCCCATTGTGATAAGAATGTCACAGGAAGCCACTCTTATCAGTTAGAGAATGTTTTACTTCCATGTAAGGAACTGTTTACCAGCCAATTTCCAAGATGCCTGTCGAAGGCCACCCTTGCAAGTAGACCTTTCCAAGGAGAGCAATTTCAGGCCTTCTATGTCAACTCTGCACAGTTACTAAATGAAAAATTGTAATTATTCATTGTAAAATTTTACATATGAATAATTGTAATTATTCATATGTAAAAATATTTTATTAAGAAACATTTCCAACACATACACACAAAAAGAAAGCGCTATCATGAACCTCCATGAACCCATCACTTAGCTGTGTCAACAAACATGTACCTGCGTTGACTCATCTGTGTCCCCATGTCCCCATCCACTTCCCTTGAATATTCTGAAGCAAATTCCAGAAATTGTATTCCATCTGTAATAGTTCAGCAGATATCTCTAAATGATGAGGACTCTTTACAAATGATTTGGAGTGCATGCTGTCAGAATGTAGCCTCTGCCCTAGCTGCATGTCAGGAATCATTTCCAAATGACAATTCTCGGTCCCCTGGCTACTCTGCCAGACTTTTCTCCTGCCATCACTTCCTTAAAGACTCAAGCCTGAGGGGAAGGTGAGAGAGCACATTTTCTGGAGTGGCCCCGTGCTCCAGGTGATCAGGGATGGACAGCCTGGTGCCTGCAAGATGTTTGCATTACTGGAATGATACTAGTGGCTGTTGGAGTAAGTGATACAGGTTTCTTTGGCTTGACCATAAGCTGCTGGAGGGCAATTGTTGTACCTGCTTTTATTTAGCTGTCTTCAGTGGGGCCCAGAAGAGGCTCCATGTTTACAGAACCTAGAAAAGAAGTGACGTCTGGGCCTTAGCAGGGGGACAGAGAACCGGAGGTGAGAGCAGCCACTTCCTGTGAACTAAGCTTTTCTTTCTGAATATTCCTGCCATTTGTGCCAAGAGATATGGCAAACAAAGAGGTGAGTACTGACTTCCTGTCCAGTGCTCACCTGACTAGGTAAGTACCTTTGGCCCAATCACTTCATTTCTCCAGCCTTAGTTTTCTCAGTCGTAAAAGTATGGGGTCATTCATTCATTCATTCCTTCACTCACTCTACAAGCATTTATCATGTTAGGTTCTGCGCTAGGTACTGTGGATATGAAGATTAAAAAAAAATTTTAAGGTTCTTGCCCTCAAGAAGCTTACATTCTAGTGTAGGAAAAATATGCAGACACACACAGATAAATATATAAAGAATCCGACATGATAAGTTACGTAAGAAATGCAGTGTTTTAAGAGTTAGGTATTCATTATCTACTGAGCTCTCACTATGTACCAGCCCTGACTGTAAACACGTTGTGCCTACCCAAGCCTCACAGTGAACTTGCAAGGGAGATATTACTATTCCTGCCCTTTCTGGCCCTTTCCCCACACCAATTTTGGTTCAGACAGTTGAGTCTTGGAGAAGTTCAATAACCTTCCTAAGGTCACATGGCTAATAAAAGTCTAAACTCCCATTTCACACCCAGATTTTTCTATCAGACCCCTTGGTATTTGGCGGTACCTTCCCTGGAGGGATGAACCTGGATGCCCTATTGACTTCAACAACCTGTGATTCTGACTCTTTATATGTTAGACATGAGTTAGGAAGTGTCTTGGGTTGGGTTCCCAAGAGGCAGACCCTGAGATTTGAGTGTTAGTGATCCGTTAAGGAAGTGCTCCCAGGAGAAACTGGGAAGGGAGTTTTGGGAAGCAGGACAGGGAAGGTGAAGAAATTTAGCAAGGGTATGATTTCAGGAAAAGTTCTGCAAAGGGTAGCTGCAGCCTGATCCCACAGGGGACATCTGGAGCATGTTGGACCTCAAAGTCATTGCAAACAGAGGCCAAGGTTCTGGGCTTTCAGTCTCTGCACCTGTCAGCCACTGGCTAAAGGCTGTCCCCAAGGGGACACTTCCAGCTCTCTGGGTGCTCAGGCAGTATGGCTCTGGTATCCAGGATAGTCCTCTGAATAAAAACCATAGGTACAGGTAGTTAGAAAAGTACACTGAAGCTCAGGAAAGGGGTGCACAGGAAAAAGGGGTACAAGAGGATCTAGGCAGATCTGCTCACAGTGTCCAGCACAAAGGAAGAAGGAGGCTTCTTGGGCCATCAAAACGCACAAAATAGTTATTGCAAATATGGAGATGGTTTGACATTGTCTCAATTTTCTCTTGCTTTGCCAATATTCAACTCCCTGCAGGATTTCTAAGAGCTATGGGTGGCCTCAAGAACACCTGTGGAGAAATGGAATGAGCAATTTTGGGCTTTCTTCTTGGCTGGTTGGAGTCTTCAAAGGAACCCTGGGCTGAGAGTTCTGGGTCCAGTGCTAGCTGTCACTATGACTGTGGGTGTGACCCTGAGCAGGTCACATTATGCCTCCCATCTCACCAGTCAGGATAATAATCCTGTCTATCCTTTCCCAGGCATGTAGTGAGGGAAAAATGAGGTCACCGATGAAATAATGCTCTGGGAAGTAAAAAGCATTAAATGAGGACAAAGTGTTGTCTTAATGATATGACAACTGGGCTATGAAGGGAAACATATAAATGCCAGGTATTTATTATCTCAACCAGCATTTGGATTAGTGTTATTCTTTGTACCAACTGTAAGCCTGATTGTCAGTGTTGGAAAAGTCTCACCACCCCAGTTTATGAGACCTCCAGGGGTTAAGAACTGCAAGGATCCAACTTACAAAGTTAAAAGGAAGAGTCCACACAAGACCACACTCATTTCTTTGTGTGTGTGTGTGTGTGTGTGTGTGTGTGTGTGAGATAGGGTCTCTCTCTGTCAAAGACTGGAGTGCAGTGTGTGATTGTGGCTCACTGAAGCCTTGAACTCTTGGACTCAAGCCATTCTCCCACTTCAGCCTCTCGCGTAGCTGGTACCACAGGTTCATGCCACCACATCTGCTAATTTTTTGATTTTTTGTAGAGATGGGATCTCACTATATTGTTCAGGCTGGTCTTGAGCTCCTGGGCTCAAACAATCTTCCCATCTCAGCTTCCCAAAGTGTTGGGATGACAGGCATAAGCCACTGTGCCTCAGGCCACTCTCACTTCTGACATCAACTTCAAGTTCAGGGGTTTGCCAAAACCATCCTTGGTTTGATTTACTAGAAACACTCATAGCACTCACATAAATGCTGTTATACCCCTGGTTGCAGTTTATTACATGGAATGGGCACAGGTTAAAGCCAACCAAAGGAATACAAGCATAGGGCAGGCTCTAGGAGGGATCCAAATGCAAAACTGTCTTGTCTTCAGGATATTCTCCTAGTATCCATGTGGCAATTCACACAGAGTATTGACAACTTGGGAAGATGACTCCTGCCTCAGTGTCCAGAGTATTTATTAAGGTTTCACGATACAAGTGTGAATGATTATTTGCCCTTGTGTTTGAACTAAATCTCCAGCCCTCCTTCCCCAGATGTCCGGCTGATATCATGTGGCCTGAGGAACACGTGAGTCACTTCATTGGCAGAAAGTATCAGGTGTGATCCAAGGGGCCCCCTTGAATAGCAAAGATACTCCTTTCACTTGGGAAATTCCAAGAATTTATGGGTTACTTTCTAGGAGCTAGGAACATAGCCAGATCTCTCATTGGGGAAATCCAAATTCTTTCTTACACACCTCTACTCCCTCTAAGTTATCTTTCCAGACATAGCTCCAGTTCTTCCTTCCAGGGCTTTATTAGCCTCTCTTTTCTCTAATCTTCCATGGCACTGATTGTTTCTAATACATAGAGAGGAATGGTTGTTAGAGCTCTAGACTTTGGGCAGATACTTGAATTCAAGTTCAAACTATGTTACTTCCCAGGCTGTGTGACCTTGGGCAAATTACTTAACCTTTCAGAGTCTCCATAAATGTTAATTATTATTTTTATTTTTCTAATTAATCACATGCTATTTACAACTTACATGGTATTTGTAGGATGGATTGACCTTTATTTTGTACTATTATTTAAACCTCTTTAGGTCTTAATTTCTATGTTGCAAACTCTTTGAGTGAAGGGATTTTAGCACATTTTAAGCCTGAGACTAAGGCCTTGAGGATACAGAGATGAACAGCACACTTTCATCCTCCAGGAACTCTTGATTTTCTGGGGGTAGGAAGCAGACAGGTGGACTGTTAATTCTGGTGTAGTGTGATTTGTACTGAGACAGAGGTAAACAGAAGGTACTTTGGGATCATGGAGGAGGACTGGGGTGGATTGGTGAGAGAGGAAGGTCAGAAAGTCTCCCTGAAGGAGGTCACACTTAAGCTGGACTCTTATTATATTATTGGGATTCTCAAATCTTGGTGTGTTTTATAAGCATTTTGGGAGCTTGTTAAAAATATAGATATTAGGGCCCAGCCCAACCTACTGACTCAGGGTATACTCAGAGGGATGGGGCCCAGTCATGTGTTTTTATGTTGTTTGGTTGTTTGTTTTGAATTTGCCTGACTCTTGTACGTACTTGTGTTTTCAAGTTCAGTAGGGAATGGCAAACTTTGTTCTGATACTTTTTAGAAAATAAACTACTGACTTTAGCAAGCTCATTTCATTATTAAAATCAGCAAAATTTGGGAAGTTTAAACAAGGAGTCCAATTTGGGAAAGGGTTTTTGACAAATGGCAAGAAAGATTAGTGACCACAAGACTTCACAATTTGACTTTAGAATGTCAAGGAGGAAAGGGTTGTTAGAGATTGTCTGGCACAACATCGTGTAAACTCTGTTCTGTGAAGTCCTGTGGGGTCCCATGGAGCTGCCTTAAGGGTTACATAGCTGTGTGGGGTAGAATTTTAGACCTCTTTCATAGCCCATGGCCCCTTTCAACCAGAGGAACTCTGCTGCTTTTGGTTTTATTTGTTGTCCTTGGAATTGTTTTCTTTTGCAGAAAATGTTCTGAGACTAAAAGAACAGCTTTGTATTGCAAATGGAGATAGTGAGACTCAGCAGGAAGTCTCTTACCCAATAGACACAGAGAGACTCAGTGGGAAATGCCTCATGCAGTGGACACAGGGAGACTCAGTGGGAAGTGCCTTGCCCAATGAACACAGGGAGACTCAGTGGGAAGTGTCTCACCCAGTAGACACAGGGAGACTCAACGGGCAGTGTCTCACCCAAGTTGTTCAACTCTTGCTGCCTCAGTGTGTGCTGGAACTTGGGTCTGACGCCCATGTGTCACTCTCACTGCAGTGCTGTCCAGCCTCAGCTCCATCGGGAGTGACCTGGCATAGGTACTTCTCAGCATTGCAGACGTGATGTGTGTAAAGGCAGGAAGGACGCCTGGTCTGAATATGCTCATGAGCCACTGCATCCTCAACCTAATAGGTCAAACTCACAAAATCGTATAGATTTGCTTCCTGGAGAAAAGTCCTTAGAATCGCTTCATGGTTGCCTTCCTGTGGGGACAGGGCATGTAACAGAGGTTCCTGAGGTGTGACAGGAGCCCAAGCTAGTTCAGGAGAGAAGCCTCTCAGGTACTTCAATGCGTCTTGTTGGAATGCTGGGTTGACAGCTAAAATGACCAACAAATGACTATGAGACACTGATGAAATTGACAAGCATTTGGGCCCTGAGACACCTGCTCAGGTGATGTGGGCCCTGGGGCCATGAAGGGTGGGTGGTAATGTGTTACACATGTTACATAGTGGCTGTTGTTTTAAAGAAATGGGGCTAAAAATTAGGACGTGAGTGAGTCTGGCTTGGCTCTTGCTCACCTCCCAACCTGGAACAAGTCTCCTGAGCTCTGTGAGGTGAGCTCTATAGTGAGCTCCAAAAGGCAAGGACTAAGTTTTATCCATAGCATCCAGCAGAGTGCCCAGCAAGTTAAGTGTTCAAAATCTTAAGTGAACAGGGTTTAGGGGTGCCTTTGGGCCACGGCTCAGTATAAGAATAACCCCCTGCTTTGCTCCCTCTTGAGCTGCCTCTCCCAGTCACTGGAACTCCCCTTTCTCTCCTCTTACCCCCTCCCTGAAAATATACCATCTCACCCACCTTTTCGGCCCTCCTCTTTTCCCCACTGAGGATGTGATTGTTATGTGAATGAAAAAAGTATAGGTTATGGGAGAGAGCGAAGGGCTGCCTGGATTCTATCCAGTATACAGGCTGCTGCTGGGAAGAACACGATGCATGTGTCCTGCGTGTTCACCAAAGTGCTGTGCCCGGATGAAGGTGCAGAAGCTCCAGCCCAAGGGCCATATAATACTTGACAAACAGACCCTCAAAACCTCTGGTATGCTAAACACCTTGGGGCAATGGGCAGAGAAATATGATACCTTTTCCTCCAAAGGAACACAGGCACTGGACGAGCTATTCTATCATAGAGACAACAGTATAAGAAGTGCCATGTGGTGGAACATGAGTCAGTAGGCATACAGAGGGTGGCCTGACTGTCTGAGACCGCGTCCTGGAAAAGAAGTGTCCTCTTCTTGGTTAGATTGGCAGTGGAACTGCACCTTCCTAGGGCTACTATGTACCATGGAGCAGGTTGTTCACTGGACATGCTGTCCAGCTGCGGGATAATAAATGCTGTAATGCCCATGCTCTTTCTGGAGAGTTATGCACTCTAGCACGGCTACACAAGGGCACTGTGAGCTCACAAGACATTAGGTGTCAGCCACAGATGTACCTGCCTTCTGCAGAATTGAGAGGCAGAGCTGGGCTCTCTGGCCTTTCATCCTCTATCCCTCACTCCTGGGCAAGAATCAGGGGGCAACAGACCCTCACGTTTCCATGTAGGGTGGTTCTAAAATACGTTTGGGTCATGAATCCCTTCAAGGATCAGATGAAAGCTTTGAACCTTCCCCATCACCCACAAAGGCACATTCCCACATTAGCTTGCATGAAATGGCAAGATAATTTATTTATCGGAAATCCATCAATAGAGTCTTTTCCAGAGATTGCTCCCTATGGTCAAAGACCTTGGCACTAAAATAGTAGTGGTCTTCTGCTCTGACCCATGTGAGAGGAATGAATCACCTGACTAATGGAGGATTCCCACTGATCAGTGTTTCTTGTTAAGTGGAGCTAATTTATTGAAAAGCTGGAGCAATGGGCATTTGACCTCTTTCTTCTCTTTGTACACTGGGCAGTCTGAGGTAGCCATTCTGGGTGTGTGTGTGTGTCTTTGGCAATTCCAAACTCTCCCTCTGGTGGGCTGTTCCTCAAAATACAAGAGGTGGGAAGTAGAGAGGGCAGGGAGGCTTATCAAGCCCTTTAATACAAAGATCTAGAATCAGGCTTTCCAAGTGATTTCGTGGGTGGTCACCTGTGCTTGGGGGAGGCAGGCAGAGTAATGGAAGGGAGCACAGAGGCACAGTATTGCCAGTGTTGGTTCTTGCATGGGTGGTGAGTTAGAAATAAACACAAATAAATGAAAACAGAAAGAGGTCATACGTGGACCAATTCTGAAATTGTAACATAAACCAAAGATTGTGATTAACTGAGTTCTATGTATTGAGGCTGGACAAGAGGCAGGGTCTAGGTCATGGAGAGTCTCTAGGGATGTGCTAAGGAACATGGCCTTTGTGGCGGGCTATAAGGAATCCGACTCCAAGGTTGCCAGCTTGGATGAAAGGGTGGATTTTTAGGCCACCAACTGAGATATAAGAATAAGAGGAGAGGCAAGATTAATTATAACAGTGAACATTTATTGAGCACGAATTATGTGCCAAACACATAGTTGAGTGCTAAAAACTCAGCAGGGATAACTATATTTAATTTTCATAGGAATGCTTTGCTATGTTTTCGTTATTTTACAGATGGTAAAACTGAAGCTTTGAAAAGCGAAGCCACTTTGAAAAGTTAAGTCACTTGTCCAAGGTCACAAAAAAATACACATGGTTGTGGTGGGTTTGAACTGTGTCAGCGTGGGCTAGGCTAAGAGAATTTCTCAAAACTCCCTTTCTTGTGTGTTTTCGGTTATGGTGGGCCACGGAGTGATCCACCATAACCCTTTCTCTCCTCTTACCCCCTCACTGAAAATACACCTTCTCACCCACATTTTCAGCCCTCTTCTCCCCACTGAGGATGTGATTGTTGTGTGAATGAAAAAAGTATGGGTTATGGGGGAGAGCAAAGGGCTGCCTGGATTCTATCCAGTTATAGAGGCTGCTGCTGGGAGCAGCCTGTGACTGGGAGAGGCAGTTCAAGAAGGAGCAAAGCAGGGGGTTATTCCTATACTGAGCAGTGGCCCAAAGGCACCCCTAAACCCTGTTTACTCCAGACTTTGAACACTTAACTTGCTGGGCACTGTGCCCGATGCTGTGGGAGATGTGGAGGGCAGAAGGGAGGCAGTCACTGCTTTGCAGCTCCCACGCATGGACGTGGCTCTCCTGGGGCTGCTAATTTGCTGGCTTGCCTCGTTGGTGTGAGGCAGTGGTTGGACCTTCTTCAGCTTTTTCCTGAATCCTCCTTCAGCTTTCCTGACTCTTGGGCCAGGTGTGTGTTCAGGTCCGGAACAAAGATTCTAGCTTCTTCAGGAGACCCACATTACAAGGGTCAGAGGCAAAAGGAATGACCTGGGTCTTAGTCCATCTTCACGGGCCCCAGCTTTTACTTGTAGGGCCCAACTGGCTCTTGCTTCCCAAATTCCCTTCCCAACCGCCTTCCCTGCACACTTCAAGCTCCAACATGTGATGCAAAGACATGTCTTACAGAGACCAGCTCCCACAATTGTGTAAGGTCAAATCCTTGCAAAAAAAAGTTCCTTTATATATCCAAATTATCTATGTCAGATCTGTATCTATGTATGTATCTGTATCTATATTTATCTATACCTATATCTATATCTACCCATATCTATATCTGTATCTATATCTATGATGTGTGTGTATCACACACATACTTGAAGTATACACACAAACATATACTTATATGTCTCTCTATCTATCGATCTATCGATCGATCTATCTATCCATCGATCGATCTATCTATCCATCCCTTAGTGGCTCTGCTTCTGTGAGTGAACCCTGACCAATGACTGATGCTGATGCAGTGCTGTAACAAAGATCAGATCTCAGGCTGTTTCACCACAGGACCTGCACACTTAATTACTCAGATTACACAGCAGTCCGGTGGAGGTCCACTTTAGACAGGCTGAAACTGAAGTGCCTATGGGATGTTTGGGTGGCTGAGTCACAGGCTGTTGAAGATATCGGAAAAGCCTCATGCGCAGTGGATGATCAGAGAAGGGGAAATGGGGGCAGGCTGGAATTGGAAACAAGTTTTATGGTGGTAGACTTGATTTAAGTCTCAAAGGCTGGTAGGAGCTGGTTAAATGGATGGGGGTGAGGGAGAGCAATGTCAATGGGGAAATAGCATGAGAAAAGCCTACAGCAGGAATGGGCAGCCGGAATGGCCTATAGTAATCAGCTTGAATGGCCTAGCAGGGGCCTATTGATTATATGGCCATTGCTATCTATTCAGTTCTAGGAATTATATCTCCCCAGGGATATGGTGGGCTCTGGGCATTGCATACTGCACCTGGTAAGTTTCTAGTTTGAGTAAGTTCAATTTGTCTCAAACATTTTGTGAGCACCTACTATATGGCAGCATTGTGTTGAACATAAATATGAATAAAACATGAACTATATACCGGATAAATTTGTGTTCAGATTAGAGATATTCAACACGTTTCAGTGAAATTGGACTGAATGGAAATCTTGAGCCAATAGTAGGGCTGACTCTGGACTTCTGATTCCATTTTGGGGTTTATTGCTTGGACAAAATGATAAAATAGGTCAGTCTACCCACCCACTCATCCCTCCATCAATTCACCCAAAGCTAGATTGTTTTACCTCCCTACTGATCTATCATTCATCTGTCTCTACTTATTCAACCATCTATTACCTCTTGTTTTGTTAAATGGAAGGCAGAATTCGAGCAGTCTGCAAAATCAGTCATATATAAAATGACAATCAAAAGATAAAAACAGATGAAAAAGATGAAGAAAAACAGATGTTGATCCTGATGGTGACTGAATAATTGTTACTGATTATTGCAATAAACAGTTATTGTAGCTGAGTGTTGCATTTAATGCTGAGTTTATTAGAAATGAAGGCAAAAAGAAAAAAAAAAAAAAGATGCACACTGGGTTACCCAGTCCATAACAATTGAAGAGAAAAGGAATACAAGTTGGAAGACATGGACATTCTCTGGCATTGTGTAGAAAGAGGATTTATCGTGTCAGGACTAAGTCAGGATACCAGGTAGCATAATGGACGCAGTCTTCACTGCACTTCTGCAAAGGCAAAAGAACACTCCTCAAATGTTTCTCCTATCGATTCTCTATAAAGGCCAAGGGCATACCGTTAAATCTTATTTCAGCTCAGGCTTTTCTGTGGCAAACTAAGATAATAACGTCCAGCCACATTAAGTTCAGATGATCAGACTCAGATTAGGGAGAGAGCCCAGAGCACTTAGAGGAAGGGCTGGTTAGCTGGCTATTAGGCTCTATCTTTCAAATTTCAGTTGTCTCCAGAGAGCCTTTGGGTCAGGGGACTTTAATCTCCATACAAAGAAGATCTCTCCAACTCGAAAACACACTGTTATCAATTCAGAACTTGTTCTATTCCAGGAGTAAGAGACCTGTAGACTTGGTCACCTTGTCCTCTGTCCTTTTCTAAAGCAAGGAGCTGAAACACTGCATCAGGAGCCTTCAGCTTAAAAAGAATTCACATGATGACCTCCTTCCCCTGGCCATAGAATGACTTATGAGCCCTTTGGAGAACAGTGCCTCAAGTTACCACGTCCAAGGCTGACACATTTCCTCACCACCGTGGCTTGCTCTCAGTGGGGCTGGCCCAGGGCGTGCCCAGTTTCCAGGTTGGCATCCACCTCATGCTGGTTGGCCGCTCCACTGTGTCAGTGTGTCAGAGCATCAGCTGGACTGGTTCCCAGAATTCATCCCGTGCTCATGGCAAAACCTTGAAGACTTAGGTCAGCTCTGAAGGCCAGCTTGGATTGTCAATGGTTGAAGCCAGTGTCCCCAGCATGAAGGTCCAGCATTCCATGAGGATTTATCGAACATATGTTGGGTAAAGCATCTCAAGGTGCTTCACTGTGTTGTGAACGAGGAATTGGGAGGAGGAAGAGCATGAAAGATGCAAAGGAGGCCGGGCGCGGTGGCTCAAGCCTGTAATCCCAGCACTTTGGGAGGCCGAGGCGGGTGGATCACAAGGTCAGGAGATCGAGACTATCCTGGCTAACACGGTGAAACCCCGTCTCTACTAAAAATACAAAAAAACTAGCCGGGCGTGGTGGCAGGCGCCTGTAGTCTCAGCTACTTGGGAGGCTGAGGCGGGAGAATGGCGTGAACCCGGGAGGCGGAGCTTGCAGTGAGCCAAGATCACGCCACTGCACTCCAGCCTGGGAGACACAGCGAGACTCCGTCTCAAAAAAAAAAAAAAAAAAAGAAAGATGCAAAGGAAATAAACGGGATGGATCTGGACTTTTAGGATTATTCAGAGGGTTTAGAGAAAGGCTGGATAATGTCTGAAACGATACAACTCAATAAAAAGACCCCCCAGTTACCAAGGTTGAGAGGCGTACCTCAGGTTATGAAGGAGTGGCCTGCCTCTCCACACCTGTGGGCGTTTCTCGTTAGGTGGAACGAGAGATATGAGAAAAGAAATGAGACACAGAGACAAAGTATAGAGAAAGAAAAAGTGGGCCCAGGGGACCAGCGCTCAGCATACAGAGGACCCACGCTGGCACCGGTCTCTGAGTTCCCTCAGTATTTATTGATCATTATCTTTTCCATCTTAGAAAAAGGGAAGTGGCAGGATAATAGGATCATCGTAGGGAGAAGGTCAGCAGTAAGACATATGAATAAAGATCTCTGTGACATGAATAAGTTTAAGGAAAAGTGCTGTGCCTTGATATGCATATGCAAACATCTCCATAAACCTTTTTAGTGCATAAAGAGCAACATTGCTGCTAGCGCGTCCCACCTTCAGCCCTAAGGCGGTTTTCTCCTTTCTCAGTAAACAGAACATACAATCGGGTTTTACACCGAGATGTTCCATTGCCCAGGGACGGGCAGGAGACGGATGCTTTTCTCTATCTCAACTGCCAAGAGGCCTTCTTTCCTCTTATACTAGTCCTCCTTAGCACAGACCCTTCACGGGTGTCAGGCTGGGGGACGATCAGGTCTTTCCCTTCCCATGAGGCCATATTTCATACTATCACATGGGGAGAAACCTTGGACAATACCTAGCTTTCCTAGGCAGAGGTCCCTGCGACCTTTGGCAGTGTACGTGTCCCTGGGTATTTGAGATTAAGAGAATGGTGATGACTTTTCACAAGCATACTGCCTTCAGGCACTTGTTTAACAAAGCACATCCTGCAGAGCCCAAAATCCGTTAAACCTTGAGTCACCACAGCACATGTCTCTTGCAAGGGCAAGGTTGGGGGTAGGGTCACAGATTAACAGCATCTCAAATACAGAACAAAATGGAGTCTCTTATGTCTACTTCTTTCTATATAGACACAATAACAGTCTGATCTCTCTTTTCCCCACAAGGTTACATATGTGACTTTGGAAAAATCGTAGAACCCCTCTGCTCTCAGATTGCTCATCTTTGTAAAGAAGCAAAAGTAATAAATCTGCAGCTTTACTGAATTGAGTTGAGAGAACGAGAAAGATCACAGTATAAAAATGCACTGAGAAAGTAAAAAAGGGCTACATAGAAATGTAAGTTGATGTGATGGTTAATGTAATAATTATTGATTTTTAAATATCATCTGTGAAATTAGTCTGCTTTGGTATCTAGAGTTACCAGTGTCAATAATGCCAGGCTTACCATGGAAGTCCACTCCAAGTGATACAAGCATTTCCTACCTTTCCTCCTCAGCAGGCTTCATCAGCCAATGCTGTCTTCCATTGTCCCTCCCTTTGTGCCTCTCTAGACATTCATACACGATTTGTCGGACACCCACACTTAAGCACACACCACACAAGTCATCTGACCCCCTGCTTCTCTCTAAGTAGCTTGCTACTGCTTCTGTGTGTATTGGAGGTCAAAGCTCCTTCCTTCCATTCTTCTGCCCCATAGACACTGCCCAGCTCCCTGCTGCTGCCAGAGAAATCCCACTTGTCCCAGCTTCGTTCAGCTCTCTTTTCCATTTCAGTACACAAGATATTCCCTTTTACATGCACCACTTAAAGGAATATATTATAATAATATGCTATAACCATAGTATATCATATATAGTATATAACATAATATACTATATAATATAGCAATATATAATCATGTATAATATATCTATACTAAATATTATTCTATATCTGTATTATATGTCCTATATATAAATATATAATACATAATATATTACACATATAGCATGTATATCAGTATATATTATAAATTATACAGTGTAATTTCTTATTCAATTTTCATAAAGAACTCACTGAGGTATGTACTGTTATCATTTCTGTTTTATACAGGTGAAGATACTGAGAGTCAGAGTGGTTTGGATAATTTGCCCAAAGCCATTTAGCTAGTTGTGTGTGAGCCGTAATTCTGACCTGGAGCTTCCTCTTTTAGCTACTGTTCTTTACTGTTTCCCACTGATTCTTGCAATTCTGTAACAATAGATTATGATTTTCTTTATTGCTAATGCTGTTATTTGGTGGTGGGATGGTTGTGCCAAGGGATGTGTGTGTGTGTGTGTATGTACCTGTGTACATGTGATGACTTCTCAATTTGATTGTTTCTTGAGTCCATTCCTATCCCAGGACCTTCCCTGTCACATGCTGAATAAGGCACAAGCTCACACCCCAGAAACTAAGCTTTTCCCCAGACAGACCCCAAACTTCCTTTCAATTCTTCTTTCTGTACTTTGTCTCACCAGTGGCCCAAACTAAACCCTTGACTCATTTAAGAGCCAAGACTCTGACTTAGGCTGGGAACTCCTAAAGGTCACGTGTGCACCATTAGATGGGACACCTCAGTAGACAATGCTTAATGAAACAATGTAAAAAGAACATCTGCTGGAGTGGCCATGGGCATATTCAAGACCACCCTGAGCCTTCTGCTCTTGTTGTCTCATCCACTGATGCCCAGGGACCTTCCCACAGCTTTAAACAGTGTGGCAGTTCCCTCTCTTGGAGGCCAATGTGAAAAACACAGCATTTACAAGAGATGGTAGAAGACACATTAACATCTAATTGAAAATGTTGCCTGTTGTAACAAAAGAATTGAATGTTATTTGCAGAAGGGGCGCTGTTGTGTATGCACCCTCACAATCTTGCGAAAATGGGCAACATCTAAAACTCAGACTTTGTATTAATGGTGATTTGCCAATACTTTATTTGTGAGTTTGATTTCCTGTGTCTCTCTGGACCAACCCCTCCATCTCTGTGTTGTCCAGGGAAGATACAGAAGTAACACTTTTTCTTCTTATGGTTGCTGCACCTGACAAATTAAAATTGCTTTACAGGCAGTAGGCATCTTATGGGCCATCCCTGCAAGAAATAAATGTTAGAAGGCGCCGCCTCCCCATTCTTGCCAACCAAGGAACACAGAGTTATGGGTGGAAAAGCAGCTCTAATTTTCCTTGCAACCTCTGCCCTCATCCTTCCCACCCCCCACTGCCCCTGCCAGCTCCAGGCACTTCCCACCTCATGCTCTCCTAACTTACTGCTCTAACTCTCATCCTCCCCACTCACATCTATCCTACACTCCCTAATCAGCATCTTCTTCTCAAAGTGCAGCTCTGCTCAAGTCCATTCCTGCCCCCGAACCTTCCCTGTCACATGCTGAATAAGGCACAAGCTCACACCCCAGAAACAGTCTTTCCCCGGGAGGCCGCAAACTTCCTTTCATGCCTTCTCTCCGTGCTTTCTCTCCAATGACCCAAACTGAACCCTTGACTCATTTAAACAATATTTTGGGGAACTTACCATATGTTAGGCATTGTGGTGGGATCGCACACACAAAAAGTTTTAAAATGACCTGAACTCCCTTCACATTATTCAGGGTTTAGTGGGGCAGACGTGAGACAACAATATTGTGTGCTAAGTGCCGTGGGAAGTGAATGCTTAGGGTGCTGGGGGAGTATGAGGACGGGTAGTTAACCAGCCCAGAGCAATCGGGAAGGCTTCCTGGAAGGATCTTGAAGAAATCAGCACTCACCACCTCCCAAGTAGCACTCTCTGCCTTCTTGTTCATGTGTTTTCTTCTGGATTGAGTGTCCCTGGTGTATCTACACCTTCTGAAATTTATTCTTGGTTCAGGACTCATTCAAACCACCTTCTCATCCAAGTGTCATTTGTGGATTGCCCAACTTGAAAAGAGCTCCCTTTATTGACTCCTGGTGGTATATTGTACATAGTCTTGCCTCTCGTGGTTCTTTGCCTTGTCTCACTCTGCTTTTATCATAGTTTATTGACGTCATTATCTCAATATCTTCAACCTTATGTTTTACTCAGTATCCTTTTCCCAGCATAGAGCTTTGTATAGCTACCCTGAAGCTGCCTGAATTAACTGCTTTGCCCGTATGTCCCCCTAAAGAGGATCAGGAGCTGCCCAGGATGGATTTGAAGGAAAAGTGGATCCGGGCTTGCTGAGCCTGGTAAACGGTGTCAGCAAGCTCCGAGCCTGGACTTCATCAGGCCAAGGTCGTGCATGGTCACCGTGTGACCCAGTGATCTTGGCCAGGAGTCCTGGTCTGAGTCTGGGTCCCAGCGTTCATCTTTCAAGTGCAGGCCCTTGGTCACAAAGCCATTATCTGTAGGAAAAGGTAGAGGGCCCACAGTACAGGAGAGAACAGGTCGGGAAACCAGGATTCCAGCGCCACCCTGTCACTTCCTGTTGAGTCACAACATAGATCTTCACCTTTGTTTCCCTAGTTGCAAAATGTCAGCCTTGAATTAAGGGGTTTTTCCAACTCAGAATTGTGCAAATTAGGATGAAAACAGTTGAAATCACTCATTTTTGTTTTGGGTACAGTGTGTAAATCCTAATTTAAAAAGTGGCTGCCCCGTGTTCACATGACATAGTCCAGCCTTCTCTGTCTCGTGATCCAGACTGGAAATATGTTTTCCCTTGTCGACTGGAAATTGTACTCTTCTGGCAAAAAATGGGGAGAACATCAATATGAAATGCCACGTTTTGCAGCTTCGATGACTTAACTAAAAGTTCATCCCTGCCCACTGGTCATTTGGTTCTGAGAATAGGCTATAAAAGGCTTCAATTTCATATATTTCAGGCTATTTCACCCCGAAAGAGTTTGTAAGCAGGGAAGACATGCATTTTGAAGAGCATTAAGAGCCTCTGAAATTGTCATTAACAGTTCTCCTCAGTGCTCCACTTCAATGAAATGAGCGGCATGACATAAGAAAAAAAATAACAGCCCAATCTTTGTGTTTTGTAATGAATAATAAAGTATTTTAACCTCTTTAGGGACTTAGCACCACGTTAATCCTTTAATCCCTAGAAAAACCAATTTTGTTGACATAAAAAGGGGATATTTAACTTCATCCAATTAATTTTCTACTTTAGAGATGCCATGATTATGAAGATTAGATTGAATAGATTCATTAGAACTACTATATTGTGTATTAAGTAGAGGCTTTGACATCAAAAAGCAGCATCAGACAAGAAATTCTATGTCACAATTTTGTTTACGTATGCCCACTTTGAGGTGCCAGGGCTTTGAGGCCTTCATGTCTGGGCACTGTTGCTTAGACTGAATTGCTGACATCTGCAACTACTCAGCCACCATGCAGCCATTAAACCAGTGACTAGGCTGACATTCCTGCAATACCAGCTCCCTCTCTCCTTTTGAGCTCCAAATTAGAACTGTGCCTGTGAGGAGGCTGAACTGCGTGCCGCAGAAACATTCCTAACAGTAAAAAGTTAGCTAAGTGTGAACTCAATTTCAAATTACACAGCGTGGGGAAGCACACCATTGAAATCGTTCTCAGAACAATGGATTGGAATGGGAGATGGAAGATAAATGGTTGGAGATTTAATTATTTCTGCATTGGACTTCAGCAAGCAGACATGGAAAGGTTTTAATTCCACTCCAACACCCAATCTCCAGCCAGAATTGAATTTACAGGGATAGAAAGAGAAGAGATGATGAAAAGTGAGGGTTATAGGAGGGCCACAAGTATTTTAATGATGCAGTGCAAAGCCCCTGGGCTCTCTTGGCTGAAGATGGCGTCTTGAAGAAAGAAAAATGGGACATGGAAAATGTCAGGGTAACCTATCACTCTTATCCCAGCAGTCACTTTCAGTAGATGTCACTAAGCCAGCCTGCCACCTAAGCTGGAGGGCAAGGGCATAGACCGTATGTGTTGGCATCCCTTATGTGTCTTGCATGGCTTTTGGCACGCAACTAGCATTGTCTAGTATGGTGCTTTCTATGAGGAATAGCATTATACAACTACAAAGAAACAATACTGATGTTCTTTATGTGGCTTGTGAGGGAGCACAGTATCATGGGGGAATGGAAAGTTTTGGAAACAGCATCTGGAATCTGAATCTTTGTCTTACCACCCTCCAGCTCTCTAGCCTAGGATACACTGTTTGACTTATTTAAGACTTGACTATCTCATCTGTTCAGTTGGAAGAATTGTGTCAACCTCTTAAAGTTTCTGTAGAGTTAAATTCTGTAAAGCAACTGGATAATGAAAACCCCAGAACAAGAGGTGCCAGGTTGACATTAGTTTGCTTCTCTCTCACCATGTGGCAATTAATCTCATTATTTTTTCCTTAGGCATGAAAAAATATTTTTAGGCATGAAAAAATATTTCCTTAGGCATGAAAAAATATTTTTCATTATTTTTTCCTTAGGCATGAATAATAGTTTAAGGCACTACCAAGGTCACCTAATTTTTCCCCTTTATTTTGCACATGAGAGTGAAATGATTTGCTTAATTCTTAAATGATTTACTGATTGATTTTAGAATGGACCAGAATCAAGAAGCCTGACTCCCAATTCAGATCTATTTCCATGAACTCCTATAGCATGATTTGATTGACTGACTCTAGCTTTAGGGGGAAGCATTTCTCATCCAGCCCATATTTTCACAGATGACTGAATTCAGCCCTCTATCCCTTGATCTTCCACCCCTCAGAGCCTCCTTCTAATCAGAAACATTCCCAACTCCTTAAATTATCTGTTTGGGACCCATGCTAACTGTGCCTAAACTCCAGAACTTCCATTAGGTTTTTTTTCTGGGAAATAATTTTGGTTTTCTCTTAGAAGCTGTTCTTTGCTGAACTTTTGTTCCTAAGTGCTTTTCAGAGTATCTCAGTCCCTGAATAATAACATGCATTTCTTTCAACCTCCAGTCTTCTTAAGCAGACAGACCAGAGCTAAAGGCCAGGCCTCACCTGGAAAGGGATTGAGGGGGCAGGGTTTGAGTCTTCAGGTGGACCTCTAAGCTGAGAACTGCAGAAGCCAGGTCCAGCTGCGTGTTGCAGTGGCTTTGTTTAGCCCTCTTCTTTTTTTTTTTTTTCTTTTTGAGACAGAGTCTTGCTCTGTCACCCAGCTGGAGTGCAATGGCATGATCTCAGCTCACTGCAATCTCTGCCTCCCAGATTCAAGTGATTCTCTTGCCTCAGCCTCCTGAGTAGTTGGGATTACAGGTGCATTCTACCATACCTGGCTAATGTTTTGTATTTTTGGTAGAGACAGGGTTTCACCAGGTTAGCCAGGATGGTCTTGAACTCCTGACCTTGTGATCTGCCTGCCTTGGCCTCCCAAAGTGCTGGGATTACAGGCGTGAGCCAAGTCCTCTTCCTTTAAGTCTGTTCTGATTATTTCCAGAATACCAGTGATAAGGTTAAGATAGGGTGCTCTTGGGGTTGGTACAGCAGACAGGGAAGGAGACCAAGGCAAGGACTTGTTCACACTTGGCTCAGGCAAGGGCAATAGCCATAGGAAATTGTCTGCTGGAATTTCCTGGAAGATTATTGGGTTTGTTCCTGCCAAAGACCAACTTTCCAGGTTTGTCTCTTATCTTCCTGAAACTCCACAGTCTTCAGAAAAATGGTGGCATTTAGAGGAACCATTTGTTTGTAATGGAAGTTTCCAGAAGGATACTGGCAGCAGTCAAATATTCAGGGATTAACTGTAGCCTGATTGGCAGAGGGAAAGGAAAAGAAAAACATCTGGCACCAAAGACAGCAAATGAGAAAGTAGTCCATGTACTGTGGGCCAGTTGCTGCTGCTGCTGCTGAATTTACGCATTCATTCAACAAAAAGTTAATTGCATACCTTTTCGGTACCAGACACTACAGATACCATAGGGAGAAAACCAGAAATGTCACCTACCTTTATGAAGCCTTCATTGTCCTTTCCTTTTCCTAAATGTGTTTGTTAGAGTCCTAAGGTTTCACTATAAGAAATCTCTTTGCTATTTATGAAACACTTTACAACTTATTAACCATTGATGAACTACCCTCTTAACAACGCTGTGAATGTATTCCCAATTTATTAGACAGGAAACATGAGGTTAAGTGTTACCTTAAGTTGCACAATAGTTGGCTCTCAGTCTCCATCTCTCAGAGTGACTTTGCCCTAAACTGGAAAATTATTGCAAGTTCCCGAGCTTATCATAAGACCAAGGGCTGGCATGCCGGTTCCTTACTATTAATCCCAACAGAGTCACATAGCTCAGCAAGGACGTCCTTGTAGGCTAATGTGTCGCCAGTTGCATATGGCTGGAGTCGTCCCCATCTTTGTCCTTTCTAAGTGAGCAGGATTTTCCAACAAGAAAGACCCTCTTTGGCCACCACACCACACTACACTGTCCTCTCAGAGTAGTGAAAGGCCACAGTCGCTAGCTACAAAATTGGCCAATGCAAAGCCACACAGTAGAGTAGACTGACTTTAGGTGCCAACATTGTTTGAAATGGAAGTGGGTTTTAGTTGTGTATTTTAAAAAGGCTGATATGCTGTTTTCATGAGGATCCCCTAACCCCCAAATGTCTAACCACCTCGATGTGGTTGAGGAAGACTCAAACCCCGTCCCCTCAGTTCATTCCCAGAGAAGCAGGGCATGCCTCTAACTCTGGTCTGGCTGCTTGGGACCATGGGAGATGGAAAGAAGGGGCATGTTCTTATTCAGGGACTGAGACATTCTCAGATATCTTGTCAGCATGAGGCCTGCTCAACTACAGTGGGAAGGAACTGACCCTTACCCCATTCTTGGCTCCAGTTTTTCTGCCTTCCTTACCCCTGAGTCTCAAGAGGACGAGGGGGTCTTTGGGTTTGAATGGAGCTCCTTCAAGCTTATTTGTGATTTAATTCATCTCTGTGAAGATCTGTTGAGCTGGAGGAGGAGTCTGCTTTGCTGACCCCTGTCACTAGAAAATTAGCCCCTCATGAGGTGTCAGTGCTTCTGTGGACCCTGGTTCCTGATAAACTATAATCTGAGGGACACAGAAATATCAGATGTCTGCCCATTTGCAGTTTAGGAAGAGAGGAGGAAGACCTGAGTATCTAAACCAAAAATCACCCTGAAAGCAGAATTAAACAAAGGCTGGGCTCCAGGTCATTTAGAAAATTACACAGAATTTACTCTTTCTCATTCCTATGTCCACTTGTAAATGTGCCACATTATCCCATCAGCCCATCCTCGTTGGAGTTTCCATCCGTGACTGGCACCCAGAGGTTCTCTGAGGCATATTCTCCCATCCATTGCTAAGTGGGGCTCTTTGATGTGTCTCTTCCTTCAAAATGTGCCTCTTCCTCTTCCTTGGTCTTCTCAGGTTTCCAGAGCCGGGCCATGTAAATGCGGAGGGCTGGTCTTACCTACCCAGCAGGTAGGCCACTGCTCTTGGCCCTTAGCTGGGGACCAGCTCCTAGGCCTCAGCAGATTAACAAATAGTAATTATTACTTCAGTAGTAAGATTTTCTCTCCACCACCCCTTCCTCCTCTCACTCCTGCCAGCTACGGTATAATTTCAGACATAAAATCCTGTGAGCCACAGTTTAGGCTGCAGCCTAGGCAGCAAGCCTGAGGACAGACCTGGGAGGAGCCTACGGATGCTTGCCCTTGAAAGGCCTGGACCAATTGGGCAGGGAGAAACCCAGGGCTGGGGCTCGTCCTCCTGAGGCTGGTTCTCCTGGGCCTGACCCAATGCCAGATAAGGACTTTGGAGGAGCCATCACATTCCACCCTGTCTCTCGTTTGCAGATTAAGTCTCCTCAAATAGGCCCACACGCCGCAGACTCTCAGCACTCACCCTGCTCTCTCTGTCAATAATCCATCAATTAAGGGCTGCTAATAATACGCATTGACACAGCAGATTAGGCAGCCGTGGTCCTGTTGGCCGGCTCTTCAAGTCAACGGTTGTAGGATTATCAACCCTGCCATTGACGTTTGTTTCATTCTTCCCTCTCCAGTCCCTAGTGAGATTTAACAGAGAGAGCTCCATTCAAACCCAAAGGCTCAAAAACAAAAGAGTAATCTCAGCGTGAGGGCCTGAAAACTAATTCAGGTCAAGAGAATACAGAGGCAACCCATTGCTTTCCTCTCTCTCATCACTGCTTTCTCCCCACTTTGTACTGAAATTGCTATTTGTGGAGAGTTTAGCTCAGAGGACAGGGGTGTCAGAACCCTCTAATCCTTTAAACCTAATGAGCACAGGGAACCAGGCAAGCTGCCATTTGAAAGGTACTTATTTTCCAGGCATAAGGCAAGACTCTGACTGTCATACCACATTTTCTCTACTCTGGTGGGTAAACACATGGCTGAAGATGGAGAACAAGGTTTGCCATAAATCTGGCCTTGGGAAAATGGGAGATACCCACTTGTCAGGGGAGACAATCGAGACCTTATCTGGTCTTTTTCTCTTGGCCCTTTCCTCTCTACCAGACTTTAATTCCTCTTCAGGGACGGTAGTAGTGTGTTGGATGGTAGGGATGTAAGCAATGGTAGGTCTACAGCCCCACAGAGGGAGGTGAGCAAGGCTGGTGCAAGACTGACCCTGGGAGCAGGGCTCTGTGATGAAGCCATCCAGGGAGCCAGCCCAGTTCAAGAGAGAAAGTGGAGGCAGGTCTAATGCATGGATATTGTGTGCCTTGGAGGTGACATAAAGTGGGGAGAGAACACTGAGACCAAGCAAATGGAGGCACTCAGGGAATAAGAGGCTGAAGACGAGAAGGTAAGAGTAGTCACGTGAGCTGGATTCCACCTGGCAGTTGAGGTGGGACGGGACAAGGATGCCCCACTGCAAATTCACAATGATTCCAGTCCTAATCAGCTCAGGATGCCACAACAAATACCCCAGAGTGCACTTAATTTTACATACTTTTACCATAGATGTATTTATGTATATACATATACATATATACCCACATATACATATATACACATAAATACATGTAAATATACATCTATATGTCTATATAAGTGTGTGTGTGTATATCTCACATGTGTATGTATGCCATACAAAAAGATGCTCAATTATGCTTGTTTTTGCACTTAATAAAAAGGGTATCATATTTAATCTGGTATTTTCAGACTTGCTTTTTTATCACTCAGTATTGGTTAGAAATATGCATCCATATTGTCACACATGGCTGTGGTTTATTCATTTCCCTTGCTATGTTGTATGTTCATTAGATTGTTTAGGTTGTTTTGCTATTACGAACAGGAGTTGCTGTGAACATTTCTGAACATGTCTTTTGTGCACATGTGCAGATTTTTCTCTTTTGTGTCCAGGAGAGGAACTACTGGTTCATAAAGTATGGGAGTATTAAATTGTGCAGGATAATACCAACTCCCACTTCCATCTGCTGTGTTCCAGAGATCCTGTTCATCCAACCTATGATGGTTTCAGTCTCGGTTTTGGCCAGCTGTGGTTTTCATTTGTATCTCGCTGGTTGCAGATGAGGTTGCCTATTTGGTCATATGTTGATCGCCCACTTTTTTTTTTTTTCTGTAAAATGTTTATACTTTGCTCATTTTTCTATTGGATTACTTGTTTTTTTCTTAATATTTTATAATTCTTTATATTTACATTTATATAACATATTATATTTATATAAATAATACATCGATTTATTTATATATTATTAGCATTAGTTATTAATATATTATATATTAACATATTTATATTAGTTATATTTTAACTAACAAAATCCTTTGTTGGTTAAATATGTTGCAAATATCTTCTCTCAGCAAGTGGCTTATCTTTACTCTTCTAAAATTCACTTTTGATGAATTGAAATGTTTTCTTTGAATGTAGTCAAATTTATTTGTTTCCTTTTGAAGTTTATAATTTGTGTCTTGTCTAAGAAATCCTTCCTCTACTCCCAAGAGGATATTCACCTATCTGAAACTTTTAGATCATATTTTGTCATTTAAGTCTGTAAATCATCTCAAGGCAATTTTTGTGAGTGTTATAGGGTAGGGATTCCATTTGTTTCCTCATAGTAAGGATGACCACATCGCCCAGTTCCCATCATTGAATGGTCCCTCCATTCCCGCCTTTCCTTTAGATCTTACAGGGCTCTCTTTTCTATACCTTTGGTCAGTTAGTCTATCCTCTTCCAATACCATGCTCTCTTGATTACCCTGGCTTTATATCATGCTTTCATATTTTTTATAGTAAGTACCTCCTACCTCTTATTCTTGTTTTTGTCCTAGTGTACTTTTATTTTAGAACCATCTTGTCATGTTCCATTAAAAAAAAATAAAAAAACCTGTTGGGAATTTGATTGGAATTACATTAAATTATTGATCAATTGGGGAATATGTGACATTTTCACAGTGTGAAGTCTTCCTGTTCACAAACATGAAATTGCCCTCCATTTATTGACATGTTCTTTAATGTCTCCTCGCTGTAAAGTTTGATAATTTTCTGTGTATGGGTCTTGCACATCCTTGGTTAAGATAAATCCCAGGCACTTCAAAGGTCTCATTGTTATTGTAAAACGTCTTCTTAAAAAAAAAAAAAAAAAAAGAACTATATTTTAAAATTATTTGTTGATGTATAGAAATGAAATTAACTTTTTGAAAACTGATCTAATTGTTATGCACATGTACCCTACAACTTAAAGTATAATAATAATAAATAAATTAAAAAAAAAAAAGAAAACTGATCTAATATCTAGTCAACTTGAAAATATTTTATATTATTTCTAATTATTTGCCTATAGATCTCTTTTTAATACTTTCAAATAATGATAGTATTTTTTTCTACTTTTCAATAAATTTTTATTCAACTTTCTTTGAGGTATACTTCACACACAATAACATACACCTTTTATATGTATAGTTTTGACAAATGAAGACACCTATATCATCACCACTCCAATCAAGATATAGAATATTCCCTATCACACTGGGAAGTTTCCTCCTCATTTGCATCTAAGTATCCTTTGCTCCTGCCTAAGGCATTTGCTAATCTGATTTCTATCACCTTAAATATTTGGCCAGTTCTAAAACTTTACATAAATGGAATCATATAATATGTACTCTTTTGTTTTTGGCTTCTTTCACTCAACATTGTGAGATTAAATCATGATTCTGGGTATTTGCTGTTTGTTTGCACATTTTTATTGCTGAGTGGTATTCCATTGAATGAATATATTAAAATTTGTGTATCCATTCATCTGTTGACAATCATTTGGATTGTTTCCAATTTGGAATAAATATTTTTGAGGACATTTATCTTCAACTCTCATGGGAAAATACTTGGGAATGGCATTGCTGGATCAGAGAGTTAAGTCTGTGTTTAACTTTATAAAAAACAACCAAACAATAAACCAAATGGTTTTCCAAAGTTGTTATGCCATTTTATATTTCCACCAGCAGCATATGAAGTGTTTCAGTTATAATACATCCTCTTCAACTCTTGGTATGGTCATTTTTTAAACCATGCAGTGTAGTTTGCCAACAATAAAATGCATCCTTTTAAGTGGGCAGTTTGATGAATTTTCACAGATGGGTACACCCACGTTACTACCCATCATAATTAGGGCATAGAGCATTTTCGTCATCCTAAAAGTTGGTATATGCCCCTTTACAGTCAATCTTCTCACCCCTAGTGCTATAAGATTACACTATAGATTACTTTTGCCTTTTATCTGCCTTTTCACTTCCAGTCATGCCAGTGAATGTGAAATGATGTCTAATTATGATTTTAATTTTCTTTTCCTTTATGGCTAATGATGTTGATTATCTTTTTATGCAGTCATTGAACATTTCTATATCTTCTTTGGATGTATCTGTTTAAATATTTTGTCCATTAAAAGAATAGAATGTTTGTCTTTTTTTCAAAATTGTTTTGGCATTTCTAGTTCCTTCATATTTTTATACAAATTTTAGAGTCAGCTTATCAGTTTCTAAAAAGAAACCTGCTGGGATTTTAATTTGCATTTTGCATTATAGATGAATTCACGGAGAATGAAAACATTAACATTATTGAGATGTCCAATCCATGAACATAGTATATTCTTCTTTTATTTCTTTCAGCAATAAAAGAAATCGTTTTTAGTTTAAAGGCCTTGCATTTTTTTATTGATTTTAATTCTAAGTACGTTTGTATGCTATTTAAGTGGCATTATTTTTAAATTTTTATTTTCCAAATGTTCATTGTATCTAGAAACGTAATTTGGTTTTGTGTATTGACTTTATTTCCCACAACCTTCCTAAGTTAATTTGTTAATTCCAGGTTTTGCACCAATTCCTTAGGATTTTTCTATGCAGTTAATCATATCTTTAAATAAAGACAGTTTTACACTTTTATTCACAACCTTAATGTATTTCAAGTCCTATAATATGCTCTCTCTGTGTCTCGCATCCAAATGAAATAGACTTAGAAGTGGGTACCCTTGTGTTGTTTCCAATTTTAAAGGGGGTGTTTCTAATGTTCTCCCATATATTAGTTTTATACAGCATTAGATTTGATATGTTTATACTTTAAAAACATACTTGTATTGATATTTATAAATGAAACGTGTAACTTTTCTTTTTTATATTATCCTTTTCCTTATATCAAGGCAATAATCGTCCCATAGAATGAATTGAGAAATTCTCTGGGAGAACTTGTATATCATTAGAATAATTGTTGTTGTTGTTGTTTTTGCATTTATGTAGTAAATAGTAGTAAAACTCTTTGACGTTCTCTGTGTGGAGAACTGTGTGTGAAGTGGTTAATCATTGCTTTGGTATCTACATTTATTATTAGGCTACTCAAGCATGCTACATATATTAGATTTGGAACATCCTATTTTTCTAGAAATATGTTCATTTCTTCAATTGTTCAAATATATTGGCATAAATTGGTTGATAATATTGTTATATCTTTTAAAATTTGTGCATTAACTCTGGCTATGTTTCCATCACTTATTTCTGAAGTTGTCATTAAGTAGGAAAAATACTGCCTCTTTTAGGACCTACTGTGATATTCCTGAATTAGGGATTTAACAGGATCTCCAAGCAAAACAGAATCTTGAGGTGGGCAAATCACAGAACTCACCAGGGGAAACAAACAGGAATAAGAGGTGTGTGTGTGTGTGTGTGTGTGTGTGTGTGCGCACACACACATGCATGATACAAAGAGATTTGAATCTAGATAATCTGAATATAGACAGAGTACTTAGTCATTACACCAATGACTATACAAAGAATGACAGAAGGAGAAACAAATAAAGGATTTATAAGTTACATACACACACACACCTCTGTGTGTGTGTGTGTGTGTGTGTAAGAGAGAGAGTGAGAGAGGATTAAGTGTGGAAGGTACCCGATATCTCTTTCAAAATATATGTCATGCTTTTAGTGGAAGGGGATTAAGCTTGGATCCAAAGGAGTAGACCAGACCCAACTGGTGCTGAATATACTGGGAGATAAATTTTGACTCAGTGTAACACCTGGAGGTACTCAAGGACAGCATGGGTTGTTCCACAGGTAGTAAGTTTATTGTCATTGGAGGTACTTAAGTAGAGACTTTAAAACTGGTTCTCAGAGTTGTTTACTCAGTCTGTAAACATTTATTAAGGATCTACTATATGCCAAGCATTCTGCTAGGCATTAGGAATGTCATCATCTCACCATCTCACAAGAAATGGTCCTCGCTTGAGAATAGCTAAGGAGTCATGGAAAATGAGAGTCATGAGCTCTAAAAATGGTATGGTTCAAGCCCTCAATGAATTTACAGTCTAGTTCATAAGAGCTGGTTAAATATATACAACTCTATGACATACTTATATATTTTTCATGTCATATACCTATATACATGTGCATATATCTACTAATGTTTTACAGTGTCAGGATCCAGCTGGATCTGAGCATCAGGAAGAAAAATGGATTATTAGCAATAATATTGGATTGGAGCTCAGAGACCTGGGTTCCACTTCTAGTTCTGTGACCTTGAGTAAGGAACTTACCTTCTCTGTATTTCTGTTTCCCTATCTATAAAAAAAGAATAATGTACAATAAGGGAGCATGTTCAGCTTTAGCATATTATCATTATTTTTATCTTAGCTACAGTGCCCTCTTTCAAATAAAAGGTTACAAAAGAAGTCTAACATGTAAAGTGTAAATATGTAGCAAGTAGCTTGTGAAGTGCTGTAGCATTGTGTGGGGGTGTGAATTCCCACCCTCTGAGTATGCCTCCACTCATTCCTAGCCCCCTTCCCTAGTAACTCCAGAGTGAACCTCTAGGACTTCTCAAAACACAGTTGAAACCAGTGACCGAGATAAGCTATAAGATGTGTATGAGCTCTGATGTTTTAATTCTATGAGCTTATTCTTTTGTCTTATGTAGTCCAGAAAATCTTCCTGAAAGCAGAGGGGTCCAAGCTGAACACTGATAGGTGAAAGAAGCACAGGCCACCTGGCAATAAAAGACAGTAATCCCAGGCCTGGGAGGTATATAGTATTTGTCTTTGTTCTGTAAGTCTGTGGCTTCCAAGGGGCAATGGAAGACCCTATGCCTGAGAATCACATGTGGTTTTTCACCTCAGCCTCTATGACTTAGTAACTGTGTGACTTTTAGTAAGTTACTTAACCTCTCTGAGCTTCACTTTCTTTTTCTGTGAAATAATGCTGTTAATACCATGGCAGGTTGTTATGAGTGTGAGGAAGGTGAGGCGATATATTTCTCATCAAACCTCACAGTGCAGTTCAAATGGGTCCAATGCCCAGAATGTAGTAACTGATTACAAATACCAATTTTTCTGGAGGATTCCCATGAAGGCTTGTTTTCACCGCTTACTCTGACATTTGAAAACTAGAGAATGTCTGTGGCATTTTTGCAGCCTCCAAATTCCCCACACTGGTTGCAGTCTGCCCTTCATCTGTGCCATATTTGATAAACACACATACTTAGGCCATGTGCCTTCTGCCTTAAAGTAGAAACACTTCTACATTATTCACAAAAAGTATTATCTTGCAAGATCAGCCATAAAAAGTCCTTCATATCCATTCACACAAACAGGTTTTTGAACCCTTTCCAGAAATAGAAATGCAGAGGCAGCTCTGGAACTTCAGGATCAGAGGTGTGTTATTGTGTGTAGGCCTTTAAATATTGCCTCCCAAAACCACTTTTCATCTCGTTCTTGAAGGGATTAGCTTCTGGCCAGTGGAGATTAACTGATGTCAGGTTAGAAAAGCAGCCAACACGAGGGTCAATAAGTCTGACAAGATTAGTCCCTAAATAAAGAATTTACTATCTGTTTTAAGACTGTGTAACTGTAATTTTCTCTGAAAACTTTCAGTACCTCGAGAAAGGAAGCAAGTTTCTGAGTCCAGGTGACCATATGGGTCACAGGCAGGCCTTAAAGTGAGAAGGGAAAGGTAGTGAGATGGGTGGACCCTCCATTCCCTGACTGCCTTAGAAGGGGGCCACAGTTAAACACCACATCTGTGGAGGGACAAGGACATGGTGTGCCCCATCTGTAGAGGAGCCTTTGCAAGATGGTGCAGAGTGAAAGCTGCCATTGGTAGAAGGAAGCCAACAAATGGTCCTGGAAGCACTTGGTGGGATGGGCTCCCTTGTGTTGAAACTATGCCTATACCCCGTCCTTCCATCCTAACACTTAACCACACTCTCCATCTTCCCATCTTAACTCCTTCCTGGATGCCCAGTTTCAGAGACCTCCTTGTCTGCATTGCAGTGCTCCCTTCTGAGCCCTATTACAGGCTGCTCTGGGATGGTGGCCTTCCACTGACCTCAGTCAGAGGACTCTCTTCAGGCCCCCTGGCTCCTGTCTCTATGTGTCCTGCTAACACATAGGACTGGCAAAACTAGGCATGAAGCCAGAGTGCAGGTCTTGGGGTCTGAAAGCCTGGACTAAGATCCCAGCCCCATCTTGAGTTATCCGACCTAAGTCTCAGCCTCCTCATATGTAAAACGAAAACAATGGTAGCACCAACATCATCAAATTGTAAAAGACGTAAATGAGATACTGCTTGTGACACAATTAGTAAGTGTTCAATTGAGGAAAGAAAAGCAAGGCGATAATCATATACAAGTCACATAGCAGATGCTTAATAACTGTGTGCTGAACACGTGTATAAATCAATGTTCCCTATTATGCATAGAGTTGTGACTTCTCTCCTAAAAGATAAGTTGAAGTCCTAACCCACAGTACCTCAGAACATGATCTTATTTGGAAATAGCGTCATTGCAGATGTTATTAGCTAAGATGAGGTCATACTGGAGTAGAGTGGGCCCCTAATCCAAACGGACTTATATCGTTATAAAAAGAATGCCATGTGAAGAGACAGAGTCACAGGAAGAATGCCATGGGAAGACAGAGACTGAGATTGGAGTGAGGCAGCTGCAAGCTAAGGAAGGCCAAAAATTGCCAGCAAACACCAGAAGCGAGCGAGAGGGAGGGAGATAACTTAACTATAGCTTCATTAGGGAGAGTGGCTCTGCGGACGCCTTGAGTTTGGATTTGTAGCTTCCAGAACTGTGTGACAATACACTTCTGTTGTTTCAAGCCACCCAGTTTGTGGCACTTTGTTACAGCAGCCCTGGGAAACTGATGAAGTTCCTATGAACCTACACATAGCGCACATCTTGCCGACGCCTGCTCCCATTTTCCTGCATTCTCTTCCTCTCTGTCTTCTATGCCTCTGTGAGACCCAAACCCAGTCTTGCGTCCACCATCAAAGGCCTACAGCAGGAGAAACAAGGCATGGTTGGTTAATTTAGCTGAATTGAGTGGGAACATATTCATTTTTCTGTTGCTGTCCCAGGCATGTGTCAGAGGCACAGGGCAGGCTTGTGGAAGAGAGGTTTTCATGAGGGCTGGCCTCTCTCCATCCTCCTGATTCCAATGGACAGGTGCTTGACTCCCGAGGTTCTGTCCACATCTGTCACCTCTGTTCCCTCTCTGACTTGCTCCTGCAACCCTTCACCCAGTGAATCCAGAGTCAGCATTAAAGATGATGGGACTCAAACACTGACAGTCCAATAAGCAAGTATTTCATCAGCTAAGCAGATGATAGTATAAAAAACCATCTCCAAGCCCCCGACTTACTATGCCCTCGGTTGGGGAGAATGTATTTCCTTTTCTCCTCTTTGCATGTGTATTTTCCTCTTGAACACAAACAACAATCCAGTTGCCCCATAATTAGATTGGATTATGGAATAATTACAACCTTGTTTGCTCTCAGCAGATTACATGGTAATTATACTTGGCATTACCATGAAGAACCAAGAAATTCCAACGATGTCATTACATGGTTATTTGTACAGTACAATACAGCAGTGTAATTATATATGCAACATTTGTTCTCCAATAGAAGAATGATTAAAACAATGCTAATGCTTCAAAGTGTTGATTAGGCACCAACATGATATGACATTTATAATGTGAGTAAGGTGTCTGGTTTTTATAATTTTTTCTCGAACACAGCAATATTTATTTTCCTCTGGGTTCCCCTGTGACCTCGTCAGTAGGCTGTGCTGACCTCGTCAGTAGGCTGTGCTGTGGTCAGTAAGGTATGTGTGACCATATACTCTACTCTCTGCCCTCATTGTGCACTCATGCTCACAGCAGCCAGCGGACCTCAGTCCATATTAAAAACCAGAGCTAGCTGGCCACTTATCCCTCTGCAGGAGAACTGCTTACTCATCTACCACTGCTTTGTGAGGCTGCCTTTCTTAAAATCTTTGGAGAGAGCTAGGGATAGAGTATTAGATCCCAAAGTTCTGGTTGGAACCTGGCTTTAACACTGCATGATGGGGCAAATGTTTGCCCACATAGGACCCCAATTTCTTCATCTTTACAACGAGGGTCCTGGAGATAAGCTGTAAGGGTCCATGTAAGTCTAGGAAGGCATGACAATCCATGGCATGATAGCACTGGCTATTTAGTTTTCATGTATTTCAGACAATGCATTTCAATGATGATGCTGTCTTTGTGGGAAAGGACTTCTTTTTCTTTAAATTCCCATAGAGTCCAACCAGTATTGGTTGAATACATAAAAGAATGGCTTTTCTCTCTTGCTTTAGATAATGGGAGTCGTTAACCTTATTAGTGGGTTGGATTTCACCTATGGTGTTCAGCATTGTCATTGAGGGGAGGGCAGTGATGTACATGGTGTAGGGGAAAGAATGGGATTTGGGAGCCCAGTCACCTAGATTTGAATCCCACCTTCAAGATCCTGACTACTTAGTTTTTTCTAACTCTTTGAGCCTGAGTTTCCTCACTACTAATATGACATGAAGACAATAATGCAACCTGAGAGGTTTGGGAAGCTGAGAAATAATGTGTACAAAGCTCCTGGCACCTTATCTTGCATGAGTAGATATCACTCAATAAATGGTGGCTGTTTGTATAAGCATCAGGCATTAAAGGTGCTTTCAGGGTATGAACTGTGGAGCTCCTGTCACTGAGATATTTCTCCTGCATGAGGATAGGCTGCCTGCATTATATGCTTTCTGGGCAAGTCAGACTTAGGGTCCAGAGCCTGCTTGTTGTGCATCGGCAGTGTGCCTGGAGGAGGAAGCATCTAGGCAGCACCGTGTGTTCAGGCTGCTTTCTACGTGATCATTCATTCATTCTTCCTAACAACCTTCCGAGGATCCCAACGCGTGTTCTCGCCAGTGACATGTGCAGCTGTGGAGGACACAAACACTTGACTAGGGTTAAAACAAATTCCTGAGTGTTTTCTCTTTTGTTTTCCCTTGGCCTGAATAAAGCTATGAGGGTCAGGAGACAGAAATGAATGTGGCCTCTGCTCTTCTCCCTCTCCTTAGAAGTGCATGGAAATCAGCGTGTGTGTGTGTGTGTGTGTGTGTACACTGCATGCTCATGCAGAAAAAGATGCAGTCTCCAAGCCGGTGCTAGGTGTCATTGTGTCTAGTGAGGTGGAGAAAAGAAAAGGAGGCAGGGGTGGATAGTGATGGGTAGGGTTGAAGGAGAGGACTCTGGGAAATGTAGCTTGTTCTGTGAGCAGTTTACCAGCCAAATGATATTTTTGCAACCTACTGATCTCTAAAAGCTATTTGGAAGACTGCCAACATCTCAGTACATGTGTGCAGATGATTGCAAGATGCAAACATCACTCATCAAAAATCTGGAAAACCGGAGAAGTTGGGTCAGTTGGGAGTACAGAAGTCTGGATGAGGAGGTCGGCTTTAATCAAAGGCACTGGGTTTATGGGGAGCCTTCAGGAGAGGAGTCATTCCTCAAGGGACCAAAGCTTCAGAATTGTAAGCATTATGGGCCTTGGGAAGACAAAGCTCCTACTTGACCCAAGATTTCCACTGCCTGGGACTAAAAATCATGGTGGGAAGAGAACAAGGACTTCTCCAGCCTACTGGTATTTTGAAAATTATTTTTTCTAGACAACTTTGAAATAAATAATTAAATATATATTATTCATTTCATATAGATGACATATATATAGGGAGAAAACATTACATCTACATGCATATATATGTACCATGTATATGTATATACCACTCTCTCTTTTCTTCCTAGACACCGTGCTATGCATTCTATGGCAGGAAATTAAAATGAGTCCACCTCGTTTCACGTTCAGGTAGCACGAAGCATGAGAAGAAAAGGCCTGGGTGGAAGGTGCAGATGTATAGATGATTTCTAGGGAAAACTGCTGACCTTAAACTCCATGTAAAAATTTCCAGTTTCAGCATTTCACATGGGAACATTATGGTCTCTGTGGCTAGCCTGGTCTGGTGGATCTGCCAATGGTAGAGTCCCACCAGGTTGGAGATGTGGAAGGCAAGTAGGAGAGGCAGCTACTGGAGCTCATGCACCACCTGGGGAGGGACGTACAGAAGTGAGTGTCTGATGTCTTGTCAGCACTGAATGAGGACATCTCACCAAAATGCACATCTCCTTGTCTTGGCATGTTCTGGATGATTTTTGCATCTATCCTTTCAACCTCGTTTTATTCTCAGTTCTTCTGTTGGAGAGGCAGTGTCACTGTGGCAAGGTAGAAATATGGGCCCTGCCACCGGACGGGCCAGAGTTCAAATCCTAGCTCTGTCCCCTTGACTGTGTGATCTTGTGTAAATTACTTAGACTCTCTGAGCCTCCGTATTCTCAACTGTAGAATCAGGCACAGCACACCTACCTGCCAGTGTTGTGGTTAGGACTGTGGGCAATAATTTATGTAAAGTACTTGCCACAGTTTCTGGAACACACCACAGGGCTTAAGAAATGGTAACCATTATCTTCCATGAGGGTTTACAGTGGGGTTAAGCACAATTTAGAGGGACACAGGGAAAGGACCTAGAACAAAGGCACTTGGGATGTGGATACAAGATCAAGACCAGTGGCGGCTGGACATCCTGCTGACCAGTAGAGACAGACCCTTATATGGCCAGGTCCTGAGGTCACTTGCGAGCCATCCTTTAAAATCTAAAGCCTTCAACAGTAGGCAGAAGAATACTAGTCTTATTAATCTTCCCTAGCTTACAGACAAAATCTTACACCCTAAGAAAGTGGAAAGGTCTCTGGAGTGGGAAGCTGGAGACCAGCTCTGACTCTGTACCAGGCAACTGCTAAGTCTGGAGCAAGGCTTTTGGCTTTCCTGGCCTCAGTTTCCCCAACTGTAAAATGAGGGGTCTGAATTGGATAGTTTCTAAGGTTCCTTCCAGCTCTAAAATTTTATAATCCTGAGAGGGGTTTATTATTTCCCTTCCAGGAAACGTGACCACATTGTATATTTGAGATCCGTTTAGTTTTACTGAGCCGAGCTTCATTCTACACATACATATGCACACTATAAATACACACATAAGCAGATGTATATACAGGCATTGAAAGAGGAAATTGTCCCTACACTTCAGTGCTTTCAATTGAGCCATCAAGTCACTCAGGTATTTATGATGGAGAGAAAAATACGTGCACTGTTTTCCTCTCTCTGGAGGATCATGCCAGGAACTCCGCCTGGATGTATAACTCGTGTTAGGAGAAAGAAATGAGACTTTGACGTGCGAGTGGTGGCTGGACGAAAAATGCGATAGCTTGTCTCCTCTCTGGCCCTGTATTTCATGCACCAGCACGGCTGTCCTTTCACTGTCTTTGATGGGCCCCACTAGCAGACGTGCCCCTTTCTCTTCTTAAACCCTCCTGGTATTTGAATTAGTTTGGTTTCTGCCATGCCTGCATCCCCCAGCTATAGTACTATCTGTTCCTTTGGCCTGTGGATTTCTTTCTCTGTCATTCATGCAATCTATGCTTATGGGGCCATTACTCTGGGTCAGAAAGTGTGCTCAGTGTTGAGAATGTAGTTGTGCAGAGGACAGACTCCATGTTCTCCTCAAGACTCTAGCAGGGCCATGTTAGTTAGAGTAAAGCTGGCTACGCAAATACTCAGTGTTTTAATATAATACAAGTTTATTCTTGGCTTATGTCTTATCAATTCAGTGTGGGTATTTGACAGGCAGGCTTCAACATAGGCATTCAGGGAGCCAAAGCTTCTTCCACCTGGAGACTTATCACCCCCAGGGTTGCTCGTCCTTTCCTTCCATTGGTAGATGGGTAAAGGACGATCATGGAGAAGGTTCATTCACTTCCAAACTATTTTAGCTCTGAAATGAAATTCATCACATCACGTGCACTAACTGAGTCATGTCCCCCTCCAGACTGAGGGCATGTGGTGAACAACATACACGATAGACAGGGAGCGCTAGTCTTCTGTGGACAGACGCCAAACGAGCACTCCCTGAAAGGAGCTTGGGAGCTACGAAAGGGGAGAATTGAGTGCTTGGGCAGGCCTAGCTGAGCCCAGGGACAGTGGAGGCTGCCCGAGGAAGCGAAGTGGAGTTCACCAGGCACAAAAAGAGGAAAGGCAGAGGTACTGACTGAGGATCTTCAAAGCCTGTGGAGTAGGGAAAGGGGAGGATCTTCTAGAAGTGAAGCATGGATTAAAGCACTGTGTCAGAAGGGAAGGTGGGTGGGAGAGAGGGAGGGGAGGAGGTTGCAGCTCATGAAGCTTCTAGTAGGCCATGATAAGAAATTCTGACTTTGTCCTAAAGACGAAGGAAGCGCCAGGAAATGTTTAAGCAGGGGATGTGTGATGACTGCTGCTTTTGAAAGCTCACCCTAGCTGGCAGATTCGCCGAGGGCTACTGTGACTGTCTTGGGGAAGGACTATGGATGCAGCCCAAGGGGCTGTCAATGGGATGGAGAGTAGAGGGAGATTCAGGGCACATGTAGGTGGTAGACTCCTAGAAATAAGTACCTGTTGGAGTTCTCTGGTCTCATCCTTCCTTCTTGGGTTATCACAGCAGCCTCTTGACAGAGTCATTGTGTCAACACTTACCTCTGCCAGCACTTAGATGAAGTGGCCAGTTCGCTCCCTCTATGGGTCAGGCTCTATATGGCAGGTAACACAGGCCACTCTAGCCAGTTTTAGCAGAAAGTGATATATTTATGGGTAGAGAAAATGTACAGAACTACTGGGAGGACAAAAGAAATAGATTCTAGGGCATTCAGGAGGAACTCCCAGTGCCCACTGCAGAACTGGTCCGCCAAGCAGCTGCCTCCTCTGCAGCCACCAGGAAGTTGGCACCTTAGCTGTCCCCTCTCCAGCCATGCTGCCACCCTCTGCCAGCAAAATAGAGGGCCACGCCCCACCTCATCCTCCCCATAACTGCTCCAAATCAAAGCTTACTGCAGGGGCATCTGATCAGTAAAATGTAATCACATTTGCCTTCTAATGGCAGTGAAGCTGGAAAACGTGGTTCTGGGGAATCTCTGATGGGAAGCTAGGTTTCACATTCAGGGAACAATCCGAATGCAAACGGAGTGTTCCAGAGGTTTTGGGCAACCACGTATGACAGATATGTATAACACTCCCCTGCTCACCGTGTTGACTGTCTGGCACCCGTGTCTCATTGAAGGCTTGCAACAGTGCCACTGGACGCACTTTCTTCCCACTCACCAATGAAGAAACTGACTCCTAGAGGCAACTGAGCTTGTCCAAGGTCACATGGCAAGCAGTTGGCTGAGTTGAAATTTGCACCCAGCTTCGTCCCCAAAGCCTGTCCTTTCCCCCTGTGTCTGTGGAATTATCATACTTACCAATCATTTCTCCCCCATTCTACCCATCTGACCCCATTCTACCCATCCGACCCCATTCTACCCATCCAGGTTTATTTTCCCTCTTGCCACCAGGACATGAGGGCAGAATGGCAGCCACCTGCAAAGCAAGTACATTCTTGGCATGTGTGGGCGGGACTGTGCCAAGTCATATGAGAACTCAAGCCACCATTTGAGCCCAGTGAGGATCTTGTTAACACACACCATACACTGCTGCTCTGGGCAATAATAGAAGAAATACAATCATTAAATTTTAATTAGGAAGAAAAGAGGTTCATTATTAGTTGTCATTCCTCATTGTTTCCTAATTATGCTCATTGCTTGATAAAATGAAAGACTACATTTCACTTGCATTGTGCTCTGTGCTCGCTCATGGCTGATGGAGAAGACAGAATGTCCCGATTCCCGCTCCTCTGCCTGGAACCTGAACTGTCCATCCGTAAGCTCCAACCGAACAGCTGAAAGGCGACAAGGGAAGATTCAGGAGTCAGATAGCCTGGGTTTAAGTTCAGCCCCCACCACTCACTAGGTCAGGTTATTTACCACATTAGATTTGTTTCTCCCTTAGGAAAACAAAAATCAAAAAACCTTCCTCCTGAGGTTCTATAAGGTTAACGTTACATAAGATAATATTGATAAAGTACCTGGCACAGGAGATGCTTTAGTAAGTGCCAGCTACTTTTATCATAGTGTTAAGGTTTATTATCAGCTAAAGGCTCAAATTCCAGGCTAAGAACTCTAGACCAACTATATAAGTTTTGGGACATCCTGAAGACTTTTTCAGCAGGGATTAGATAGGATGGATGGGTGAGTGGAATTCAGGATCATCTGGTAGTTGATGCTGTAAAGAAGCAACTGAAAGTGTGAGAGGGAGAAAATGCATATTTGTTTCTAAATATAGTTTCACTTAATTGGGCTTCCCAAGAAAGATGTGATTTTTGACTTGTTTCTCTTGTCCCAAAGATGGGTTTGCCCCAAGCCCATTGGTACCATGAAGCCCACTGTAACCCTTGGTAGGAAAGACAGGCAGCTTTAGGGCAGCCCGTTGGAAGAGCACAGTGAATCAGTTTCGGGGACATTATGCAGCTTGGTGTCAGGTGCAGGTTGCATCTGCAATCCCCAGATTGGCTAAATATTTTTGAACTTCCTACTTGCGTCAAAGTTAATACCTCCATTTGTGTTTAATTATTTGAGTTCCCTGAGATTAAATTCACCTAGGGTATAGGGGATTTGGAGTTTTGCATCTAGCTAATGCCCCAATTTATGGGGCACATACGTGGAGTTAATTGGCTCCTGCAGAAAAAGAGAAAGGGAAGAAAAGCTTAAGGATGATTTTTTTTTTCATTTGATATTGAGCCAAATATATTTATTTGGGTTAAAATGTGTAACTCCCAGAACTGATAGAAAATTCACAAGGTTGAGCAGGCCTCATGCGTGGCCTGCTGTGGAAACGCTATTGCTGAAGGAAAACTGTTATCTTGACTAATTCTGTTTCGAAAAGCATTTACTGTAATATGAGTCAAATGGGTGGTGAGAAAAGCAGCAATCTTATTTTTGTTCCTTACAAGTTAAGTGGTGCCCCTAGAGTAAAAATGTTTGTCTCACATTTAGAGAAGGAGGGAGCAGTAGTCAACCAGTGACGGAACGGAATAAAAAAGAAAGGCCAGGAAAGGTCTCCGAACAGGTTTTGGAATAAAATTGAGAGTTTGCAAAAGCCCCGCTGATCTGAACCTTGGGATGTTACCAAAAACCAGTTGCGCGGCCAGAAGCTTACAGCAGTCAGCATCATAGTCAGAAGTCACAGGTCCAGGATTACTATAGTGTTAGAGTCCTAAGCTCCTGGGGCTGCAACCAGTGATGTTAGGGTCATTATAAGCATATTCAGTGTCTGACTCCTAGGGGACAGTTGGTGTGTGGGGTGGCAGGGTGATGTCCCCGTGAGGTGGCTGCTTCCTGGGGCTGTCACTGTAGCCCCTGGCACTGGTCATTGGCTCTGTAGCTGCTGAATTATGTCCTGGTCTGTAACCCAGTAGGTGTTCATGCCTAAGGAGCCCACTCACCTTAGTCAAAGACCCCAGAGACAGGAACAGACACCTGAGCCTTCCTGGAAAGGGGATGAGCTGGCTACAAAACTGCGGACCTGCCTTCACTACTGCTTTTTTTTTTTTTTTTTTTTTTTTTGGACAGTGTCTCACTCTGTTGACTAGACTGGAGTGCAGTGGCAGCATGATCTCGGCTCACTGCAGACTTGTCCTCCCAGGCTCAGATGATCCTCCCACATCAGCCTCCTGAGTTACTGGGACTGTGGGTGGCTGCCACCATGCTCAGCTTACTACTGGTTTTTATACTTTGCCCTGGATGCCTCTGGCTTCCGCAGGCATGATATTGAGCTGAGGGACAAAGCTTTGGGGATCCTCATGCCTACTTGATCCAGAACTGCTGTCTTTTTATCTGCTTTACATGCCGGAAGTTTATAGATTTTGTTAGCATTTTTGGAAATGATTCTCTTTGCCCAAATAAGTAAACGTCTGCTATAAAGTTATTCTCCACTTTGAGATAATTGTTTATTTCTGGTTATAAGGGTAATATATGTATGATGTGGAATATCTTTAAGACACTAAAAAATGGGAAAAAGAAAAAAATCTGATTACTCAAAAACTACCACCATCAATGTTTTAGGTAATTCTTTCTGGTCTTTTTTCATGCACATATTTTTTTAAAAAATGTTTTCCAGTTTATGATGAAGAGTGCAACTCAGGAATAGCCAAAGGAAATAGATGTACAGGGCAAGGGAAGAGAGTGGGGACAGTGGCGAAGGGCAGGGCAGCATTTTCCCTTTGGGGCACGTCACACTCCCAGCCCATTACTGTGTTTGCCTGGAAGTTCCCCTGCACATATTTTTATGTGTTTCAGATGGTACTGCATTCACCGCAACCAACGCTTTTCATGATTATTTTTACTTAAGATTATTTCAAAAGCATCAATCATATGGTAGTATCATAATTTCCTTGTTATTATTATTAGTCTTACTTTTCATTTATTACACGTAAAGCTCTCCCAAATTTTTAATTCTTTTCAAAGGATCAAGTCTCAGCTGCAGCATGATAGGTTTAAAACATCCGGATGTTTTAAAGGTTAGAACACAACACAAAATTATCTTGCAAAAGGGTCGTGCTGACTTGCTTTTCCATAAATCACAGAAGAAACTGCCTAATGTATCATACCTTCATACCTTCACTAGCACTGGGTATTTTTCTTTTAAAAAATAGCATCGTATTTCTTTGATTATCTGTAATTTGAGTATTTTTCATATTTGTTATCTGGTTGTATTTTTAGGGGGTTCTCTCAAAAAAACAAATCTGAAACTTTGCTTTTCTACTTAGAAAGTCCCTGTGGTCCCCAGTGCCCACATCCAGGGCATAGTCCTATGGTGCACAAATGGGTGTGACCACACTCATTTGACGAGAGAAATATTTTCCGCTCACAGTTTTTCATGCCATATTTGTGTGACCCTGGACAAGACCCTTGATCCCTCTTAGTCTTAATTTCCTCACCTACAAAAATGGAAATAATGACACCAGCCTCTTAGAGTCAAAGATTAAATGAGATGTCCCTTGTAAGAAATCCAGCAGAGCATCTGTTACCGAATAGAGCTCTAGGATGAGTGTAACTTCTGTCATGACAAAGTATACAATCTCTCATGAGAATAACAGCCAACATTTAACAACCACTTTCTACTAGCCAGGAACTGTGCTAAGGTTGCAGGAATTTGAATATCGGGGGTGGGATTCTCCCGCTATGCTAAGCCCTGTACATATGTAAAATCATATAGCCTCACAATACCACATGTGAACGATGATATTATTATGTTTATTTAATAGGGAAATGGAGACAAAGAGAGATTAATAAACTTGCCCAAATTTATACCACTAGTAAAAGGAAAAGCCAGGAAATGAATCCATTTATAGGGGACTTTTAACATGGGGTCCCATCTTCTCTCAGGCCTTCTCATACCTGAGCTCTGGAATCTTGGCCACATGGAGCTTCCTGGCCTTTCCAAAACACGTCGTGCCCTTTCATCTCTTGTGCCTTTGTACATGCTCTTCCCCTCCGTGAATCTGCGTCTCTGTTTTTCACCTTGAAAGCCCTTTTCACCCTTTAACGTTTGACTTAAGTGTCCCCTCCACTAAGGACAAAATCAGCCTCTCCTTACTTTGAATTCCATTAATACTTGTACTTTTATCCCCTAAAGCACTTAGCCCCTTGTGTGTGCACATTGTGCATGTATATGCACATGTATATATGCATGTGTTCGTGTGTGTGTACACACAAGTGTGTGTGTACACAAGTGTGTGTGTCTTGTCATTTTGCTTGCAATATATGCTCACAATATATATCTCCCTTTCTAGACCCTGGGTTTCTAGTAGACTACAATTTTATTTTTCTATTATTTCTAATTCCTAGTCTGATGCCTAATGCCTAGAAGGTGTCCAATCAGTATCTATTGCATGAATAAACATGACTGGGGAGAGAACTGGAAGAAGTAGAGCTTTCTGGAGGCCTTCATATGACCTCCCCTATTAAGTTCTGTATAAGGCTAGTCCCATAAAAAAATAACCTCTCGCTTTTTAACTGGCCATTGGCTGCAGCTTGCCCTCCATGCAGACATGCCTGTGGTTGCCAGCTGCACTCGCAGCGAGCCCAGAGAGCCTCGGCTACATGTTTTGAGCTTTGCATTCCTGCTGGTAGTACAGTGCAGCAAGCTGGCCTGCTTCTCACTCTCTGGCCCTGCACTTGGGTTTCATAAGAAGCCTAAAGGAGACGCCTCAGCTCCTGCATGGGCTCTGGAAAATTGACTCTTTTAGGACTATCTCGGCAGGGACAGATTACAATATGCAAATGAGCCAGAGGTGACCCAGAGCTGGCCACAAGGAATAGTGTGCACAAAGAAGAAGACAGGACATGGCTCCTAGGGTTTTCAGGCCAGACATAGGATGTGCGATGTGGGAGTGATTACGGTATGCATTCTGGGAGCCCAGCACTAATCACGCAAAGGGTATAATAAAAAATACTGTATTAGCTTCCTGTTGCTGCTGTAACAAATTACCACAAACTTGGTGGCTTACAACAACACACATTTATTCTCTTGCAGTACTGGAGGCCAGAAGTCTGAAATGGGTTTTCATGAGCTAAAATCAAGGTGCCAGCAGGGCTGTGCTTCCTCTGGAGGCTCTTGCGGTTGGTCTGTTTCTTTTTTTATTTTCTTTTCTTTCTTCTTTTTTTTTTTTTTTATTTGAGACAGAGTCTCACTTTGTCGCCAGACTGGAGTGCAGTGGCACCATCTCGGCTAACTGCAACCTCTGCCTCCCAAGTTCAAGCGATTCTCCTGCCTCAAGCAATTCTCCTGCCTCAGCAATTCTTCTCCTACAGGCGAGCGCCACCACGCCCAGCTAATTTTTGTATTTTTAGCAGAGATGGAATTTCACCATGTTGGCCAGGATGCTCTTGATCTCTTGACTTCATGATCCGCCTGCCTCAGCTTCCCAAAGTGCTGGGATTAAAAGTGTGAGCAACCGCGCCCGGCCCTGTTTCTTGTCTTTTCAGGCTTCTCCAGATTACTCTAATTCCTGGACTAACAGCCTTTGCTCGCTCCCCTTGTTTCTATCATCACATCTTCTTCTTCCTGTTATGTTCCCAGTGTCTCTCTACCTCCCTCTTCTAAGGACATTAGTGATTGCATTTAGGACCCAGTTGGATAAGTCAGGATCACCTCCCCGTCTTGACATCCTTAATGCAATCACATCTACAAAGTTTCTGTCACCATGGAGGGGAATATCCAGAGGTTCCAGAGATTAGGACCTGGGTATCTGGGGCCATTGTTCAGCCCACTCCAAATGCATGCCATGGTGCTCTGTCTCTGTTCTCCCCACTCTGTAAGTGGGATGCCCGACTCCTTCCTTCCTTCTTTCCATTCTTCCTTTGGCAGGCATGTGTTTCCAGCACCTGCTCAGGACCAGATCCCATGTCAGGCACGGGAGATCCAGAGAGGGGCACCATCTCATCTGTGGGCCCAGAAGCGGTGGCGGGTGGGTGAATAGTCACCACAGTGTGACTACAGTGTGACAAGCAGTGAGGGACTGAAGAGGGGCCATTGCCTCCACTGCCAGAAGAGGGAAGGGGTCACAGAGCTGTGGGTCCCAGGAGTTGGTTTAATGAGTGAGGAGTTTTCTAGGTAGACAGCATGTGGGAAGACAACATTCAGGCAAAGGAAATAGCAGGGACTGATGTGTCAGCACAGGGGCATTTGGGAACTCTAAAATAAGAGAGTCGGGTGAGATTACCCAGAGGAAATGTCCGGATATCTGACTTTCTACCATTTGATAACACAAGTGATATTCGAACAATTGGATGGGGCAGTGGGCAGGAAGCGGCTCTGACAGATTGGGGGCACACCCCAATCTGTACCAGGAGTCAAGATTTCTCCACTAACTTGCTAGGTCACCTTAGAAAAATCAGGTGGGACAGACGGGCTTTAGTCCTTGACCTTCAGTGCTTGCGGGAAAGGCTCAAAAAAGGGACACATGCTCACTCCTTCCCTCTGGGCCTTGGCTTTCACTGGTTTTCTTTCCTGAACTGTGCCTGTGTGCCTCTCAGCCCCGGTCTTTCAAGCCTTCCTCGGCTGCTCCAGCTCACCCTGATCTCCCTCCTTGAATCAGCACAGCATAAAGCACTGAGTGGGTGGAGGTGGGCAGAACACGGGGTGAGGGGCACAGACCCTGGAACCACACCACCCAAGGTCACACCTCCCAGCTGAGAGTCCCTACCTCTCCTTACTCGTGTTTGCACAGCTATAAAATGGGTCTGTTGGGGCTCAGAAAGCAGTACCTTAAAATGAAGGCCTCAGCAGCAAAAATGTTTCTCTGATCTCCTGCCCTTCTGTCTCTCCTCCCGTCCCATTCCTCCCCAAAGCTAGCCTTAGAATCCCTCTTTCCCCAGAATGGGTCATGAAAACCAGAACACTTCTTCCCCAAAGCCAGCCATAAAAAGCCTAAAAATATTACTCAATTTTCCCTTCACCTTTCTGTATAAAAACTGGCCATAAAGACATAATCTGACCTCCTCATTTGACTGTGGGCCATAGGACACCCATTCCAGAGAGGACTCCGCCCCATACCCAGAAGGAAGGAATTCATGCTCAGAGAGGCCTAGAGAACCTAGACAGACAGGCCTTGCTGGATTTTCCCTCTCAGTCTATTGCCATTAGATCATACTATTTTTATGCAATCAGATTTCTACATGACAGTCCATACTTTGTTGAACTTAAGCATTTAAATGGACAATTTCCCTTGTATCTTTGGACCTTTGTTCTGAAGGCTCCTGTATACATATTCATACATCTGTATGACTTTTTTTGCCAATTAATCTGCCTTTTGCACATTGGTTTTCCAGCAAGGCTTCAGATGGCCATGGGGAAAATTTCCCTTAGCCCCTGCAGGAACAATGCAGAGAGTGCAGCTTATCTGAAGCACCCACTATATTTAAGCTGTTATCATCACACAGTTGGATGCCTAATACATCAAATACCTTTGCATCCATTCTATAATGGTTTTGTGAGCCAGTTTCTCTTCTTTACTTGTAAGCCACCAGAGGGCAGGTCTGTTGATGCAAAGTTAGTTATCACTCATGTTAAAAATTATCTCAATGGGTGTTACGAGAGCTCGCAACTGTGACCTTGGTTTTTGTTTTATTCTATCGGTGAGGAGGCTGTCCTTCAAGAAGAATCTGCTAGAAAGAATTTCCAATGCTTCTTAATTTTGGAGGGCCACAACTGGCCAAGAGGGCCCCAATTTATCTGACTTCTAATTCAAGGAAGTGATCCATGAAGAAAATCTAATTTTCCCCAGGCCTTCTCATTAGCCCTTGTGTATGCTCCATTATTACGGGCAGTCCAAGCTCTCCTCGGTGCTGCTGCATGCAGTCCTAAGCCACCTCCACTCTCATTATTTCTGGGCATCTCTGGGCACTTACAAGTCTTCATTAATGAACCTCTGGGAGTTTTCACAAAGGTCCTGTGCCTGCATACCTCCTGAGGATGGATGCTTGCCTCTGGCACTGATTGCGGGGGCCCCAAGGGAAAATTGATCTCCTAGATCAATAGCCTAGAACTTTGCTATTTCCTGGAGCTCCTAAGCTCCCAAACCACAGAGGTGCTAGCCTCCAGTTCCCAGTGTGGTGGAGCTCCCACAGTCCATGCCGAGAATGCACCTGTGTGAGCCTCTCCGGGCTACTCTGACCTTGCTTCCCCGAGAGCATCTTCTTCTGCCTCCTGCTCTTCTCCTCATATGACTGGTCAGAAGATGGGCATTATCCCCATCTCTCTCTCTCTCTCTTTCCTCTTCTTCCAGTTGTGTCTGTGCAGAAAGCCTCCTTGGCATTGGAGCATGACTCCAGGGTCCCCACACATACCTGTTAATGCCTGAATCCCTGCAGACAACTCAGCCTGCACTCAGCTGAGAGCTCAGATTAGCAGAGTTCCTGCCATGACTCCATTGAAAAGCTCACAGGCAATTTTCCATAGAGATTATGACTATTTGACAATCAGGTTTGAGGAAGGACAAGGCCAGAGCTGAAGGAAGTATACAACGCTGGGCATGTGGAGGGCACATCTGCTCCCTCCGGCATGATCACACCAGCTGAATTAATTTCCTGGGGGTTAGGAGCCCCTGGAAATGACTGGAACATTCATACCTGTCAGAGAGGTGAGGAGGAGAATACAAATAGAAGTTAAATTCCAGGGGAGACTGCAGCCTCCACCATGGGGGTAGGAGGAGTCTGATTCAGGAGGCTCTGAGCCTTGGAGTCTGAGAGCTGGGGGGAGCAGGGGTTCCTGTAAGTGTGGGTACCTGTCCCTTGAATCTACCCTTGAACCATCACCCTGTTGGTATTTGATATGTAGATGAAAAAAAGGCCTATGGGCTAAAATAAATAAGCCAATAAAGATGTAGCTTCCAGGGACTCAAAAACTAGATGGAGGATCACTTTTGAGAGTAGCATATACTTAGCACTTGGGAGGCTGAGGCGGGCAGGTTGCTTGAGCTTAGGAATTCTAGACCAGCCTGGGCAACATGGTGAAACCCCATCTCTACCAAAAAAAAAAAAAATACAAAAATTAGCCGGGTGTGGTGGCACACACCTATGGTCTAGCTACTTGAGAGGCTGAGGGGGTCAGATCGCTTGAGCCCAGCAGGCAGAGGTTGCAGAGAGCTGAAATTTTGCCATTGCACTCCAGCCTGGGCAATAGATTAGAATAGAGGGCAGGCGTGAAGACAGAGGGAGAGTTGCAGGCACTGGTCAGCAGGCAGGGGGCCAAGCAGGTGGGGAGTGAAGAATGGGTGGGGGGTATAGGGAGGGAGATGATGCACAGAGGACAGACATTAGCTCCCAGTGGGGCAGGAGGGGTGGTGAGGGCAATAAGGAAGGGCTTTTGTAAGCCTTCATCCTTTCTTCAGCACCTGTGACTTGGTTCTGCCCATGTAATGGGGCTGTTGTGAGATTCAAATAAAGTACAGATCAAGGTGCTTTGGGAGTTTTTCAGTTCCAAGCACAGGTAAAGGAAAAGAGAATTATTAAGGGGTTGTAATAGGGTCTCATAGTTTCAATTTAGGGGAGGCAGTGGTAGGAAGTAAAATTTGCATTGAGTGTGATATCTTTTTTTTTTTTTTCAGTTTTTCATCCAGAGATTCTGAGATTTTTGATGGAATCCATGTCTCCATTCATCTGTTCATGTTTTCAACACAAGCCTGTTGCCCTTACTGAGTGACAGGCCTTGGGCTGGGGATGGCCATGGACTGGGAAACTGGGCACATGTGTGGTATCTGCTCCAGCGCTGTCTCCTCAGCATCCCAGTGGGGACATGAGGAGGGCAGGGCCCCCAGCCTGAGACGGTATCATAGAACGGGTCTCTTTTGGCCCTGAAAGCCAAGGATTTCAGACCCACCCAAATGCCGCATTGCTGTGCTGCACTTTTAAAGGGCTGCTGACAGCTGTCGTTAGCTGAGCACTAAGAAGGAGTTGCTTTATAATCACCACTGAGTGACTGTAAACACCATGTGTCTCTGAAGAATATTCGGAGCATCAGGCAACTTGTTAGCTTTTGTCTGGGCTGGAGAGAGGAAAGGGAAGTTCCCTTTGAGTGAAAACATAAAATCAACTGTATGGTTCTAATTTAATTTTAATTCACGTTTTTATACGTGGAGTTTGTTAGAAGGGCTGACATTTCGCTGTGGAAATCTATAAGGGCTGAATTGTCCTCACATTAGAAGATTTTTAAAAGAAGTTCTTTGCCACTAGGTTGCAATTTGTTAAAACAAACAATAGCATAACCACAGTGCAATCGGATGCCAAGATATTACTGGACTCAGCGAAAATCAAGTAATCTTTTTTAGGTTCTGTTCTTTCCCAGCTAAGATCCCCAGCAATGTCAGAAAATGACAAATTGCAGGATGAATGTAAGAGCAGTGCCTTCAAAAATACAATAGTTATATAAACCATCTATTGTTAATGAAGAATATAATGCAATTTGCCTGTCTGTAATACAATTATGTAAATCAAAGAAAGAACTATCCAGAAATCTCTTTACATTCCGATTAAAATGAGATAATTTATCAAACAGAATATTACTGATTATGTTTATGTGTTGCACATTAATCCTGTTACAATAATGTATCCTTCTCGTAATGTAATGGATTTGTGCAATCTAACAGAAAATGACTTTTATACTATCCACAATTAGAAAAATATTCAAAGCATATCCATCCCAATGCAATAGCACATGTCTACAACTGTACAATAAACCTATTAAAACAAGCAGAGCTTATGAATGTAACCTTCATCCCAATAAAGATGACAGTGCATTCAATTTTATTGTACTCATTACCTGAACAACTCCACAGATAATAAATACTAGGAGTAAATTAGTTTAACCTTCTTGATCTTTTTTTTTTTTTTTTTTTTTTTTAAAGAAAAGAAACGTACTTTAATCAATAGCATTAATGTCACCTCTCCCCATCCGGATCTTTTGGTTGGTTAAAGATAATATAATTTTATATATAAGACATTTCCAGAAAATCCTTCATAAATGAGTTACACCTATTTCTACTTTTTGGTAGGTGTTTGGAATTATACATTTCCACCAGGTCAGGACTTTCACAAAATGTTATCATTTCCCATGTTGTTTGTGTTCATATATGTTGGGAAAGAACTATGCTTTGGATAGAAATACTGCTTGAACAGCATTCGTCCATAGGGGGCACATGAATCCCCACTCTTCTCTGTGCATCACAGCCAAGAACTAATGAGGAGTATTGTCAGGAAAAACAAGAACCCAAATAATTGGCTAAGGTCTCTCTTGTGCTTCTATTGCCAAGGATAATCATTTTTGCGTTTAAACCAATCTCTTCTACCTTGATGAGAGTCATTAGCATCTGACAGTGAGTGATAATGTGCTTAAATTTCACACCTCTTGGCCTTGTTTGCATTGTCAACGTTTTCCCATATGCATACCTTCGCACTAGGAATACAGGTTGACTTAAACAAATGTTTATCTTTTGTAGTAAAATTGTAAACCCTAGTGTAATTGCAAATTCTCAAATTGTTTTTCCATGCCTTTAAATACATTTAAGCCAGTTTTGCTTTAGCTTATGCCTGAAATATTATTCTCTCAGCAATACCGGGGGCTGGGGGATGGGAAAGGAGTTCTCTTCCTATTTTGATTTGACTGACCTGCCAAATCAAGAAAATAAGAAAAAAAAAAAAAATTCCATGAAAAGCAGCATTTCTTTCCACTTGTGAGTAGCTGACTATGCACACACACACATATTAACACAAAGTACGATAGACAAATCTATTAGCCTTCACCGCACCAGGCCAGCATTTATTGTAACTGTAAAAGAATATTTCTTCTCAAGGAAAGAAGGAAGGAAAGAAGGAAGAAAGGAGGAAGGAAGGAAGGAAGGAAGGAAGGAAGGAAGGCAGGCAGGCAAGAAAGAAGGGGGGTCAGTATTTAATAACCCAACAGTTTTGTTGTCATCTAGAGTTTCTGAATAGTTTCCACGTAGATTGTTAAGAAGTAAAACCTTGCTGCTAGCTATCAATTCCACAGAGTGAGTCCTTAACAATGAAGAAGAATGATGAATTGAAACATAGCTTGCAGTGGCTAAAACGTTTTTTCTTTCCATGGCATACCATCTGGTTTGGAATACTGTTGAATTTTCTTTTCCTCAAGAATGGACTGGGTTGTCCTAAGTGGAGACATTTGATGAAAGAAGAATTTATATTGCCTCTGAGCTATCTGGAAAGATTTTGCACCTCTGCTCAAAGGGGTGCAAAGGAGCATCTTCCACTCAGTAAGATTTTCTAGGTTAGGGCAAGGAGATCTGGTAGCTTTGACTTATCAGAAATGGGGGGATTAGAAAAATAGTACTAAGAGTGGAAGTGAGGAGTCTGAGGAGACAGCACGTATGGAAGACATCACGCTCCCTGCACAGCCCAGAAGGACACCAGACCCGAAAGTGGTTGAGCATGCACTAAAAGCTTGGGTTGGAAGACAACTGCAGTGGAAGAACAAGACTTGAGTGGATAGTCTGGGCACATCAGAGCTGTGCCAGACTGTCTTAATACTGTGTTGTAGGCTTTAGAACTGGGAATTCCAGTTCCCTCTGCCATGAAGATGAGCTAGAGAGAATGTAATGAACTCTCTTTCAGAGATTGAGCTGAGAGCAAACACGCATCTGGTAGAAGATAAAATAATGGGCAGGACACCCTGGGGAAGAGGGAACAATTGCATGTTTTCTTTTTTTAATCTGAAGTATATTAGCTGAGTGCCAACTGTGTATCAGGCAATGTTCGGGGCACATTAGTGGCGTACATCAACAAATGTCTACCTTCATGAAGCTTGTAATTCCAGATGAGCAACACAGACAATGAATAAATACACAGTGTAACATATTAGTAGGGGATACATGCTGGGGAGGAAAGTAGAACAAACTGAGAGAGATGATGTAAGAGTGTAGGAGATGATATTTGCAATTTTAAAAAGAATTACAGTTTTGTTGTGAAAACTTAATTTAAAAAATTGCTTTAAAGAAAGCATTCTGCCTAGTTAAGGCCGCTGTTGTCATGAGGATATGCAACTAATTTGCATTTCCATAAATATGTGTGAAGTTTGATACACAGGTCCTTTAGGGCCCTGTTCTCAACTGATAACTTCCTGGAGTTTACATCTGAAATCAAGACATAGGAAAAGAATCTTGATTAGTTATTTTACTAGTTATTCTTCTCTGTGTTGGACAATAATCAATGGTATCATTTTAACTGCAATAAAATATTTATAATTGTTTTTAGCGTGATTATATTTAGTGGAGGTGGTTCAGTTAGGCTTCTTTAGTTGAAATAATGGGTTAGGGATCCCAAAAGATAGCATTAGAGACTGCGCATGCTCCCACAGTTACCCAGATAGTTCAGTTTCTCTGTGGAATTTTCCATTTCTGCTGAGGATATTTACCTTGCTTTGTGTCCTAAAACCAGACCAACCATACACATACTTTCGTCACTGATGATCAACTGAACTGGACCAAGAATTAGACCAAGAGTGTACTCTGCCGCTGCAGTGGGCCACCCAGACCCCTGTTAAGGATGGAAGTGCTCATATCCTCAGCTGCCGGGAGTCTTGGCAGCATCCAAGATCATAGTCTCTTGCTGGGGTCAACTGGCATCCAATGATTCGTCAGTCCATGGTGGTTAGAAAGGCCTGGCCCCCTTGCCCCAAGAAGGAGCAACTCTGAAAAGGCATCCAAGCTCCTGAACTCCTCCTGGAATCAGCTGAGGCCTGCTGAGAGTGTATCAAAGTTCAACTCTTCCCTCTTTCCAGCACCACTTCCCTCACTCCCTAATAAACCTGCTGAATGCATTTTGCCTTCTCAGTCTGTTTCCCAAGGAACTTGATATAAGAAATGATTTCAGCTCTGTTTGCTGATGATGCATGTTTTCAGTTATGTCCTGATCCTCGTACTCCACTCTGTTATCTCTCTGCCAATTTCTGACCTTTTGGCCCTCTTTCCAATATCCATTTTCACGCTGTCTATTTGGACTGCTATATGGCTTCAGCATCTGAGTTTAACCTTTGCTCCTACCAGTTCTGGCCTTTTTTAGAAGGATAAAACCCCATCCATTCTAGCCTCAATTCAGCATCCTAATCCTGCTTCCTCTCCCTCTCTTTCCATCCTGAGCAGCTGACTTCAGAAATGACCTTATCTTACAGGCTGCACAGTGCCCATTCCATTAAGTGCTGAGACTGTTGCAAGCCTTAGGAGAAAGCAGTATGAGACTAGGATGCAATAGACATGGAATTGTGGGCTACACACAGCAGTAATGGGGTTCTTTCCTTCCACAAACTGGCTGAGTTTATGCTCACACACAGGCCCTCTACACACAGTGTTTTCTTAAAACAATCATGATTTTCAACGATAATATTTTCATGGAGATGGGCTTGGATTTGAACTCCTAGCTAGGGGAGTCATAACTGACCTAAAAGTCTACTTTAATTTTTCCTTAAATAATCTCTCTTGGTATATTATTACCGTAGGGTTTTGCAGGCATGGTTTCTCTTACTGTGTTATTCCAAATGAAACACCACCTCACTGTAACTGACTTTGGTGCCCCTTAATAGCTGAGGAATTTTTTTCAGTTGCCTGTCTTTCTAAAATTATCCATGACTCCTGCACGGGTGGGTAAAGTTAGTTCCTCCAAAGAGTTATAAATCCAGGGTCCCCACTGAGCCCATTGTTTTAGATCCAAAAGTGTATGAATTGCTGCCCCAAGAGTTTTCTTTATTCTTTGTTATAAAATAGGTAACCGGATATCACTGACTGAAAATCCTCCTTCGAAGACTTTCTGGCATCCGACTTCACTTTCAAGTCTTGCAAACCTTATTTTGGAAAAATGGTCATTTATAATATCAACATTTCTAGATCATGTTTTAAAGACGGTTACAGGCATTCAGAGTAACCACATGCCAATGCTGTCTACTTCTAATCTAACAACCCCCTAGGTTGAAACCAGAGTGAAACTTAGAGACAGGCGGCCAAGAGCTGAAACACTCTTGGGGGATATATATAATCTCCAAACTTAACCAAAATTGTTTCCACTCAAAATTAATACTTGGAAACAGATTTTGAAGCCCAAATTTAGACTCTGTCTTCAGTTTCTTGGTTTGTTGTGGAGCCAACTACTTGAAATAAAATGTATTTGAAGCTGATAGAACATTAAAATGATTGTCTTTTACATTGAAAAGACAAATGACACAAAACATTTAAAAGGATGCCTCACTTTATCCCACAGCCCTCCTAGCCAAGGACCAAGGATTGGCTGATGATGTCCATAGCCAGAAAGGGCCGTTACCAAGATAGCGGATAATACCTCTGTTTACACACGTGATTCTTCTGTAGCCTAAGTAAGAGTCTCTGCTTGGTGAATGCAGTTGCAATTCATATTTATGAAGGGAACGTGATACGGTGGAAAGCATGTTGGACTTGGAGTTAGAAAATCTACATTCAAAGTATTGTTTTATCAGTTCCAAGCTATGCAATCTTGAACAAATAATTTAGCCTCTTGGAATATGTAAAATGAGACTAACCAGCTTGCTCTGCCTCCTCTTTAGAGCTGCTTAGGGGGGTCACATGAAGAAATGTATGTGAAAACACCTTATCACTATTCCAAATGCATGGTGTTACTGTGCTAGTCTATCTTTTAAACTTGCTTTTCAAACTTGCCATCTCAGATCAGAGTATCAGACTTTATTTAACCAGTAATTTGCTGCGAAAAGGGAAGTATAAATACAGGCAAAATGGATTTCCCAAAGAAGATCCCCTATAATAAACGTTAATTAGAGGAGTGTTCTTGTCCAGAATACCTAGAGAGTTTTTCCCAGAGGTTGAAAAGCACTTCCTGACCATTCAACACAACCAATTTTAAAAGTCTGAGCCTTTAATTATTCTTTTATTTCTATATTCATATATTTCACAAAAATGTTTTGAAGATGTGTGAAATTCCAGGCAATATTCTATTAGGATTTCCGGAAAACATAAATTTGAATTTCAGATCAATAGCATAATTTTTAAGTATAATACTCAGACTTTAAATTCATACTCCAACTTACAATTGCCCCTCTAGTATTGAGAACCACGCCAGCGTTCTAATGTTCTAAAATACTGTGTTGGCCAGAAGTAAAAAATTATTGCACAAGCATACTTATACTAAAAAGTTATTTGTTGATTAACTGAACTTCAAATCTAACTGGGCATCCTATATTTTTATTTGCTAAATCTGGCAACCTTATGTGTGAGCTGGGGATGTGCTGATCCCTGTCCTTCGGCAGCATTTATTCCATTCAGGGAGACAAAGGTAAGTATAAACAAGGTAAGTATTATGAAGCCAAATAAAGCTGAGTACAGAAAGAGTGAGAAAGCAGGGATCCTATTTTTAAAACGGATGAAGGGAAGGCTGCTTTGGGAAGACGACTTGAAGTGGACACCTAAAAGTCATAGTGAGCCACCTGAAGATACAGGGAAGAGCCCATAACCAGTGGCACAGCAGTGCAGAGAGCCTGGCCGAGAATGAGGTTGCCATGTGTGAGGACTCCAAGAAGGTCATGTGACCAGGGCCTGGTGTGGGAGGTGAAGGTGGTAGAAGATGAGATCAAACATGCAGAGTAAGGACAGATTTCACAGCTGGCAACTTGTAGGCCAGGGATTCGATTTTAGCTTGGGTGTGACGGGGAGCCTTTGAGGGCTTTAAGCAGGGAGTGACTCAATCTGATTAAACACAGGATTCCAGAAGCAATGTGGGAAAAAAACCATAGAAAGGCCAAAGTGGACACAGGATGAGTGAGGAGCTTTCTGTGGGACGCTCAGGGAGAGGGACTGGAGGCTTGGACTAGGGTGGGAGGTTGGAAGAAAGGCTTGGAGTCGTGACATACTTCAAAGGTGGAGCCAGCAGAACTTGCTGTTGGGTTTAACACAAGTATGTGGAAATGTGGGCCTGAGTAATAGGGTGAATGGTGGCACCATTTACTGAGATGGGGAAAAGTAGAGAAGTAGATGGGGGGAAACGGAGCATTCTGATTTGGACATGTTATGTGTGACACGTCCATTAGATATTCAAGTGTTGGCAGTGGAATACTAGGGTAAGAGTAGTATAGGAAGAGATCGCAGAAATTGCAAGGGCTGGGCCATCCAGGACCTTGTTGGCCATTGTAAATAATTTGGATATAACTTTAATGTCACAAAATAGCAATACAAGTTTTTTAAAACAATATAGAAATGAAGTGATTGAACTTTCATTTTAAAGGATCATTTTATTGGGTGGTAAAAAACAGGCAGGTGGGAGGAAAGTTAGCACCGTTAGCTCAGAGCTTCTTACCTGAGGAATCTTGTTAGAATTCCAATTCTTTTTTGGAGGATATGGAGTGGGGACCAACATTCTGAATTTCTACAAGCTCCTAGTGATATTTATACAGGTGACTGTGGATGACACTTTGGGTAGCAAGATATTAGGAGACTATTCTAAAAATTCTGATGAGAAAGGATGGTGACTTGGTCCTTTTAGGCGATGGTGGGGATGGAGAGAAGTGCACAGATTTGAGATACAATTTGGAGGTAAAATTGAAAAAAGAGTTGACAGATTATATGTGAGAGCTGAGGCAGAAGAAGTAATAAAAGATGAGTCAGATTTCTGCCTTGAACAACTAAGTTGGTGTTCATGTTTCTTTGCTAAGATGTAAAACACTACGGTGGTATGGGTTTTCTGGGGAGGGGGTGCAAAAGGAATGAGGAGCTCTACTTTGGACATGTTGGGTGGGTATGAGACAGTTGAATAGACATATCAAGTAGCTGTCATATATCATAGCTGCATATATGAGTCTGGAGTTCAGAGTAGAACTGGGCATATATATATCATGTCCAGGAAAACTCTAGATAAACTACATAGAACAGGGGTCAAAATCTTAAAAACCCACCAGTGCTAGGAGGGCTGGCTAAATGAAAGAAGTGGGCTGGCTACAAGACAGTAGGGAATGGGTTGGCTGTAGGACAATAGGACCACGGATCTCAAAGTATAACTCACCTAAACTGACAGTTACCACTTCACTCCTCCAGCTAATTGGTGCCAAGCAGTAGATCTAGATCCTCCAACTTTTCAAGAGAAGCCAGAAATCCAGATAATTTATGGGAAACCCTTCAAGAGTTAGGAAACAAGCCAATGTTTTCAAATGCTGTGTTGGCCAAATAAAATATGTCAGTGGGGGCCAGGTGTGTTGGCTCATGCCTGCAATCCCAACACTTTGGGAGGCCAAGGGGGGCAGATCACGAGGTCAGGAGATCGAGACCACCCTAGCTAATATGGTGAAACCAGTCTCTACTAAAAATACAAACAATTAGCTGGGTGTAGTGGCGAGCACCTGTAGTCCCAGCTACTTAGGAGGCTGAGGCAGGAGAATTGCTTCAACCCCGGAGGTGGAGATTGCCGTGAGTCCAGATCGCACCACTGCACTTCAGCCTAGGCTACAAGAGTAAGAGTCTGTCTATAAATATATATATATATATATATATATATGTGTGTGTGTGTGTGTATGTATGTCAGTGGGATGGACCTAACTTATGGGCTGCCAGTTTGCAGCCTCTGATGTGAACCCTTGAAAGGAACCATGTTTAACATCAGCTGTTTTGATTATTATATTAGTAGGAGAAGGAGATGTCCTGGAAGGTCTATGACATGAAGGGATTTATAATTGTCCTGAGATGCAGATTTGAATCCATCACTGTTTGCAGTTAGTGAATGACCCAACTATACACTGAGTGCTCAGTGCAATAGGACTTTGTAGCTCTCTACTTATCCCGACATGGAATTCTTGTGAAGCAGAAAAAGCAAACTCAGTTGTTTGTTGTTGTTGTTGTTGTTTTGTGAGAAATGGTGTTTTGTGAGGAATGTAGTTTTAGTTTCAGATGTAAAGTGGTGGACATTTAATTGGGGCTTTGTACAGAAAACATGTGGCTCATGTTGGAAATGTGATTCAAAATAAAGCCAACAGCCTAGATAAAATTTCTACCATCACAAATGTGGAGGTTTGGGAAGGTCTCTGGATACTTTTGCCCAGGATACTCAGGAAGATTTCTGACTGAATATGGATGGAAGAAAATGTGTGGTGTAGTTGAACATCAGGGCCAATCAAGGAACCAGGCTAGAATCTATTTACTTCCTAATGGTGGCACAGATGTCTTCTGAACCAGGTGTCTTCGGATGTCTTCTGAACAGATGTCTTCTGAACTGGGAGCTCATGTGAAAAGAATGACATTCTCAGAAAGGGGATGCTTGTATTTGATAATGGGCTATGTATGTGTTCGTGCGTGTGTGTGTAGACCTTTGCTCTTTTATGTCACAGCAGTTTTGGGGCACAATTAAGGGTGTGGGTAATAAGCCTAATTGTTTTTGACTTAAGGTGCCCCCACCAGTGTCTTTCCAGGGCATCCAAGCCCTTCTTTATTTTCTCCCCCAGATCTCTAAGTGTGTCACACAGCAGTGCATAGATCGTTCTTTTTTTTTTTAATGAAATGTTTCATTTTTTTCTTTATTTTATTTTATTTTATTTTTATTACACTTTAAGTTCTAGGGTACATGTGCACAACGTGCAGGTTCGTTACATATGTATACATGTGCCATGTTGGTGTGCTGCACCCATCAACTCATCAGCATCCATCAACTCGTCATTTACATCAGGTATAACTCCCAATGCCATCCCTCCTCCTCCCCCCTCCCCACAATAGGCCCCGGTGTGTGATGTTCCCCTTCTTGTGTCCAAGTGATCTCATTGTTCAGTTCCCACCTATGAGTGAGAACATGAGGTGTTTGGTTTTCTGTTCTTGCGATAGTTTGCTGAGAATGATGGTTTCCAGCTGCATCCATGTCCCTACAAAGGACACGAACTCATCCTTTTTTATGGCTGCATAGTATTCCATGGTATATATGTGCCACATTTGCATAGATCATTCTTATAGTTAGCGTCACCTTCCTAGCTTTTGCTACTCACCGTGGTGGTCCTAACCTAAGCTTCGATGGACAGCACCATTGGCAGAAAGAAGAGACTAAGGATGAGCTTGCCACTGGTAAGGAGAGGCCAGTGCTGATTGTCACTGCTGCTCTCTTCACTAAGGAGACATAATTCTCTCAGCCTCTCTCTCCTCATCTGTAAACAGAAATGATAATACAGATTTCAGAATCCAAAGTGTCCAGTACAGTGTCTGGTATTCAGTAGGGACTCAATCATCTTCCTTCCTTCCATTGTCCCCCTCTCCATTTTTAAATTTTAACTAAATTTCATTCTTGGAATCCAAATTTAGCATCTCCAAATCCTCTGTCATTTCTCCCAGGAGGCCGAGGGTGGGATAGAAGAATGACTTCAGATCCTTTCCCCAATGTCCCAGGATTCTCTAAATGGGAATGCACACTGAGTATGTTCCCCCAGAAATGTTGACCCTTGCTACACTTAATAAATCAATTAGTAAGCACGGCCCATTTATTCTATGAACTTTGATTGCTCACCATATGTTCAGTATGAGACATGGTTTTGGCCCATGAGGGACTGGCCGTCCAACGGGGAAGATCAGGCTTGTAAACAAAAAGTGCCATAAAGCATTGCAAATATGTATTGGGTGGCAGATGTTGGAGCCAGTTCACCCTCACATCTGGAAAAAATACACATTGCAATATTCTCTGAGCAATGTTTTCCCCCAAAATCTCTGTAAAAGTACTCAGTATGCTGAGTACTCAGGGCATGATGGCATCCCCCTATTGCCCTCAGACCTGTTGAAGCCTGATGTCTTTTTTTGCAGCATGGTTAGTCTCTCTCCTATTGTGAAAACAAGGCAGGAGATTCTGTAGGTAATTAGGTTCAGTATGTCCATGTGTCCCACAGCTGTATTGACTTATGTGAATTTGGTTATGTCAAGGGACAGAGAAGAATACACCAGCCCGTTTCACAGAAGGAACAAGCTAACTCTGGTCAGAAGGGCTCAGGCCTGGGGACTTGGTACTATTTGGTGAACTGAACATATGACTTTCCTCTTGATGTTTCCTGAGGGAAATGCCTCTCTCCTGGCTGACAGGCCTGGGGATAAATGGCCTGCAAACTCCTGTTTTCACACAGTACATCAGGTCTAAGTGAAAGGTTTGTGCTGCTGCCAAGAGCAGAAAATGATGCCTCGACATCACTTTCAGAGGAGAAGATGCTTTAAAGCAGACCCTGGCTCCCAGAGAGCTTTGGATAAGGCTGAGATGATCACCTGGGGCCTCCCAGGACATCTGGTCTGAGAGGCCCACCCAGTGCCTCTCCTTCTAAGCAATTCTCAAGGCTGGAGAATGCCTTGCATGCTTCAGACATCTGGGATGTTATTCAGATCTCTGCCTTCTACCTCTCGGTGAAGAAAAATGTGGACTATAAATGAAGATTACATAAAAATAAAAGCTGGTCATTTCTTGGAGCTACTTTTCCACAGGAGCATCCAGGGTCTGGACACAATTGATCATTGTGTAGCTTGGCCATTAAGTAGGGTGCTCTGACTTGAAATGTGGGGCAGCAGCCAATGGGGACAGATCTCAGCACTCTCTTCTGGATCACAGCATGCCTCCTGGACCCCCCGACCTTGCCAAACTTCAGCTCTCCTCCAGACCTGCTGCTGGTTTTCTCAGTATCCTGTTACTCACATGTACCCATTGCTTTTCACTTTTCACTCTCCATTCTGCCCGCTAGGGAGGACCTTGCTTTCCTTCTCAGATGCACTTCACCCTCAGCCCTCTCTGACTCTTTGACTGTCTGGCCAGTGACACTTTCCTCTCCTGGTAGTGCCTCAAGATTCCTATGTTATATGTCCTGCCTGGCCTTGCAGGCAGAGGCTGCTTCATTTCTCTAGATTCTTCCTTTCCTCCTTCTTGCATAACTTTACAGGGACACCCTCATACTCTACATTAACAGGCCCCAAATCAGACCACTACAAGCCTGGACAGCAAATAAACAGAGATATGGGAGTGGTGGGGACTGGGGTAAACTGAAGGGTACCTGCCCTTACTCGGGTTCAGAAATTACTGCCTTCTGGAAGGCAGGTGTGTGATGCCAGTTCTTCTGTTTTTCAAAGAGAAATCAGAAATACAGATTTTTATGTGAATCTTCTATTAAAATATTTTTACTAAGTTAATATGTATGCATGTTAAAAAAGAACTCTAGGCCGGGCGCGGTGGCTCAAGCCTGTAATCCCAGCACTTTGGGAGGCCGAGACGGGTGGATCACGAGGTCAGAAGATCGAGACCATCCTGGCGAACACGGTGAAACCCCGTCTCTACTAAAAAATACAAAAAACTAGCCGGGCGAGATGGCGGGCGCCTGTAGTCCCAGTTACTTGGGAGGCTGAGGCAGGAGAATGGCGTAAACCCGGGAGGCGGAGCTTGCAGTGAGTTGAGATCCGGCCACTGCACTCCAGCCTGGGCGACAGAGCGAGACTCCGTCTCAAAAAAAAAAAAAAAAAAAAAAAAAGAACTCTAATAGTATTAAAAGTTCATGATAAAAACATAGCACAATCCTGCCACCCTCTTCCCCACCACCAGTAACTTGTATAATTATTTATTTTGGCCTTTACCCTGTTTCTTGACAGGGTCAGTTTATCAGTTTTTTGACATAATCTGGCCACTCCTTTCTTAAGTTTTATTTCATTTTTAATTGACAACAAATTATTACATATATTTATGGGGTAGAAAGCGGTGTTTTGATATGTGTATATACATTGTGAAATGATCAGATTAGACTAACACATCCATCACCTCAAATATTTATCATTTATTTGTGGCAAGAACATTTAAAAATCCACTCTTTTAGCTATTTTGATATATACAGTGCAATATTACTAACTGTAGTCACTATGCTGGATAATAGATCCACAGAACTGATTTTTCCTGCCTAACCAAAACTTTGTTCTCTTTGACTAACATCTCTTCTTTTCCTGTCCACCCACCCTCCTCTTTGTCTCTGATAATCAGTACTCTGGTCTCTGCTTCTGTGAGTTGGATGTTTTTAGATTACGCTTATACACGAGATCATGTGGTATTTGTCTTTCTGTGTTTGGTTTATCTCACCTAGCATAATGTCTTCTAGGTTCATTCATGCTATTGCAAATGACATGATTCCTGCTTTTTAAAGGCTGAATACTATTCCATTTGTGGGTGTGTGTGTGTATATATATAGTATATATATATTTAGTATATATGTATGTATATGTATATACATATATACTAACTTTTTTAATCAATTCATCTATTGGTGGGCACTTCAGTTGTTACCATATCTTGGCTATTGTGAATAACGCTCCAAGGAACATGGGAGAGAAGACAGCTTTTGGACATACTGATTTCAATTTATTTTATTTTCCTTTTTTTTTTTTTTTAACCAAACACGGACTCAAACCAGATGATTTCAATTTCTTTGACTATATACCCAGAAGTGGGACTGCTGAATCATATGGTAATTCTTTTTTTAGTGTTTTGAGGAGCCTTCACACTGTTTTCTAAAATGGCTGTACTAATTTACATTCCCACCAACAGTGTACAGGGTTCCCTTTACTCCACATCCTTGCCAACACTTGTTATCTTTCATCTTTTGGATAATAGCCAGTCTAACAGGTGTAACATGATAGCTCATTGTGGTTTTAATTTGCATTTCTCTGATGATTACAGATGTTGACCTAGAAGGAACTAATAAATTCCTAGAAACATATAACCTACTAAGACTGAATCATGAAGAAATTAGAAATCTGAACAGACCATAATGAGTAAAGACATTCAATGAGAATTAAAGTCTCCCATCAGAGAAAAGCCCAGGAAAAGGTGACCTCACAGATGAAATTTAAAAAATATTTAAGGAACTAATACCAAAAATTATTCTCAAACTCTTCCAAAAAATTGAAGAGGAGGAAATACTTCTAAGTCCATTTTAAAAGGCTAGACTTACTCTGATACCAAACCCAGACAAAGACACAAGAAAAGAAAACTACAGGCCAATATCACTGATGAACATAGATGCAAAATCCTCAAGAAAATACTAGCAAACCTTATTCAACAGTACATTAAAAGGATCGTTCACCATGATCAAGTCTGATTTATCCCTTGAGCAAGAGTGGCTCAAGAAATGCAAATCAATAAATGCGATTCACCATATTAGTAAGAGACAAAACCATATGATCATCTCAATAGATGCAGAGAAAGCCACTGACAAAATTCAACATAATTTCATAATAAAATTTCTCAAAAATTAGGTATAGAAGGAATGCACCTCAACATAATAAAGGTCATATATGAGAAGCCCATATATGGGGCTACCTAACATACTCAAAGGTGAGAAGTTGAAAGCTTTTCCTCTAAGATCTGGAACAAAGTAAGTATGCCTATTCTCACCACTTCTCAACATAGTATTGGAAGTCCTTGCCAGAGCTAAAAGACAAGGGAAAGAAATAAAAGCCATCCAAATAAAAACAGGAAGTGAAACTGTCACTGTTTGGTGATGACATAATCTTACATTAAAGAGTATACCCAAAACACTATTAGAACCAATACATAAATTCAGTAAAGTTGCAGGATAAAAAAATCAACTTACAAAAATTGGTAGGGTTTCTACACACTAACAATGAGATATCTGAAAAAGAAATTAAGAAAATAATCCTATATACATAGCAATAATACTCTATTATTACAGTTACATGAACTTCCATTCCCACTTTCACTTCTCTGTCATCTCAATATTATTATGCCAGAATTTTAAATTTGATAGTCAAAATTTGTATCACCACTATACAAAATTTGCATCACCACTATACAAAAAAATTAATGGACTAGGTATTTTACTAGATTGCATTTTCTTTTTCAAACTTTCATTTTTCATCTTTCCTGGAATTAACAATTGCTTTATGATTTTATTTCCCTGGCTTTTTATTTTATTTTCCCCCAAAGTTTCCAATAGCTCTCTCAAAAATACACCATTACTTTCTAAAATGTCAATGTTTCCTTGAAGACAGTGGACTTCTGTTCTGGTCTGAATGAATCACTTCTTAGATCTGATACATAATTGTCATCCTGAGATTTTCCTTTGCTACTTTCCAGCATTGAATTCCTGTATTCTGTTGTATTTTTCTCCCTGTTTGGTTTTTCCAGAGTATATACTCTAGTAGCTTTCCCAGAAAGGGTACATAAGAAGTACATTTTTTTGTCTTACTTATCTAAAAATGACTTTATTCTCTCTATAAAGTTGATTATTTTTACTAAGCATAGAATCCTAGACTGAAAATTCAAAATAATTATTCTTAGAATATTGAAGGCATTGTTCAATTATCTTTGAATCTCCAATATTGTTATTTTGGATTCTCAGTCTCTCCTATGTGACCTACTATGCTGTTTTACTATAGACTTTTGGTATCTTATCTTTGCTTATGGTGTTTCAAAATTTCAGTTATGTGCCTTGATTCTCTTGTATTCATTGCACTTCATACCCAATGAACCCTTCATCATGAATACCAGATGAGCCTACCAACTTGGAGGATAATTCTCTTCCCTTCTGAAGCATTTTCTTAATTGCTTTGATAATTTTATTTCTGCTAGTTTATTCTTTTTTTCCAAGCATTTCTATCATTTGAATATTGGGCCTCTTGGACTAAATCTTAAACTTTTAACTTTGCTCTCTTTTCTCTTTACACTTTTGTTCCACTTTGTCTGCATTATTTCCTCATCTCTTTAGGTGGTTTTGTACTGTATCAGCTTGCTTAACTCAGAACTGTGTTTTCTAGAATCCTATTCCATGAGTGGTTCCATGGTGTTGATTTTCTACTGTGATTTTCTACTGGTCTCCTTGGTTACATTGAAACTATGTTTTTCTAAATCTCTTTCCCTGTATGGTTTGGAGTTACAGCCAGCCCAGAGAATCCGTGTAAGATTGAGAGGTGGACATGAAACAGCAGCCATCACGTGCTGGATGTCACCATGATTAGAGGAAGTGAGTGGTGGGGACAGATTCAGAAGTGTCAGTGGATCCTTGTTCCACACGCTGTTCCCTCCCTGTGTCCAGCTCTTCTTTCCTACTGTCGGTCCTGCTGCCCATCAGCGATCACAGAAACTGGCACTAGGAATAGGAGGCAGCCTTCCACAAAGTTGTGCCCCAGCAACCCTTCAGAGCCCCATGCCAGCAGCTGAACGTACTTAAAATCCGTATGTCCCCAAAGTCTCCAACTTATTCACCTGCCCTAGTGCTACAGGGAGGCTAGTTAGGGACTGTATTAGTCTGTTTTCATGCTACTGATAAAGACATGCCTGAGACTGGAAAGAAAAGGAGGTTTAATGGACTTACAGTTCCACATGGCTGGGGAGGCCTCACAAGCATGGTGGAAGGCAAGGAGGAGCAAGAGGAGCAAGTCACGTCTTACATGGCTGGCAGCAGGCAGGGAGTTTGTGATGGGAAACTCCCATTTTTAAAACCATATGGCCTCATGAGATTCCTTCACTATCACATGAACAGCACAGGAAAAACCCTTGTCCATAATTCGATCACCTCCCACTGGATTCCTCCCATGACATATGGGAATTGTGGGAGTTACAATTCAAGATGAGATTTGGGTAGGGACACAGCCAAACCCTGCCCTTCCCAAATCTCATGTCTTCACATTTCAAAATTTGTCATACCTTCCCAACAGTACTCCAAAGCCTTAACTCATTTCAGCATTAACTCAAAAGTCCACACTCCTATGTTTCATCTGAGACAAGGCAAGTCACTTCTGCCTACGAGCCTGTAAAATCAAAAGCAGGTTACTTACTTCCTAGATACAATGGGGATCTAGGATGTGGGTACAGGCATTGGGTAGACAGCCATTCCAAATGGGAGAACTTGGTCAAAACACAGGGGCTACAGGCCCCATGCAAGTCCAATATCCAGCTGAGCAGTCAAATCTTTAAGTTCCAAAATGATTTCCTTTGACTCCATGTTTTGCATCCGGGTCATGCTGATGCAAGAGGTGAGTTCCCATGGCCTTGAGCAGCTTCACTCCTGTGGCTCTGCAGGGCACAGCCTTCCTCACAACTGCTCTCATGGGCTGATGTTGAGTGTGGCTTTTTCAGGCACATGGTGCGAGCAGTCAGTGAATCTACCATTCTGGGGTCTGGAGGATGGTGGTCCTCTTCTCACAGCTCCACTAGGTGGTGCCCCCATAGGGACTCTGTGTGGGAGCTCCAATCCCACATTTTCCTTCTGTACTACCCTAGCAGAGATTCTCTGTGAGAGCCCCACCCCTGTAGCAAACTCCTGCCTGGACATCCAGGTGTTTCCATACATCCCCTGAAATCTAGGTGGAGGTTCCCAAACCTCAATTCTTGACTTCAGTGTACCCACAAAGAACACCACATGGAAGCTTCCAAGCCTTGGGGCTTGCACCCTCTGAAGCCATGACCTGAGCTGTACCTTGGCCCCTTTTAGTCATGGCTGTAGCAGCTGGGACGCAGGACACCAAGTCCCTAAACTGCACACAGCATAGGGACCCTTGGCCTGGCCCATGAAACCATTTTTTCCTCCTAGGGTTCCAGGTGATGGGAGGGGCTGCTGTGAAGACCTCTGATACGCCCTGGAGGCATTTTTCCCATTGTCTTGGGGATTAACATTTGGCTTCTCATTACTTATGCATATTTCTGCAGCCAGTTTAAATTTCTACTCAGAAAATGGGATTTTCTTTTGTATCACATTGTCAGGCTGCAAATTTTCCAAATTTTTATGCTCTGCTTCCCTTGTAAAAATGAATGCATCTGGCCGGGTGCGGTGGCTCACGCCTGTAATCCCAGCACTTTGGGAGGCCAAGGCAGGCGAATCATGAGGTCAGGAGATCCAGACCATCCTGGCTAACACGGTGAAATCCCGTGTCTACTAAAAATACAAAAAAAGTTAGCCGGGCGTGGTGGCGGGTGCCTGTAGTCCCAACTACTCGGGAGGCTGAGACAGGAGACTGGTGTGAACCTGGGAGGCAGAGCTTGCAGTGAGCCAAGATCTTGCCACTGTACTCCAGCCTGGGCAACAGAGCGAGACTCCATCTCAAAACAAAATAAAACAAAGCAAACAAATAAACTGAATGCATTTAACAGCACCCAAGTCACATCTTGAATGCTTTGCTGCTTAGAAATTTCTTCCACCAGATACCCTACCAACACCTTGGTTTCAGACTTATGGCCTCTTGAACTGTGAAACAATAATTTTTTGTTTGTTTTAAGCTACCCAATTTTTGATAATTTTTTTGAGGCAGCTACAGGAAACTAATATAGTATTTTTTCTTGTTTCATACTTTCTCTTCTTCTTCTAAGTTGTTGATTACATCCCTTAAAGTTTTTTTCTAATTCATCTATTCTATTTCTTTAGGCTCCTCCTCCTCCTCCTCCTTCCTTCCTTCTTCTCCTTCCTTCTTCCTCTTCTTCTTTTTTGGCCTTTGACTTTTCTCTTGGTGATTTTTATCTTGTGACTTGTGATCCTTGGTTGGCTGTGGAAGTTTAGGAGCGGAGCACTAAAAGTTAGTTGGAGGCTCTGTGCATATAGGGAGACTTGTTAACTCATGGGCTCCTCTGAAGATCAGTTAAGCAGTAAGTCACATTTTCACTGGTGGGGCCTATTTACATGTTTTGTCCATGGGATCATTCAGTTTATTTTAAGAATTATCCCCCGATCTCCTGCCTTCTATTCATTAGCCAAGCTACTGGAATTCTTTAAACAGGGCAGGGAAAAGTATTGAGAATACATTCATTAGTAGACAGATTCTCCCTCAATTCTCTTATTTTCCCCTATGTCTCAGTGTCTCCCACAACAAACTTGAGATCGTGTTCCCAAGCCTGAAGATTCTCAGATTCAATTTCCTCAAAAAGAAGGCCGACTCTCCTGCCAACGGTGTGGAATGACGGGGCAGGCTGGCTGCCTGGCTGCTCAGGATGTTGGAGGGCAGAGGCTCTACTATTCTATATACAACTATCCAATCAATTACCTTGTTTTCCGTCTTACACCTTGTGATGGTTAATTTTATGTGTCAACTTGACAGGGCCAAGAGATGCCCAGGTAACTCGTAAAATGTTATTTTTAGACATGTCTGTGAAGCTGTCTCCAGCAGATATTAGCATCTGAATGAGTAAACTGAGTAAGGAAGACTGCCCTTAACAATGTGGGCAGGCATTATCCAATCCACTGAGGGTCTAAATAGAATAAAAAGGCAAAGGAAGTATGGGTTTTCTCTCTCTTCTTGAGCTGAGAGATGGAAGACATCCATTTTCTCCTGCCCCTGGACATCAGCACTCCTGGTTCTCCATCTTGCAGACAGCATATTATGGGACTTCTTCACCCTCCATAACTGTGTGTGCCAATTCCCATTATTCATATCTATCTATCTATCTATCTATCTATCTATCTATCTATCTATCTATTGATCGATTGATCACTCTATCTCTATCCATCAATCTATCCGTTGCATTGGTTCTATTTCTCTGGAGAACGCTAATACATAGCTCATGTCTTTTTTTTTTTTTTTTCTTTTTTTCTTCTCTCTCTTTTTTTTTTTTTTTAATTTGAGACAGAGTCTTGCTCTGTTGCCCAAGCTGTAGTGCAGTGGCATGATCTCAGCTCACTGCAACCTTCACCTCCCAGATTCAAGCAAGTCTCCTGCCTCAGCCTCCTGAGTAGCTGGGACTACAGGTGCGCACCACCACGCCCAGCTAAATTTTTTTTTTTTTGTATTTTTAGTAGAGATGGGGTTTCATCATGTTAGCCAGGATGGTCTTGATCTCCTGACCTCGTGATCCACCTACCTTGGCCTCCCAAAGTGCTGGGATTACAGGCGTGAGCCCCCGCATCCAGCACCTCATGTCTTCTTTACAAAGCTTCACATTCAGAAGCTGTCAGCTTTTCCAAGGATATTAAGGGAAAATTGTATCTACTCTTAATTGGATCATCCAATTGAATTGTTCCATTGAGCCTCCTAAGTTGGGCTTCTTCTACTCTGCTAAGCCAGTTCTCACTCTTCTACCTGCATCTAAAAGTCTGTTAAAATCTTTTGTATCTTGTTGTCTCCCCTCTGGTTATTTTAATCTTTGTTGCCTGATATCTCTTTATATTTTCTTTTGCTATTATTTTTATTGGATGAGAGAATAACTAAATACATATGGTCAGTCAATGTTAAATCATGTTAAATCAAAAGTACACTTCCAGGTGGGAGAAAACTTTTGGAGTTGATAGATATGTTTATGATATTGAAAGTGATGATGGTTTCATGGATGTATACTTATCTCGAAACACATCAAACTGTATACATTAAATATCTACAGCTTTTTGCTGTCAATTATACCTCAATAAAGTGGTTATAAATGCTATAATCACCTAAGAAGTAAATACACATGAAGATGAAGAGCAGAAAATGAAGATAAAGAAATCAATGAAGCAAAAAAAAAAAAAAGTATCCTTCCAACTTTCAAATCATAGCTCACATCTTAAAAACCAAACAAAATGTAAGCTAAACAAAGAACAGTTAAGTTTCTCTTTGGCCTGTGGATGTTTTGATTTCTGCCTCAGTTTTACCATGGAGGCAAAAACAGAGGCAAGGAATATATAGCTGACATAGCAGTGGAAACTGGAGCTGCTAATGGAATCAAGAAAAACTGAAAGGAGATGGCCACTTTGCAAGAAAAGGTTCACCCCACAAGGAGAGGGCCAGCCGATCCTTCCTTGCCCAAGACCTGGCATGAACAGACAGAGGACTGAATCTGCCAGAGGAAGCAAAGTAGTTCTGAGCCCAAGAGTGCTGCATAGGCCTCTTGGCAAGAGGTTTTATGGGGCTATTGTAAGTTGTCTATTTCAGTGTGATGAATTATCCCAAAATTTATTGTCTTAAAACTACAAACGATCATTATCTCACAGAGTCTGTGGGTCAGGAATTTGAAAGCAGTTTAGTTGAGTGGCCCTGGATTGCGGTCCCTTATAAGCTTGCAGACCAGCTGTCAGCCAAGGATGGAGTCATCTGGATGCTTTCCCGGGGCTGGAGGTTCACTTTTGAGCTCACTTGTGTGACTGTTAGTCTAGGGAATTTGTCCCTCTTTGACTGTTGGTTGGAGGCCTCAGTTCCTCATCAGGTAAGCCTTTCTCCATGACATGACAGCAGCTTTCCAGGTCCAAGTGATCCATAAGGACAAGTAGGAAGCCTTTTATGGCCGTCTCCAAAGTTGAACACTGTCACCACCACTTTACAGTTGACCCTTCAACAACACAGGAGTGAGGGACGTCAACTTCTATGCCATGCAGTCAAAAATCTAAATGTAACTCAAACTACCCATAGCCTACTCTTGGCCAGAGCCTCATTGATAACATAAACAATCAACTAACACATATTTCATATATGTTATAAATTGTATTCTTACAATATGATAAGGTAGAGAAAAGCAAATGTTATTAAGAAAATCCTAATAAAAAGAAAATGTATTTACTATTCATTAAGTGAAAGTAGATCATCACAAAGGTCTTTATCTTCATTGTCTTCAAGAGAGAAGGGGGTGAATCTTGCTGTCTTAGGTGTGGCAGAGGTGGAAGAAAATTTGCATATAAGTGGACCCTCACAGTTCAAACTCCTGTTGTTCAAAAGCCAACTGTATTTATTCCTTAGGAATGAGTCACAAAGTTCAGATTGCTCAGGAAGAAGGGAATTAGGTTCCACTTTTGAAGGAAGAAATATGAAGGAATTTGTGGACATTTAAAACAGCTGCATGGGCTTTTAAAAAAATTCCTTAGCATTTTGACATCTTTTGTTTTGTTTCAATCTTTTATTTTTCTCTTACTCACCTTATCTATGTGTTTTTTTGCTTAGAAGTCACCATGTAAAGTGGGAAATCAATTTATATTAAGCAGATTATCTTATTTAATCTTTATAGCTATCCCTTCAAAACTCACTGAGATAAGTATTGTCTTCATATATACTTATTCATTACATTCAACAAATATTTACTAAATGCATATGCTATTTCAGAAGGAGATCATAAAAGGCATGCAGTTCAGTTTATTTATTCATTCAACAAATACTTATCAAGTGCATACGCTACTTTAGGCTCTATGCTGGGTGCCAGGGTGTACTGTTGAATAAGACATGGTATCTGACCTCATCTCACTTTCATTTACCCAAGGTTTCCATTCTTGTGGAAGGTACCTGAAGGGAAGTCAAGATACATGTCGAAGGTTACACAGGGGTATGCCACCCTACATTGCTCTCATCAAAGAACTAACAAGTGGAGGGAGGGAGGGAAATGATTTCTTCTTGGGTATTCAGCATTGCTCCCTGCCAAGGAAAGGAGGTAGAGATGGGAGGACAATATTCGGTCAGGGAAAAGGCCATACATTTTTGCAAGCACCCGCTGGGAAGCTCTAGAAGGCAGAAGGACAAGATCCCCAACTCCACAGCCTTTGAACCAAGGAGTTAGCAACATGGGTGTCCTATGTAGGAGAAATGGGCCAAGTGTCTAAGGATAAGGATGTTTTTCAGCCTTCCTCACGTCATCTGTACAGACGGCTGTCCTCTCTGCCTCCTATGAGATTTAGCACGACATTTTCCTGGCCAATGCACCTAAGGACTGAGAGTCTTGTGACCTGGGGTCTTGGACAAAGAGCCAAGGTTGGTCTGGAAGCTAAGATGCAGGGACATTTAGGCAGAAGCTAGTGGCAAGTTTGAAAACAAAACTTGGATTGCATTGGGGGTTTTAGAGCAGAGGACTCCAGCGGAAGGGAGCAAGAAGCCAGAGGTGAAAGAGAGGAAGGAATGCTTATGTTTCCAGATGGGGTGGGCTGATTCTGAGGCTGCCGGAGCCTGGGTGGCTGTCGGGAGCTTTTCTGCTCTGTTGCTGTTGTAATTACAGCATCTGAAAGCTTGCGTGACATTGCTAATTTTAGAGAAAATGGGACACTGATATCTGTAAGAACACTCAGGCTTAGGTTGCTGATTAACGTTTCCACGTATCACAGAATCAAACCCAGAAATGGTGTAGGCATTAGGAAATATTATTATTAGAAGAATGTTCGTAATGATGGAAATGAAAAATGTAAATGCCAACTCTTTAGAGAGGTTTAAAGAGATTAATTGGAATAATAAAACAACTGAAGTCAAATTGGTTATGGAACTGTGCTTTGAAATGATAAATTCTATTTGAAGTCTGTTTTCTTTTGGAACATTCTTTTTTGGCTAAAATGTAAAAATAAATTAGCAAAGTGAGCTTCTCAAATCCATGAAGGGCTATAGTATATGGTGTATGCTGACCAAGTATTTCTAATTTGTTGTAGGGAAAGACATTTTTTAAAAAGGAAAAGAAACTGTAATAGGAAGATCCCAGCCATATATATATAAATAATCTTGTGGGCAGAAAGTGAAACACAGAAATTGGTACTCAAACATCATTTGGAGAAAAACTTCTACAGAGGAACTGGAAATATTATGCTTGAAAATAGGAACAATGGAATGGTTTTAAGACCACACCTGGAAATAGTAGAAACAAGAATAGGGTTAAGAAACAAAGAAAAAAAAAAAAGATAGAGTTGGAGATAAGAAGTGAATAATGTTTAGGCTCAGAGTGAATATTACAAAGGTTTATTTGTTTGTTTTAACTAACAGAGAATAAGTCACAAGAGAAGAACTGAAATTCATCATTAGTCTTAGGGATAATAGCCTGGAAATACTTTGACCAAAAATGTGTTACTAGTTTCTCATCATTAACAATGCCACCTAAACTAATATACAGACACTTCAACATTTTTAGTTTATTAAAAAAAAACTAAAATAGAATTTATTTTAGGGTTAAATTTGAAATCATGCAGACTATTACAAGCCCCCATTTCTGTAATTCATTAACTCTATAAAGAATTCATAAGTTATCATTAACTCTATAAAGAATTCATAAGTTATCCCCATTTTAGAGCTGAGAAAACAGCTCATCTCATAGTTTCAGACTAACATCTTATCAAGGTCCCTGACAATGTATTATTAATACTGTAGTTTTATAGTTCATAAGCTTAATTCCAAGAAAGCTGGAAGGAATATGAACTTTGGAGCTCCACAGAACTAGTTTTGACCTCTGCGACTTTGTGTACACTTTATTTTCTGTGGCCCTGGTCCCTCTGTGTAAAAGAGAATAATAGCGTTAACCTTTCTAGATTGCCATGATTAATGAGGCCATGCATGTATAGTCTCTTGGCACATATTACATGCTTGCTAGTACCTCTTCTCCTTTACTTTAGGGGGAAAATATGTAAAGATGGAAACTTACAATGTGATATGTTGTCACCACCCAAGCGCCGGGCCACAGCCTCAGGTCTAACCTCTAAGATTTATGCGTTGAGCATGGATCTGAAAGGTTAGAACTCGTTGTTTTACTAAATTGTCCATGGACTCAGGAAAACGTCACAGGGAATCCTGCAGTGTTTTGGATCCCATGTTGAAGATATTAAAGAGAAATTAGTAGGGCAATTAGGCTAAAAGAGAATATGCATTTAATATTTGTGATGCTTAGATAATACATCAGTTACTAATCAAGTCATTAATCATATTTTATAAAATATTTGCCAGCCATTATTAGTTTGGGAGAGTCACATACCTTTTCTGACCCTGTTTTCTCAGCTATGAAATGGGGATAACTTATGAATTCTTTATAGAGTTAATGAATTACAGAAATTGGGGCTTGTAATAGTCTGCATAATTTCAAATTCAACCCTAAAATAAATTCTATTTTAGCATTTTTAAAAATAAACTGAAAAGGTTGAAGTGTCCGTATATAGTTTAGGTGCATTGTGAATGATGAGAAACTTATAATTTTCCCTTACTATAAAAATATGACCTCTAAATTTTGTTTCCATAATGTTTTCACTGAAAGTTTCAAATTTTGATTTTCGTATTAAAACATATAGTTACACACACAAAAAAAATCAAATGGAGATGACAATAGTGCCCACCACATAGGGTTGCTGTGAGCCCTGAACAAGATGACGTATATAAAAGTGCTTGGTAGAGTATCTGGAACAGAGTGGTCAATCAATCAATACCAGATAAAAGTTAACCAATTAAACAAGCAAAGAAACAAAATCCTCGTCCCTCTTGAAGTGTCTGAAACTCCTAACACTTTGTAACTGTTGGCTCTCAGCCCTGGCTGCATAATTAATCACAGTACAGTGAACTCTCCATTATCCGCACTAGTGAAGGGCAGAGGCATGGATAATACAAAACAAGGGACAATCTAAAAGTCATTTATATATTTGGCTTTGGAATGAAGTTAGAGAAAGGCACACACAAACACGCACACCTGTCATTACTGTCCTGGCAAAGGCTTCCCAATTGGGATCTCTATTGAGGCCTCTGGAGACTTCCTAGGGGCAGGAGGTGGGGGAAGGTAGCACTTGGCACTTAACAAAGGAGATACAGAATATACAAAGCACTTAAGATTTTAAAAAATATACGACATATAAAAATTGTCATTACTGTTATTAAAAATAGTTCACTTTCAGACTCTTGACAGGTGACTCTAAAGGAAAAAAATCAGAATACAGGAGGCAGGCTGTTTCCATCCATGCCTCCCTTGTAACAAATAACATACTTTTCTGCTGCTCCACACTGCCCACCCAAAGAGAATTCTGAGCAGACTGAAGATGAAATATGATCCATTTTTATATTCCTCTAAAGTCTTTAAGAGTGCTTGGCACATAGTGGGAGGTCATAACGCGTTGAAAGTGTGAATTAATGTCTTTTAGGGAGATTTCTGTTTGGAGTGAGTGTTGCATTTTGACTTGGAATAGAGGTCTCCACCAGGTCTGAGAGCTCCCAAAAGTCACCGAGCAGCTCCATGTCATCTGAGATGGTTTTAGGCTGTTACCTTCTTAAGACCCTTTGACCCTTCTGGAGACATTACTCTAGTTCTTTTGTTGAAACACTTGACCTTGACAGTGAAGGTGGAGAGGGTTGGAGACAAAGAAGGTGCAGAGAAAGATGTGATAGCAGCCTCACAACTTTTGTGTTATGGGTTTTCAGAATCTCCTAGGTGAAATCTCCATGTCTCATTGAAACTTCATTCATTTCACCAACATTTGCTTAGCATGTTTTACAGGTCAAGTTCTGTGCCAAACACCAGGAAAACAGATACTCTAAGATGGTATTATGATTGTTTATAGGCCTGTTTCATCTCCTAGAATCAGCTGTTTGTTGGTAAGAACTACATCTTGTTCATCTTTGTGTCCCTAGCACTCAGTACGGCACTGAGCTGTGAACTCAGTACTTGATGGAGATGAATGAGTGAGTAAACACAGTCATTTTCTCAAGGAGCTCGGAGCTGGATGGGAGAGGCAGGGTATCAATAAATGCTTGAGGAACAGTACATGGGCTACCGTATCAGAGATTGCACATAGAGCCTTCATCTGTTTGTGTGGGCTAGGAAAAGTTCACAGAGGAATGGATGACATGGGTCTTGAAAACGCTAGAATTTAGCAGGTGAAGAAGAGAAAAGCATTCCAAAAAGATGGAATAATCCATGCAAATACATGGCATGTATTTGCATACATGGCATGGCATACATGCATTTCAGGTACAATCTGAAGAGAGTGTTTTCATGGAAGAGAAGTAGGAGAAGAGGGAGGAAAGATGGGCAGGAACCTGAGAGCCTTTCATGCCCTCATTCTTATCCATACATCACAGTGGATCACTTTATTAAAGGCTGCTTGTTGAATATTTTCCTTGGTCTCTCCAAAGTATACGTGGCTAATCCTCTCAAGGACATTCCTTTATGCCTTCCCTTTGCTCTACAGGACCCAGACAGGGCAGGGCATGGAGCAGGCACACAGTCACACTGTGTGTGACTCCTGACCCTTACCATTTGGTTCAGCTGCACTTTGTGCTGAGCTCTTGAGCCACCAGTTTATAGGGTTTTGACATAGATTATGCCTTGTCTGTGTCTTTCTCTCACTCCATCCATCCATCCATCCATCCATCCATCCATCCATCCATCCATCCTTCCTTCCATGATTAGGAAAGACACCTATATTTTTTGAGTACATGTTTATTAATGTGTAGAGAACACAGCAGAGTTGGAGTCTCCTAAAACAGGACTTGCACTGGCTGGTGCCACCTATAGGGGTTCAACTGCTTGAGTTTCTTTTTCTTCCTTGTCCCGCACCACCCCCTCCCCACCTGCCCCGCCCCATCTCTCTTTGAATAAATGAAGATGTTGAGGTTCTTCTATCGAGATTCCGCTTGCTGATGCTAGATAGCTAAACTTTTCATGCAGAGAAGCCATCTACAGGGGCAACAGGCCAGGGTGGGGGTGAGGGGGAGGGCCTGAAAGAAGCTGCCCCCCTTCTGTTGATCTCCGACCCTCTTGAAATCTGCGGCATCTCCTGGGGTCACGAGGCTGCCTTAATATCCGCCCCCAACACTAAATATTTAGTGCAGGGCAAGGAGAGGCAAGCGAGGGAGGGAGGGAGAGGGGGAAGCACATGGCCCTGCGTTGGCCTGTTTGCCTCCCATAATAAGAGGGAAAGGAATAGAAAACACCCAGGCACAACATAAATATTTCCTATTATGGAGAAACTAAAGTCACAATGGAATCTGTCATGCTTGTGATATGAGAGATGGACAATATTTCGGGGCTGCTGCCATGCTGGCACCTGAATGGAGTTTATATTTTGTTTATGGAGCTGAATCCGAAGCCTTTTATTTTTTTGGCTCGGCCTGTGTAATTCTTCTTCATGGGAGCTCGAAATGGCCGCGGAGCAGCTCAATATTCCATTTATTTTATTTATAAAAGAAATTCAAAGGCTGAAAAGATGAAGTAATTGACTTACTGGGATGACAGTTAAACCCACTAAATTTAATCTTATCCTCTCAAGTACAACATATCGCGCTTACAAATTATCGCCAGCCACCAGGCAGCCCCGCGCTCCTCACCTAATGCAAATGGAATGGAGGCCTCTGTTATTGTATTATCTGACTTTACTATCAGCATTAATCCGGCTTAGCTCACTTAATGATGCCACTTGTGGCACTCCGAAGGCAGCGGAGAAGTCTATAAACTACTTCCATTAAAATGCAAATCGGGCCCGCCGAGAAAATAAGTGACACAAAAAGTGGGCGCCGCGCGGCCGCCGCCCGCGATGGCGCTGATGGCTGATGCCGCGATTACGCCGGCGGGGGCGGCCCGCGCGCCACGAACGTGCCCGACAAGCCGCGCCGCTTAATTTCTGAAGAGATTTATATTTTTTTGTTGTCAGGAAATGAACAAATACTTATCAATGTAAAAACTGCTATCTCCGATCTCCCCGCCAGGTTTTTCATACTGATATTATTTGCACCCCGTAACACAGGAAATGAAAATCTTCTCCGCCTTTCACGTCGCCGCTGCGCCTTCAAATCCTCTGCGAGCAGACTGGGCTCCCCCCCACAGGCCTCCTCCCGGGCTCCCTCCCCGACAAACAGAAAAGAAAACTTTTGTGGGCGAAGGAGGGAGACATTCCAAGGCTCCGGCTTTCCCCAGCCGATGTGGGTTTCGGGGCAGCGCGGGCTCCCTTCTTTCCAGCGCAGGAAGAAGGGGCGAGGGAGGAGGGGCGGGGGTGCTGGCACTCAACGGTAACATCTGTTTTACTTAAGCAGCTTGATTTCGTTTTAGGATGAAAAAGTATTCCCTTTCAGCATGAGGAATCATAGGCCCTGGGGCTTGTATTGATTCAGAACAAGGCCTAATAAAACACTAGCAGGTGATTTAGTTTCATATTTTGATTCCTTTGTTTAAACAGTTTCTCTCAGGTTCTCCTGTGTCGGCCCTAGAACCCCAGCATCCCTCCTTTGATGTTGGAGGGACACCCGGGCCGCCGAGCTCGCCCCGCTCTTGTGGGTGACTTTGTGCTCTTGAGGGCACAGCATTTCCCCCACCCTCACCGGGCGAGCCCAGACTCTGCGGTCAGGTTCTCAAATCCTGCAAGGATTTATGGTCCTCACGGAGGGATCAATACTACATTTTAAATATTACAATACCTTTTATTGAGACAATTATTACAACACAAATATTTTACCCTGTCACGGGACCCATTTAAAATTGCTTTTGACCGTCTTACTGGTGGGCTTCCGCAGCCCTCTGTGTTTCCCACTTCTGGGAGGAGTCATTGTGCTCCCGGGATGGACTGGCCCCGCCCAGGAGGCCTGGGAAGGAGGAGGATGCAGCCTGGGAGGACTGTGGGGGCACCTGGGGAAGCCTGCAGAAACTAGCTCTTGCCCACGTGGCCTCTTTTGGGAGGGTTGTTCTCACTCCTATTGACTCTTCCCTGGACATATTAAAAGATATGTCCACAAAGTTCTCTCTTTCTTGGATGTGCACCCCTTACAGAAGAAAGGGGGAGTCTATGCAGGTGAAGCTAGGATTAAGGACGAAATTATCACGGAGCCCTGGGACAGAGCCACAGACCATCTTCTGTGAATTTGTCAGTCCTCTGTATATGTCTGGCTGGTCTGCATTTGCGACGTCGCCTCCTAACTCCTCCTGCCTGTTTTTATTTCCCTCCCTTTCTGGACTGGAGGGAGCTGCATCTGATTTTCAGACAGGCAGTGCCTAGGATAAGCTCTGGCCTCTGCGATAGAGATACATAGTATGCGTTCAGTGAGGGTTTGTTGAATGACTGAAAGAATAAAAGCTGGCCGGGCGCGGTGGCTCACGCCTGTAATCCCAGCACTTTGGGAGGCCGAGGCGGGTGGATCACGAGGTCAAGAGATCGGGGCCATCCTGGACAACATGGTGAAACCCCGTCTCTACTAAAAGTACAAAAATTAGCTGGGTGTGGTGGTGGGCGCCTGTAGTCCCAGCTCCTCGGGAGGCTGAGGCAGGAGAATCACTTGAACCCTGGAGGCAGAGGTTGCAGTGACCCGAGATTGGGCCACTGCACTCCAGCCTGGCAACAGAGTGAGACTCCATCTCAATAAATAAATAAATAAATAAAAAGAATGAAGGCTGTGTTATGTCTGAATATTTGTGTCCCCCCTAAAATTCATATGTTGAAACCTAATCCCCAGGGTGATGGTGTTTGGAGATTGGGCCTTTGGGAGGTGTTGAGGTCATGTGAATGGAGCCCTCATGAATGGGTGTTTTTTACAAAAGAGACCCTACAGAGCTTCCCTGATCCCATCTGCCATGTGAAGACACAGTGAGAAGCACCAGAAAGCCACCGTTCTCCAGATATGAAATCCACCAGTACTTGGATCTTGGACTTCCCAGCCACCAGAATTATGAGAAATCAATTCTGTCATTTATAAGCTACCCAGTTTTAAAGTGCTCTGGTGCAGCACCCTACACAGACGAAGACAGGAAGGAATGGTATCTTATTTTTACCCCTTCATCCCTGCAGAAGCTGAGGAATTGCCTGTGAACAGCTGGTGCGCATCCATGGGATACGGTCACAAAGACTCATTCAGGTTTTGCTTGGTCCACCTGAATTTTGTTAGCCCCATGTGATGCCAGTATGGAGTCACACCTGAGTTTGTACCCTGGTTTCTTCACTTCAAAGCTGTGTTTCTTGAGAGAGATACTGAATCATTCTAAGCCTCAGTGTCCTCGTCCCTTAATTGGAAACAGGATACCTGCCACATGGAGCTATTGAGGGTTTGATGAGATGATGTGTGTAATGGTTCTCAGAGGAAGCATCCAAAAAACACTCCTTTTCTGTGAGCCCAGCTGAGATGGTGTAGTAACAAGGGCTCAATGGCTGCTTGGTACCAATTCATAAAAAAACAAAAAAGCGAATGCAAATCATTTTCTCCATTAAAATCCAAAATGGGCCAGGCTCAGTGGTTCATGCCTGTAATCCCAGCACTTTGGGAGGCTGAGGTGGAAAGATGGTTGTATTCCAAGGTCTAGGAGTTTGAGACCTGCCTGGGCAACATAGCAAGACTCTGTCTCAAAAAAAAAAAAAAAAAAAAATCCTAAACTACTTACATTTTTCTTTTCTTAAAACTTTGGCACATGCCTTCTGTAAGTGGTTGCTGTGTAATGGAATTGAATATATCCGCGTTTCATTGTGTTTATCTACTCATTCATTATTCCACAAATATTTATGGTGTGCTCACCATGTGCCAGGTACAGAATACGTAATTGGATACAGCAGTGAGTAAGACAGACAAGATGAGGATACCTAGGGAGCTTCTATTCTAGAGAAAGAGGCAAAGAAAACAAGCTAACAAGCAAATACAGACTATAATTGCAAATTGTGAGAAATGCTATGAAGAAAATGGAAAGGGTGACGTGATAAGGAATGTTCCACCTAAAAATTACGATTTCTGGGTAATTGACCTTGTGAACAAGCATGAGAATAACAAGTGTATGTGTGACACCCAGTCAGTACCCAGAACAGCTGGCTCCAGTTAACTATTGCTGTGTAACAAAACACCCCAAAACTTAGTGACTTAAAATAACAACATTTACTTTGCTTGCAAATCAGCAATTTGGGCAGGGCTCCGCGGGGACAGCTCATCTCTGCTCCACTTAGCATCAGCTTGTGGGGATCAAAGGCTGAAGGTGAGGTCATCTGGAGGCTCTCTCATTTACATGTCCGGAGGCTGATACTGGCTGTCAGCTAGGACCTCAGCTGGAGCTGGGGCTGGAATATGTGGCCCTTCCACCAGGGGGCTACCTGGCTGGCTTCCTTATGGCCTAGACGCTGGGTTCCAAGGGCAAGCATCCTAAGAGTAAGAGAACCAGGCAGAAGCTGTATTGCTTTTTATGATCTAGACTTTGAAGTCCACGATGCCACCTTTGCCACATTCTGTTCATTAGAGGTCACTGAGGTGAACCCACATTCAAGGGGAGGGAATAGACTGTTTTCCCATAGAAGCAGTGTGAAAGAGTTTGTGGACATAATTTCAAACTGCCCAAATCCTCAGTTGAAGAGATGAGAAGCATTAGTTTTGAAAACATGATCAAACACATTTGACCTTCACATGCCATCTCACTTACCAATAGTTTTTTATCCCTTTGGTCTATCTCCAGTCTACCCACCCTGCCATGATGACAGAACTAATTTTTCTGATATGCCCTGATGGCTTGTTTTTCGTTTTGTCCCTCTCTCCTTCCATGGCCCTCAATTGTGCTAGAAAAAGCCCAGATTTTTATCCATACATTCACAATTCTTGCATATCTGGCCTTAGTCTCCTTCCCGACTTCATTTCCTAAACCAGTGAAGGAAGACTGAAGGCTGAAGGCTGAATGTAAAGACAAGACCACTTCAACCATGTTAGTCCACTTATTTACACCTAAATTACCGATGGTGTGCATTTCTTTGTCTGCTACTTTCTCCATCTGATTGCTCCCCAGTACCAAATTCTATTTATTCTTCAAAACTCAGTCCAAGCTTGTCTCTTACATGAAGGTTTTCCTGACCAAACACCATTAATAACAAGCAATAGCTGATATTTATTGAGTATCTAACGTATGCCAGCAATTTTACTAGTGACTTTGCATCTATTTCCGTTACTTCTCACAACCACCTTGCAAGTTTCCTATTTGCCCATTGAACAGATGAGAAAACCAAGGCAAAGGAATTTTCTCTGGGTTGTCCAGCTAGTAGTATGAGATGCATTTGGGATTCAAATCTGTCCATCTGCCTTGAATCCAACACAACCTCTATAAGGTAGAAAGTGATAAGTAGTTAAGTCATGAAGGAAAAGCACTGGATGGTTCAGAGGTCTCATTTTGGGGGAGTTGAACTTATCAGGAACATGAATGTCAGTGACTTGGTGTTACCAGAGAAGTAAACAGACCTATTTCAGTTTGAAAACTTGTTTGTCTGTTGGCTGCATCACACTCTAGTCAGCTGTGCTCTGAGGAGTTTTCACAATTTTGTTTGGCCTCCTAATCACCAACTTGCAAATAGTGCCTTAAGGTCATGGGGTGTTTAATGGTTTAATGATAGAGAAGAATGGGCTAGGAGTGAGGCAGCTGGGCTGTTTGGTCTACTTCTGCAATTTTGAAACAGATTCTTATTGGGCTATATAAAAAAATATGTCCACAAAGTCCTCCCTTTCTTGGATGCGTACCCCTTACAATATATCTTTGCTGCCTTTCCCCAGAAAAAGGAGGGGATCTGATATGAATTGGCCTGACGTGAACTTGCTTTGCCCAATTGAATGGGAAGGAGCCATATCATCAAAGTTCTGAGACTATGCCTTAAAGAGCCTTGCAGCCTCCTCTTTACCCTCTTATAACTCTACTCTGATACTGCCATGCTAGGAAGAAGCTGGGATGAAGACCAAGTAGAGAGAGGCCCAGCCATTTCTGCTCTCCCTATTGCCCTGGCTGAACTCAGCCCCACCTGAAATCTGTTGAGTGAGAACTGACCAGCCAACCACAGAATCTTTGGAACAGGTAACCTGTTGTTAAAGCCACTAGCTTTTGGTATGGTTTGTTACACAGTAATAGATAACTGATACACATGGGTGAGATTCCACTAGGGAAAGGGAATTTGAAGAGCCTTTGAAATATATGTATGGAAAGGGGCTTTGCCTGTGGAAATTGAATGGAATGGGATGAGAGAGAAGGCTCATCATCTCCAGGAAGTCAATAATATTTGAAGAAAACAGGCACATGAAGAATGTTCAAACCAAGAGTTAATATTCAAATAGTGAATAAAATGAGAATCATAGAATTAGAAACTCCAGGCCTGGGAGAGCCTTCTGTAACCAGGTGTTTCAGGGATGACAAATAGGTTTCAGTGTTTACCCACTCCAGTGGATTAGTTGTGGCTGCCTGGAGCGCTATGTTGAGAATACTGAGGCTTTGTCCATTTTCAACAGAAAAGAGGGCTGTGATCAATTAGTGATGTCTGCCCTGGGTGCAAATCTTACTTCAATTATTCAAATGGGCAAAGCTCTTTCCAGTCTCAGCACCTTTTCCCATGCTGCACACTCTATTTGGAATAGTTTCCTCACTCCACCATTGTTTTTCTAGCTGGTTCCAAGACAAGATCTCTCTCTGTTGACCAGGCTGGTGTGTAGTGGTGAGATCATAATTCACTGTAAACTCGAACTCCTCCATTCAAGTGATCTTCCCACCTCAACCTTCTGAGTAGGCGGGACTACAGGCACACACCACTACACTGGGCTAATTTTTTCTGTAGAGTCAGGATCTCGCTATGTTGCCCATACTGATCTCAAGCTCCTGGCCCCAAGTGATCCTCCTGCCTCAGCCTCCCAAAGTGCTGAGATTACAGGCATGATCCACTGTGCCCATCCCATCCATTAAGTTTCCATTTTAATGTCACTTCTTTGTAGAGGCCTTCCCTGCCTGATGCAAACCACTTCTATTAATGTCTCTTGGTTGCATGCCTCATAATTTGCCATTATATGTATGTGTGTATTTGTTTTCTCACCCTTTTCTCACAACACAGTCATTTAACAGCAAGCTTCCTGAGGGCAGGACCCTGTCTATTTCTTCTCAGCTATTTACCTAGTACCTGGTATAGTGCTGAAGTAGAAGAAGTGCTTAATGCTATTGTTGAATGGCTGATTGAGAGATGGCATGGATACTGAGTTTGGCCATCCTGAGCTAGACCAATTTCCTCTTCTAACTTGGAATGGTTAGGTCACATGCCTGGAACACATAGTCTGTCAAGCTACAAACTCCCAGTTCTGTGCTTTTTCTGAAACATCAGTTCTACAATGCACACAGATTTTGTTTTGTTTTGGTCTGTTTTTGAGACTGAGTCTTACTTTGTTGCCCAGGCTGGAGTGCAGTGGCATGATTTTGGCTCACTGCAACCTCCACCTCCTGGGTTCAAGCGATTCTCATGCCTCAGCCTGCCGGGTAGCTGGAATTTCAGGCATGTGCCATCACCACCATACCCTGCTAATTTTCATATTTTTAGTAGAGACGAGGTTTTGTCATGCTGGCTCGGCTGGTCTTGAACTCCTGGCCTCAAGTCATCCACCAGCTTCAACCTCCCAAAGTGCTGGGATTACAGGTGTGAGCCGCCACACCCAGCTCACACAGATGTATTTTAGAGACTAGAAGCCGCAGGAGAAAGAGGCTGACATTGTGCTGAGAGACTGAGATTTTGCTGGAGCAGCTAGCCAATTCAGATACTTATCAACCTACTGACTGGGAGAAATAATGATGTTCCATCAAGGTGACTATCAATTTTTCGCTTTAAGCTGATGTTTGGCTGTGATCTGACAGGTGCTGTTGGTAATACCAAGTTGTTGTCATGCAAGAAATGTTTTGCATTGGGCTGTGTCCCTGCGCCCTCAACACAAATAGAATATTCAGAAGCTGAATGAATGTGTGGATGTAGTATCCTGTATCCAAGGGGGGAATGTTCTAAATATAATAAGACATTTTTGTGACCCCAAATACCTTTTGAGTGTTCATGTTTTGAAAAGAAGATAAATTAAAGATGAGTAATAAAGACAGGTAAGATATTTTGTCTCACTCTCAAAGTTAAAAGCGGTAAAAATAAATTAATTGACATGTGTCCAAAGCGATCACCTATTTGATGTGGGAACCCTTCTGTGTTGTCCTGGAACTTCCACAGGTGGCAGACACATTTCACTCTTTGCAAGGCCTTTTCTTATTAGGGATGACCAGTGTTTCCCTGAGGTGACCGGCCCATTCACTGGGCTGCAGAAGAACTGGGGCACAGAGAGAGAATGCACTTCCTTTACATGTGCACTGAGGAAGAAAAGAACATTTGGCAAATTTCTGTGACAGGTGGAGTGATGGTGACCATTTGTGGGCTTTAAGTAGTGACAGGACACATTAAATTAATTTTGATATTTTATAGGTTAAAACCTTTTATTTCGTCTTTATGATAAATATTCTCTCCCTAGCTTTACCCTCTAGGACAGAGGTTGGCAAACTTTTTGTAAAGGAACAGATTGTAAATATTTGAGGCTTTGTGGGCCACAAGACTTTTCTTGCAACTCTGCTATAGCAGTTTAAAAGTAGCCATAGACATTACGCAGAAAGAGGAATGTGGCTGTGCTCCAATAAAACTTTATTTACAAAAACAGGTAGAGGGCCAGATTTGGCCTGTGGGCTATAGTTTTCCAGTGCTTGCTTCAGGAGATTGGAGTCAGTGCCTTTTTTTCGCCTGTGAGAGATGGAAACTTTAGTCACTAATTTCCAAAGACTGCTTCTTGCTTGCAAATATGTAATTAATATAAGCAGCAAAGTATAGTCAAATTTCCATGATTTTACATCTACTAAAACAAAAAAGATTAAGTTCATTGTGCCTTTAAAATGAAGGAACAGTATCTAATCTGAAAAACTGTTAAAAAGTTAAAATGATGTATAATTTCCAAATTCTGCTTCTATGCGGCAGCCCTCCCGCATGTGAAATTGTCCAGTAGAATAGCAATTATTTCCCACTGATGAACCACAAATGGGCTGAAGATATTTGCATACCTTTTTACAGACAATATACACCAGCACTCTAACCTCTGATTCTTCTTACCAAATTCCATTTAATTTGTCATTAATTAGTAAATTGTTATGTGAAATGCTGCAAAGCTTCTTGGGTAAAACGGCCAGTGTGATGATTATTCTTTTGGAAGCTATCTGAAATTGTTAGTACTGAGCAATTTCCATGAAAATAGAAGGGTCTTTGGAGCTGTTCTTTTAAAGTAAGAATAAAATGAACCAAATGGGGAGAACAAATAAAGGCAATAATAAATCAAGGACAAAAGACGGGAAACTAGTCCCCAAAAAATATCTAGGCAGAAACTATAGTAGCTTCTTTTTGCAAAGAGTAGGTACTTCTTCAACTTTCTTTTCAAGGTGCAATAAAAACAAAACAAAGTTAAAGCGAGTCCAAAAGTAAACTTTCAGAAGTCCAGTTAGTATCTGCTTTAAGAATCTTCAGGTCTCTGAAAGCCTTTATCTAAGAGGGTGGGGAGGGGGGAATGTTTGCCAACTATAGGTCGGTTCTTTCCTTCTTTAAGTTACACCCAGTGTATGTATTTGCATTTATTTTGTCAGTTGCAGAATCATTGCTTTGAGTGATTGTCATTGTCTACATCTTTCTTTCTCTCTTTTTTCTTACTTGCTTGCTTTCTTGTTTTCTTTTTCATTTTCCTTCTTCTCTCCCCTTCTTTTCTTTCATTTAAAACCAGGCAGAATGCACCTTCCTGATAGGAGGGATTTTGCCTTCAAGTTGTTTCCAGTGTTTAATTCCTCCTTACTGTCACCTCCGGAACCAAGTCCAAATGAAAGGCGAGCCTCTTTGACCCTCTGCCCTCCCTTTCCTGCCTTCTCTTCTCCTGGGTTTCAATGGTTGATTGAACGGTGTGTTAGGTTCACTGAACTTGGTCTTGGCTTCGGTTCCAAGCGGGGACAAAGTCTGCTTCCAGGCCAATTTCCATATGAAAGCAGCTGAGATCTCTTTCCCCATTTTGGAATTCCAGGCAGCACCCTGGGCTCTGAATTCTCAGACTCAAAGTTGTTGCTCAAATTCCCCCCACCCCCACATTCCAACCCAACCCTAATCTCCTCCCACTTTGGTTTCTCTGTCCACCAGGTTTCCAGATCTCCCAGCATACTACTGTGGCCCTGAGAGAGCAGCTGTGAACTCAAGAAAAACTCCTTCACCTTTCTCTGAGGCTGATGGCGTAAGAGAGGGATTTGTTTATTAGGGTTTGAGATGGGCAGGGAGAAGCGGGAGGTCCCACATAGGATAGAGAGAAGATGGAAGAGTCAATCCTTGTTAGGGATGAATTTAAGAAAATTATACTTCCTGATGCCAGTTATTTAGGAACAAATATAACCCCATTAAAGAATTTATCCAGCTGTCTGTAAATTTGGTTTGAGGTCTTAGGTAAACTGCCTCCAAAATTTCTGCTTTACTTCCAAGATGTGGTTTTGCCAAACTGGAAAATGACAACAAAAAAGATGTTGCCTCTTTCCATTGCATTTCTTATGTAAGCAAATGGCCTGTTTGGACCCTTAAAAATGCCATTAGCAAAAATAGTATCCCCAAGCTGGAAGGAACTCAGGATGGCTGTCTCTATTTGAAAGCCACAAAGATGTGTGTCGGTTGACAAACCAGAACGTCACTCTCAGATCCTCATCCACCTTAAACCAGAAGTTTAAGAAGTTGCTGGTGGCCAAATCAGACTTTATTTATTTACTGGCTTGTATTAATATTGGTGCCTTGATTTTTTCCGCTCGAAGGTCTTTCCAATCTTAATACCTGGTCACATTTCAGTTCTGTCCTGAACAATGCTTTGCTTCTTTCTTTTGTTGGGGAGTAAGGCACAGTGATTTATAGACTGTGCCTTACAATTGGTGAGACAATTGCTGTTATTGTTTTCTTTGTGTCTCCTAAAAAAGTCACTTTTATAGCAGGGCACAATTGTCTGGAAGACTATAAATAGTACTATCATTTGGACACCACAAAGTTGTCACAGAATTCCTGCCATGGGTATGAGGACCAACGTGTTCATGTGCATAAGGAATGTGTGTGTGCGTACATGCATGTGTACATCCGTGAGTTTTTATGCTTGTTCCCATATACATGAGCAACGTTTATGTGGGCATGTGGTATATTTTCAACTGTGTGCATAAGGGTATGTATGTGTGTATGTGGGTGTGTGAGATGCACATCAATTTGCACATATGTGCATTTAATTTGTAGAAATAAGTGGGTGTGTGTGTCAGGGAGTGGGTGAATGTGCAAATCAGTAAGTGCAGTGCTGCCAGAAAGAACTTGCATGGTCCTAGCAGCCAAAGGCTTTCAGGACTCCTTGTTATAGTCGCATTCCCGGCGGACTCCAAACCTCAGACTCTGCCTGGAGGTACAGTATGCTCTTCTGAAAGCAGAAATTATTGAAACACAGAATATCTACTAAGTTGTGCTGGCCAGGTCCCCAAGAAACAGTCTGGACATCACTGCAGACACAGGCGCTAAGCAAAAACACATGTGCATGCCTCTGCCTCAGAATACGATGGTCTTTAAGGAAATGGATCTCTGTTGAATAATGAAGGAAGAAAAAACTGAATCAGCCCCACCATTTGCAGTGAAGGTGTTTGGTGTCATTTATTTTGCTGACTAAGTACCTTCTTTATGGATTATAATAAAAATAATCTTCCGTTGTTTTATCTGCAGACACTTTATTGTCCTGTATCTGGCCTTTGCAATGAATTCATACACAGATGGGTGACAACAAGGAAAAAGGGTTTAAGTATTTTGGCAGTGTTAATGTTGATTACAGAACAGCTTAAGAGACAACTAGGAGAAATTTCTTCATGGGATCAAAATCTCCCTCTTTCCCCAAACTCCTGAGAAAACCAGCAGTAGCAGACAGCATCAACATTTATCAATGCAACAATTTCAACTCTTGAGCAAAAGCCTCCCATCTTAGAGATTTTGCATCTAACAAATCACTGCGTTTTGTCCTTAAATTTATCCTGTGGCTACGTTTTGGCAGGATTGTTGGACTGTGGGATAAGAAGACGAAGAATTTTCAAGAAAGGGTTTCCCACCCCCAACTGCTGCACACTGAGCTGCACTGTCCAGGGAAAGGTGGTGATGATTAATCATGCCCAGTTCCCTAGGACCCACTCTGCCCTTCCCCCTCTCTCTTCTGACTCCTTCTTCTTCTCATAGGCTTTAAGACAGGGAGAATGATTTACTGACTAGTTGAGAATAACAGATATCAGGTCTTAGGTTCAATCTAGTTTAATGTCTTTTAAATAAACAGGCCTGGTTTTGCCTTGGACCCTAATACCGTTGCCTTTTTCCTGGCTTTTATTCTGAATGGTTTGTCTCAGCTCCCAGATCTTGTTTGCTTTGTTTGGTCCTGACCCCTTGACTTATTCCGCAGCCTAGCCAAGGCCTAGAGTGTGGATTTGTGTTCCCTGCTGTGACCTCTGGCTTTCCCTCCCAACCGCAGTCCTCACTTGCTCTTCTGGTTATTCTGCCCTGGGGCTCTTTGGGAAAACACTTTGCATGATTCCAATAAGTATCCTTGGTGGGTTCTCATTAGTTCCAGGTATGGAACCCCAACTTCTGGCCAGCTAGAACTGTGTTCTAAAGTTTTCTACGGGAATGAGATTTTTTTTTTTTTTTTTTTTTTTGAGACGGAGTCTCGCTGTGTCGCCCAGGCTGGAGTGCAGTGGCGCGATCTCGGCTCACTGCAAGCTCCGCCTCCTGGGTTCACACCATTCTCCCGCCTCAGCCTCCGAGTAGCTGGGACTACAGGCGCCCGCCACCTCGCCCGGCTATTTTTTTGTATTTTTAGTAGAGACGGGGTTTCACCATGTTAGCCAGGATGGTCTCGATCTCCTGACCTCGTGATCCACCCGCCTCGGCCTCCCAAAGTGCTGGGATTACAGGCTTGAGCCACCGCGCCCGGCCGGGAATGAGATTTAATAAGAAATAAAGAGGAAGAGGAATATGGTTTACTGAGCATCTACCCCATGCCATGCACTGTGCAAAGGAGCTTTACATATTACCTAATACTTACAACAAGAATGGATTATCACTCCCAATTAACCTTTGCAGAAGCCGCATCTAAGAGTTCAAATAACTCGCTCAAAGTCACTCAGCACAGCTAGAGAGTGGAATCGCCAGGGTTTAAGACCACATCTAAATGTTTTCTGTTATCTTGCCCTTTCCAGTAATCTTAACAGTATTTGCTGAGCATTTATATCTGCCAGGCTTTGTGCCAAGCCAATTGTCTATATTATTTGCTTACACTTAAAAAAATTAAGGTTAATTCACATACCATAACATTTACCCTTTATAAGTGTACAATAATTCAATGTATTTTTCATATATTCACAATGTTGTGCAACCATCACCACTAGTTCATTCCAGAACATTTTTCATCGCCCCCCACAAAACCACATACCTACCAGTCGCTTTCCATTATTCTCTCTCCCCAGTCCCTGATAACCCCTAATATGGTTTCTGTCTCTAGGATGTGTTTATTCAGGACATTTCATGTATAGAGAATCATACAATATGTGTCCTTTGGTGTCTGACTTCTTCCACTTAGCATAATGTTTTCAAGGCTTATCCACATTATAGCATGTATCAGCACCTCATTTCTCTTTATGACTGAATAATACTTCACTGTATGGATACAGCACATTTTGTTTATTTTAGGTAAACTTTACACCTATCCTATGAGGTAGGTATAATTATAATCTCCGCAGGTAAACCGAGCCATAGAGAGGTTAAAAGGCACTTTAGGTCACATTTTAGAAATGATTTTCCAAATAGAATCATTTTGTATTTGTTTTTCAGTTTAAGTTGCTTTTTGTCCATTCCAAGCAGATGATGGGCCAGCCTCGTAACCATGACGTGGTTTACACACAAGTACATCACAGCAGGTTTTCCTTCAGGCTGTGTGCAGGAGCACTCCCCAGTCTCCATTTCAAGACTCCACAACCTCCTCCAGGAGGCTTCCCTGACCCATCCTAATCCCTCAGCCCTCCAGTGACCTCCTCAGCCTCCATGGTTTTACAGCCTGACCTGGGATCATGGCATGGCAGGGGAAGTTGATGAAGAGAAGCAGCATTTTCTGATGGGCACGTTGTGTCCGTTCAAGTGTTCTGCTTCAATCAGAGCTGCAGGAGTTACAGGTTTTCCTTCCCCAGCAGGGATTTCAAGGACCAAGTAGTTTATAGAGAATAAAAGACAAAGAATGAAAGAACAGACTAAACATTACAGCAGTAAGTAAATGGTTTTTGTTTAAATCAAAAAAGTTCTATTTCATGTCAACCTCCTACTGCTTCAGTCTTTTTTTTTTTTTTTTTTTTTTTAGACAGAGTCTCTCTCTGTCACCCAGGCTGGAGTGCAGTGGAGTGATCTCGGCTCACTACAACTTCCGCCTCCTGGGTTTAAGCAATTCTTCCTACCTCTGTCTCCTGAGTAGCTGAGATTACAGGTGCCTGCCACCATGCCTGGCTAATTTTTGTATTTTTAGTAGAGACAGGGTTGCAACCTGTTGGCCAGGCTGGTCTCAAAGTCCTGACCTCAGGTGATCCACCCGCTTTGGCCTCCCAAAGTGCTGGGATTACAGGCGTGCTTGAGTCTATCTTCACAATAATCAAAGATTGGTTGCCCGTTGTGGAGCCAGTATAAGAAGACACGGTTCCTGTCTTCAAGGAGCTTACACTCAGAGTGGGGAGCTAGACAATACATAGGAAAGGTCCCTGGCTACACCAGGCACTGGATATCCTATTACACACCAGCATCGATAGTGGATGGGCTAGAGGTGTCAGAGGAAGGGAGGACCATTGTGTGTTGGAGGAGGCTGGGAATCCTCCTTGTATTAGAAGGAGACAAGATGAGACTGGGAGGGGTTGAGGCTTTGAAGGTGGACTGGAACTTAGGAAAACATTCACAAGAGGGTAGAGGTGGAGGATACAGCCCAAGGAAAGGCACTGAGGTAGGTATGAACTGGGTGTGGTGGAGAAAGATGAGTAAAGTTATCTGGCTAGGGTTGAAAGAATCTTAGGAGGAGACTGAGGGAAGTGGAGACGAAGCCATGGCAGAACAAATAAGGTAGATTTTATTTGGTAAGGAAACAAATATCAGACCAGGGGAACTTGGGCAAGGTTAACCTGAGTGTGGTGCAATCTGTTGCCCAAACATGAAGTGTCGAGAAACTGGGAAAATATTTCAACTTGCTACTCCTTGGGAAATGATGGCAGAGATATGGCCCTTGAACCCAGTGGGGAGGGCATGCTTGCACTGGTATGTTCACAGGCTGTTAAGAGCAAAATGCAGATAGCAAGCAAGCTGCTATGAGGAGTTGGCCTAATGTGGACTAATACAAAGAGTGAAACAAAGGGAGAATTCTGAATGTGTCCAGGACTGTTGGACTTCACTACTTTGAATTGCCTAGTTAGGTTGCTAAGTAGGGTATGTGGGTTGAGGGACAGAGAATGGGTTGAGGGACAATGAGCTAGTGTCTAGGATGGACTACACCTACATAGGAACTCAATAAATAAGTTAATAATGAGGCCTAAAATCTATTCTGAAGGTCTATTTTTAAAATGTGTGTGAGAAGCTTTGCATTCTATGATAGCTGTCATTGATTGGACTCTTGTGTGCAGGGTACATTATGTATATTGGCTTTCATGTTCATCATTTTATCCATAAGAAAACTGCTCAGAGAGGTTGAGCAACTTGCCCAATGTCAAATAGCTAGCAAATGGCCAGACTAGGACTCATTCCTTGTGTAGCTGACATTGAAGCCCACACTCCACTCACCCACATTGCATCCCTATGAGTTTTCAGACATTGTGTTGACAAGAGGCATCTGTGTGCATTTTTATCCCAAATATCCTGACTTTTGATTTCTTAACCCATATGTGAGAAATACAACATAGTCCTCGTTATTTTTCCTTACTCTGGCCTAAAAATGTAGGTGCCAAACACAAGGCTAGATTCAAAAATTTGGAAGAATTGGTACCTTTTCTCAGGGTTTTAAACAGGAGTTCAATCAATGCTGTTTATATCCATGAATGTGATGCCACAACTAACCCCATGGTTGAATTTTTCTGCAGTTGTCCAGCTATCCAGTGCTAGTATTTATCTTGATATTTAAGAAGTCAGTTTCCTTATAGAAAGATTGTATCATTTAAAGCAGAAATCCATTGCTATTTTATAGCCGTTGGTGCTATTTTACCCTGGCCTCTTAGTTCACAATATTCATTGGAAGAGTAAAAATATGCCTGTGCATGTGCATATGTGCATGTGTGTGCACACGCATGCATCCACACACATACACTCAGCCTTTGTTATTGAAAAAGAACAAGCACAGAGATGAAGTGGAAAGTAGTCTGGCACAGGAAAATCTTGCCTGTCTGGTGAGGTCTGTGCACAGGCTGTGCTGCAGGGGTTGGGTACGCGGGCGGGAGAGGTCTGCTCCCCTGACCTTCCCACCAGGGATTCTGGCACCAACACTTACATTCCAAGCATCCTCTCCGAGGGCACCGCTTGGGGTATGAGGCTGCTCACATCAGGCCAAGAAATTTCACCCATATGTTTCTGATTCATTTATGCTCATAAAAATGTGATTTTTAAGAGCAACGTGACATGCAATAAGCTTTCTAGGCCGTCTCTCAAGCTCTGTCTCTGCTCCTAGGAGCGGACAAATTTGTTTTTCCGAGAGAAAATGAATTCAGACTGCAGTATCCTCGACCCCAGAGGCAGAACCGGCAGCGAGGTACTCACAGATGATCCTCTGCCAGTGTGAGGTGACTCCCAACAACATTCCATCAGGCTGAAATTGTGCCCATGGTCTGGAGTGAGCACTAGTTCAATAACTTGATGATCATGATAGTGTTTTTTTCCTTGCTATTTATTTTTATTTACTCTATTTCTCATCATGTCATCTGCTCTCCTTACCCTAAGAGCATTGATTCCTCAGCTCTGCTCACTGCTCTAAATACTCCATAGCCACGATTCTATCCTTGCTTTTTCAGTTTGGCTGATCTTGAGTCAATCCATTTACTTCTTTTGTTTTTTGTTTTTATTAACTGAGATATAAAACCTGAAAGTTGCCTGAAAGTAGTAGAGTTTCACTCTCAAGTCCTTATTGTCTTCTAGACCATTTGGCTTAAGAACTGTGTATCTTGGCCTTCAGTGACTTTCCCTGGCTCTGCTATCAGACCATACCCAGTCTATTGTTCTTGTGGTTTTTGTTTTACTGGCCAGCCTGGTTTGGTTTTACTCTTTGCTGCTCCTGGATTCAGCAGGTGAGATCTGCTTCTGTTATAGCATCGTTTCCAAGTGATAGAAAATAATTCAGTGATGCTGCTCCATCTTAGATAGGAGCTTTGGGGGCCTAGAGATAGGCCAATTAATCTTGACTCTACTACTTCTTGCTTATACAGTGTTGGGCCTGGTTTCCTCCTCTGTATAGTGAATATTATAAAATCCGTCTCACAGAGTTGCTGTCAGGATTTAATGAGGTCATGTCATTATTTGCTCCTGTATCCACATGGCCTAGCACAGTGTCAGGCGTATAGGAAGGACCATTTCATGCTGGTTATTGACAATAACCTTCAGCCAAAGGCCCCCAGGAACAAACCTGTAGTTAAGCAAGTTGGAGGCATTATTTATGGTGCTGGAGAGAACCCCTACACTGGGAAACTGCAGGGCTTCTCAGTAACAGGGTATTCAAAATCTTGTTATAGGGCTTGGACTTTAGTTAAGTGATTTGAAGGAGAGTCTAAGGAAATGGTTTGATGCTGTCAGAAAATGGGGATAATTTTAAAACTGGGTATCTTATTAGTTCTTAGACACAATTATGAGGTGTGTCTTACTTTGTCTCATTTTATCTTGGTCTCTGAGTGCCCTTGTCTGAGGGCGGCATTCTGTAAATTGTTTATGTCTAGGACAATCACACAGTTTAGTTGTGAACACCAGATTAACTTCTAAATGTGAGGCACTTCTCTTTTTCGTTTCTGCCTGGTTTCTCTTTTTCCCTCTCTCTGTCAGAGGGAAAGCAGGCTGGCCAGCTGGCCAGTGTGTCTATAAGGAGGGTGAGTTAGGGGAGGCGAGGCCCCATGTTCTGCTGTTACATCAAACGGCCCTTATGGAATCAAGTCTATGAGAAAGTGACTCATTTGATTGGGAGCAATTCAGATAGAGCACAGAAAGGAAGTAAAGGCATTGGGAAGGGAGCTGAATGTTTTCTGAGTTCTTGTCCTGGCTAAGTGGGGACGTACAGAGGTATAGCATGCCACAGTCTGCTGAGCATGGAGTGATCTGATAGCTGGGGGAAAAACAAGCATGGTGTGTGCATGGCAGATCTCAGAGGAGTGGAGAAGCCCAACACAAATGTGAAAACAAGCACAGGCTACCAGAGGAACACCAGACTTGGTGAGACCAAGTGAGAGGCTTCAGGTGTTGGAACTCAGACAAGCATTGTAAAGCACAAGAGTGGAGAGGCAAGGACTTTATGAGATGTGATTGTCCTCATTACTTATGGGATGAAACTCTAGAAGATGCTGATCAGTTTGGACAAAGATGCATATTAAGAAAGCATGGGAATAGGGAATAATGCTTACCTGCAAGTTGAAAAGGTGAGAAGTGACCAGATTATTGATACTCTCAAATGCAGTCACCCTGTCCCCTACTTCCCACACGACATATTTGTTTGTTAGGATTAATACATTATGATGATTAGCTTCTAGATGGCTATACTGATGTTTTTGAAAGATTGCTGTTGCCTAGAAATCTTTCCCACTCTAGATCACAAAGGTGATTTCCCTTCATCTTTAGCAAGTCTCAGAGTTTTCTAGCAATCCTATCATGTTTGTGAAGGATGCATCTAGCTGTTCTCCACATGCTTTGTAATTAATTGTCTTGCTGGTATGTCTGCAATTGTCATAGTTTTCCTTAGTCAAAGTCAATGCCAGAAGCTACTCTTTCCTTGGCCCAACTGTGGCTGGTGCCCACCATTCCTGCTCTGGACAGAGAAGACAATAAGTTTGCAACTGCTGGCTCTGACAATCAATGACCCAGTGTCTATCTTCATTCCGCCACAGGTTCTCCCGGCTCTTTTCTAGATTCTTTGTCATGTTTACAACAAATCAGCTTTGTTAATTTTTCTACTACTTCTTACTAGACAACCTGGAATTTTGTTTGCCGAATTCTTCAGGTCCTTTTTTTTTTCCTATAAATTTCTTATTTACATTGAGAAAATTGGCTCTTGATCCCAAATCCTTGGGTTGTAGTGACCACCAGCTCTAGGCCCAATCTCATCCCTGACTCAATTCTATAGCTTCCCTCGTTCAGCTCCTGCTTCCCTTCCTTGATTCTCTGACACCCACCAATACCCACTTTTGTTTGTGGGGTCTACCGTTGAAAGTGAGGGAAGTGGAGAGATTATGTTCAGTAGAGTCCAGATTCTGGACTATAGAATTAAACTGATAAATAACAAGGAAGACATTGATGGCAAGATTTGGTGAGGGAACCTGTCCTGGTTCTCAATTATGTTGTACTGATACAGTGGTGCCAGAGTGGGACTCCATATTGGATGTGGCCTTTGGCCAGAAATAGGCCATCCAGGTGTGTTTGAGAATGGTGTGTTTGAGAATGGTGTCCGAGAATGGTGTCCCTCCCTTCCTCCTAGCTCCAGCCCAGCTTCCTATTGTGTACCTACCCAGTTGCTCTGATCATGTTCTACTGTGGCATATCTGTTCTTCCCTAGATAAATTTCCTGCTGCTCAGAGCTCTAGGGAATATACTTCTTGCTTGGCCTTTAAATATGAGTGCTATGGTCCTATTTGGTGTGTAGTCTGCAGAGCTGTGGAGTAATTTTGACCTATTGAACTCTACCTACCATCTGTCCTGCAAACTCTTCAGCTAGGTCCCACTTTCATACTCTAGTTCAATTACCCCAAATAACCAGTTCCTGGCTGTGCCTTGAACTTCATTTATTATATTCTCTTTTATTTTTCCCCCATCTCCTCCAGATTTCTAACTTTCCAAATGCCCCTTTACTTTTGGCATAGTATATGCCTTTTATTTCACAAGGAAAAAAGGGAAGCCAGTGGGTGAAATATTTCCGTTTTCCTGCTTTCACACTGCACAAATGTTCTTGCATCCATACTCTTCTCCTACTCACTCTCCTCTTCTGCAATCAAAATGCAAGAAGTGTCTGTCTTCCTTTTTAAGGATAATTTTCCCCTGCCCCCAATGAGCATTTTTCATTTTTTTTCCCTAAAATTATCTACTTGTCTTAGCACCATTTATTAAATATATTTATTCCTTTTCTACTGGTTTAAAATGTTACTTTATCACATTGAAAATTTCCCACATTTATAAATTCTAGACTATTTTGTTCTATGCCTCCATTTGTCAGGTCTTGTGCCAGTGCTATTGTGTTTTAAGTACCATAGCTTAATATTGCATTTATACTTAATAGAAGCTATTATTGTTTATTTTTGGTCTCCGTATTAGAATGCAATTTTCATTAAGTGAGAACCTTGTCATGTCTGGTTACTGTTGGATCTCCAGTGCACAGCAGCTTTTCAATAGCTCCTTGCTCACTAAGTGAATTTCCTCTGTCTTTCATCTTCCCTTATCATTCTGTTCTTTACCATTAGCACTGAAACACACTCTTTCATTTAAAAAAATAAAGCAATCCTCCTTATATTCCATTCTCCCTCCAGCTGCAGCCCTTTACTAGTTCTTCATAGTCATAGTTTTTGTTTTTGTTTTTGTTTTTGAGATGGAGTCTCGTTCTGTCACCCAGGCTGGAGTGTAGTGGCGCGATCTTGGCTCACTGCAACCTCTGCCTCCCGGGTTCAAGCGATTCTCCTGTCTCAGCCTCCTGAGTAGCTGGGACTACTGGCACGCACCACCATGCCCAGGTAAGTTTTTGTACTTTTAGTTGAGACGGGGTTTCACTGTGTTAGCCAGGATGGTCTCGATCTCCTGACCTCGTGATCTGCCTGCCTTGGCCTCCCAAAGTGCTGAGATTACAGGCTTGAGCCACCACGCCTGGCCATAGTCACAGTTTTTTAAAAATGTGGTCTACATTGGGTAACCTCATCACATTTTCTTTTCACTTCCTGAAATCTGATTTCCACCTCTGTCACTCTCTGGAAGTTCTCCTATCTTGGGCACCCAGGACTTCTGCTCCTAAAATATTCTGATGTCTTCAAATCTCAACTTAAGCATGATGCCTCCTCTGAGCTCCCAACTTCTGACCGATTTCCACCTGCTTCCTCAAACTACACACAGTACTCTTCCTCCCATGTTTCTTACCTCAGAAAATGACACTGTCATACATCTAGATGTTTAAACAACAGATCCAAGACATCCTTGAGAGCTCCCTCTTCCTCACCCTCTCATTTACAACTTCCAACTAGTCACTAAGAACTTCCTCAATCTATTCTCAGTTGCTTCTCTTGTGTTAGCCACTGTCTTTGCCTGGATTACTACGGCAGCCTCCGAACTAGCCATTGTGCCTCCCACCTTTTCTCACTGAGACCTGCTCTGCACTCCAAAGCCAGACTGAGTGACTGAAATGCCACTCCAATCCTATACTCCTACTTTAAATCCATCACTGGCCCTGACTGACTATGGGCTGAAGCTCAAACTTCAAAGCATGAGTTCCTGTCTCTGGGCTACTCTTTATTAACTTTATTAATATACACAAGTTATTCTGAGAATTCTTTTTTCATCTCTACAATGCGAATGACAATACTTGCCCTTCCTATTTTGTAACAAAGATGAAATGTCATCAAATATGTAAAATATGGAGTGTTTAATGAAGTAAGGAAAGATGATCTGCTGTTCATGACACATCTGTTGATGAATGGGTTGCTTCTGTCACTCTGTTTCCCTGTTTAATCCCCCCAGATGGGGAAGGGAAGCAGAGCGGTAGGGGAGACACATTCTAGCCCCTTGAATTTGAGGGGATGCTGTCTCACAATCTGGGACAAGTATGCTTAGTGCTGACTTTCTTCTCCTTAAGTGTCTTTATTGCATCCATCCATTCATCCAGCTGTGGAAGAACCACTTCAAAAAAGCCCTTCTCAGCATATACTATCCCCCCTGAGGAGAGTATGTTCTGTGAAGGAAATAAATACAGATTTTTCTAGAAGGAGAGAAAAAGGAAGGACTTTAGCTTTTATTCAGTTATTACTTCAGCAGCTGTCTACATGACTGGGAAAATTCCCTTCACATCTCTCGATGGATTCTCCATTGTCAAAAGCCCCCTTCTTGCTGGCTGACAGAGACTGGTTTTTATGCCATCAGTATTCGATGTTGAATGCAGAAGGAAGTGACACTGAGATCTCTTACTCCGCATTTGTCTCTTCATTATTTCTGACATAGATATTATAATGTTGTCACAGATTTAATAGAGGATAATGGTAATACAATTCTAAAGCATTAGGTGTGATCTGGGGTGACTATAGTCTAAACTTTTAATATAAAAGAGATATTCTGTACGTGAAGGTAAATGAGCTTGAACACAGTCTCACACAATGGCCATCACAAAGGCATTGCCTTCACAATAGGGAGTGAGAAATGAACTTTTCATTACTGGTATGATTGACATCTTTTTGTGTCCATTCATGGCTGCAAAAATCCCAGTGTCATAGTAGAGAACATGAAGAATTTTTCCAACAGCTGTGATGGAGACTTTAAAGCACAAAGTTTTAGAAGCTTGAAGTCAATTGTTTCCAAAAATGCAACAAAATGAAATAATTTTGCACCTTGCTGTTAGTCAAGATGTTTCCTTCCAAGGCAAGGCATTTTTTTTTTTTTTTTTTTCCGCCCAGTGGTATCTAAATGATATATATCTTTCTAATAGCCACAGGTGGTAGGTGTCTGTTCCAAGGATTTCTCTGTAAGTATTTCCAGCAGGCTCCCATGGAGATAAAGAAACCAGAGAGAATCACTGAAGTTGCCCAGCCCTTCAGCTCCCAGCCACTCTAATGTCCTAAAACTAACTTATCTTTACTTTTTTCTTTGTTTTGTTCCTCATTATATTTCATGTGGGTTTCACATCTGGGCTTCTGCTCTTTCCCAATATCCCCAAGGATTAGAAATTTAAATCTGACTGTCTGCTAGTCTCTAACTTGATACTTTGTCTTTTAAGTTGATTTTTTTCAAAATCAGTCTCCCTGACCCTAGTTAAATGAGACAAGGTACCTTCTTTTTCCTCCTAGGTTTCTAGGGGCCCCTGCCACGTGAGTCTGGAGCATTTCCCAGGCTCCGCTTGTCCTGCTAGGGGGATCAGGTGATAGGTCATGAGGACAGAATGATGAGACCCATTATCTGGATGAGAAACCGGGGCTTAGAAAGGTCTTGTGAGTGAGCCAAGGCCACACACATCCATGGTAGAATGAGGACGATACCTGTCCATCTAACTCCTTGAGTCATCACTCTGATTCATGGGAGAGCAGGAAAAATAGTTGGAATGGTGATAGTATTCTACATTTTTCATAACCGAAATGTTTCACAACACATTGTAAAGAATTTAGGCAGGAGAGAATAGTTTCCTATAACTTTGGTTGGAAGAATTTCTTCCATTAAAAGTGTGTTTCTTGGGCTGGGTGTGGTAACTCACACCTGTAATCCCAGCACTTTGGGAAGTCGAGGCAGGCAGATCATGAGGTCAGGAGATCGAGACCATCCTGACTAACATGGTGAAACCCCGTGTCTACTAAAAATACACACACACAAAAAAAATTAGACGGGTGTGGTGGTGGGTACCTGTAGTCCCAGCTACTAGGGAGGCTGAGGCAGGAGAATGGCGCAAACCCAGGAGGCGGAGTTTGCAGTGAGCTGAGATTACGCCACTGCACTCTAGCCTGGGCGACAGAGCAAGGCTCCGTCTAAAAAAAAAAAAAAAAAAAAAAAAAAGTGTTTCTTGTGTTTCTCCTTACTTTAACAAAGGTAAAATATTAAAACTTGGCAGGAAAATTTATTGCTATAGAAATAAAAAGAAAGGAAAAAATACACTTGCAAAAGTCTCTTGGAATATTTCAAAATCTTGAAATATATAGTATATTTTTGCAAAACCATGAGCTCTTTAGCAGGTTGATAATAGATTAACTTTCCCTCTATGTTTACAAGAAAAATGAGGACTGTTCTACTTTGTAAATCAGTGTTTCTGAGGATGTTGATGAATTTGGTTTGTCTTTCTCCAAAGATAATGAACTCAAATGGGAAGTCATGAGAAGAATTAAATTATATTATACCACTGAACAGGTGAATCCAAGCTGCATAAACACATTTTATCCATTTTATCTTAGTAACTGACCTAATAAATTGGTCACTTGAGGCATGTTGCTAATAAAATATTGGAGAGGGAAAGAAGTAAAGAGATTTAGGTTCAAAAGAGCATAAGCAGAAAGAGTAAAGACTGCGGCGAGGGGGAAAAAGAGTTGTTCCTGGTTAGACAGCATTGTCAATATTGTTGTAATGATTACCCTATATTGAACTCTAACTCGTCTCCAACCTATGAGAGTTCAACTTACAATTTTTTAACTTTATGATGGTGCAAAAATGAGTCACATTCAGCATGCTTCTCAACCTATGACATGGTTACATTTGATAACCCACTGTAAGTTGAAACTATTGTACAATATTTGGCATCTGTAATACCAAGTGATTTACATACATTATTATTATTTTTTGCAATAATACTGCAATGTTACCATTATTATTTCCATATTGCAGACAATGAAAAAGAGTTAGAGAAATTTGCCTAAAGTTATAAAGTTACCATGGTAGGGAGCTTCTGACATGCCTCTCAATGATCTCCTCTCCGGGTGTTCAGACCATCTGCTCCCGTATGGGCTGGACTAGTGGCTTGCTTCCAAGGAATATAACATGGTATAAGCAATGGGATATCATTTTCAAAATTAGGTTATAAAAGATTGATTTCTCTCCTCATTCTCTCTCTTTCTGGTACTTCCTCTTGCCTTCTGATTTTCTCACTCTGGTGAAGCCAGCTGCCATGTTGTGAGATGCCCTATAGAGTAGCCTATGTGTCAAGGAACCAAAGGAGACCACCAGCTAACAGCTCATGAGAGATGAAGGCCTCTGTCCAACACCCTGCAATGAACTGAATCCATCCAACAACCACAGAAATAAACTTGCAAGTGGGTTCCCCAGGTGAGCCTTCAACTGAGATCACAGCCCCAGTCAACATTTTGATGGAAGCCTGTAAAAGACCCTGGGACAGACGCATCCAGCTAAGTCATGGCAGTTTCCTGAGACGTATACGAAACTGAGATAATAAATGTGTGCCATTTTAATCTGCTATGTTTTGGGGTAATTTGTTACACAATAATGGATAACTAATGCGGTTAGAATATGGGTAAGCTAGAATTTGAACTGAAAACTTATGTGACCCTAAACCCATCATCTTTCTATGTTACCCTCTAGTCATTCTCAACATTTATCAAACATTTTATATGTGCTGGTTGTCATGTTAGGCACTGGGGATGCAAAGACACAGTTCTCTTGGAGCAAGGAATCTTTATGAGGAGGTAGCATGTGAAATGACTACTTCAAATGTCTTGCCTCAAATGAAGAAGAATGGAACCATGTTTCAAGTATGTGGAAGAGTGTGAATATGGGTAGAGGGGATGGAATATACTTGGCCTATAATGAATAGAGTAGTTGGGCCAGAGGGAAGGTTCTCATCTGTGGCTTGTAAAAAAGGGCTCCGATGCAAAACCTCATGTACCCTCAAGATATAACTAAAAAAGGCCAATTTTGTTATGTACCTTTATACTAGCATTCTTTTTAATAAAAGTAATGTTAAATGAAAGACTATGAAAGATAATATCTCAAGATCTCTATGAATTAATATGAATTGATTTCCGTGGTATATTCTTAAGTGGGTAAAGCAATGTGCAGAATAGTAGTATATCAGCTATTAAATAAGAAACATTGAAAAGATAAACTGGGATGTAGCCCCTCCTAAGAAAAAACGATTATCTTTGGGGCAAGATAGAGAAGAGGAGTGGTGAGGAGAGAGATAAGCATTATTGTATCTTTTAAAATATTTTATATTGACAAATTATAGTTGTGTATATCTATGGGATACAAAGTGATGTTATGGTTTTTTTCATATGACATGAAATTTTTAAATTAAGGTAATTAGTCATTACTTCAAGTATTTGACTTTTTGTGATGAGAACATTCGAGATGTATTCCCTTAGTGATATTGAAATATACAGTACTCAATTATTAGCTATATTCACAATGCTGTGCAATAGATCTCAAAAACATTTCAAAGTTATTACTCCTATCTAACTGAAGCTTTGTGCCCTCTGATTATCATCTCCCCACTACCCTACCTCGCAGCCTCTGTAGCTACCATTCTTTTCTCTGCTTCTATAAGTTCAGTTGTATTAGATTCCATATACAAACGAGAACATGTGACATTTATCTTTCTGTTTTTGGCTTATTTTACTTTGCATAATGTTCTCCAGTTCCATTCATGTTATTGCAAATGTCACAATTTCTTCCTTTTTAAAGAGTGAATAGTATTCCACTGTGCATACATACCACATTTTCTTTATCCATTTATTCATTGTTGGACACATAAGTTGATTCTATAAATTGGCTCTCATGAACAGTGCTGCATGAACTTGGGTGTGCAGATGTCTCACTCTCTCTCTGTTTTTTTTTTTTTTTTTTTTGAGATGGAGTTTTACTGTTGTCACCCAGGCTGGAATGCAATGGTGTGATCTCAGCTCACTGCAACCTCCACCTCTGGGTGCAAGTGATTCTCCTGCCTCAGCCTCCTGAGTAGCTGGGATTACAGGCACCTGGCAACATGCCTGGCTAATTTTTGTATTTTTAGTAGAGATGGGATTTCACCATGTTGGCCAGGCTGGTCTCAAACTTTTGACCTCAGGTGATCCACCTAGCTCAGCCTCCCAAAGTGCGGGGATTATAGATGTGAGCCACCATACTTGGCCTAGATGTCTCTTTAGCATACCAATTTTAAATACTTCTTCAAATATTTTCAACCCAAATACCCAGAATTTGGATTGCTCGATCATATGGCAGTTCTATTTTTAGGTTTTTGAGGAACTTCCATGCAGTTTCCCATAATGGCTACACTAATTTACTTTCCCACCAACAAAAGTCTTCCCTTTCCTTTGCATCCTCAAAAATTCTTATCTTTTTTTTTTTTTTTTGATAATAGCCATTCTAACAGGTATGAGGTAGCATCTCATTGTGGTTTTTATTTGCATTTCTCTAATGATTAGTGATGCTGAGCATTTTTTAATGTGTCTGTTAGCCATTTGTATGTCTTCTTTTGAGAAATGTCTGCTCAAGTCTTTTGCTTTCAATCAGATTATTTGTTTTCCTTCTATAGAGTTGTTTGAGTTAAGTACTTTGGATATTAATCACTTATCAGATGTAAGGCTTGCAGATATTTTCTCCCAATCTGTAGTTAGTCTCTTTATTAATTGTTTTCTTTGTTGCGCAGAAGCTTTTTATTTTGATGTAATATCATTTTTCTAGTTTTGCTTTTGTTTCCTGTGCTTTAGGGGTCAAACCTAAAAAAAAGTAATTGTTCAGACCAGTGTTATATGGTTTTCTCATACATGTTTTCTTGTAGTAGAAATAAAACTTCAGGTTTTATGTTTAAGTCTTTATTTTGAGTTTAGTTTTGTATATGGTATGAAACAAACGTCGATTTCATTTTTTGGCATATGAATATTTAATTTTCCCAACTCCATTTATTGAAGAGACTGTTTTCCCATTGTATATTTTTGGTACCTTTGTGGAAAAGCAATTGAACCCATAGATGCATGGGTTCATTTCTGTGCTTCCTAGTACATGGCACTAGTTGATGTGTCTGTTTTTATGCCAGCACCATACTGCTTTAACTACTAGTGCTTTGTAGTATAGCTTGAAATCATGTAGTATGATGCCCTCAGCTTCATTCTTTTTGCTCAGGATTGCCTTGATTATTTGGGGATTTTTGTAGTTCCATATGAATTTTAGGATTATTTTTCCTATATCTAAAAAAATAACATTAGGATTTTAATAGGGATTGCACTGAATCTGAGGATCATTTTGGGTAGTATGGACTCTAGCAATATTAATTCTTCCAATTCATGAACACCAGCTATTTTTCCATCTATTTGTATCTTCTTCAATTTCTTTCATGAATGTTTCATAATTTAGGGTGTGCAGGTCTTTTGCCTCCTGGGTTAAACTTATTCATTATTATTTCATTTTTTTGTAGCTATTGTAAATGGGATCGCCCTCTAGATTTCTATTTTGGAAAGTTTGTTGTTAGTGAAGAGATGCTATTGATTTTTCCATGTTGATTTTGTATACTACAACTTTACTGAATATATTTATCTGTTCTAATAGGTTGTTTTGGTGTATTCTTTAAGGTCTTTTATATACAAGATCATGTCATCCACAAATAGTGACAGTTTCACTTCTTTCTTTCCTATCTGGATGTCTTTTATTTCTTTCTCCTTCCTTATTGCTCTGGCAAGAACTTCTAATACTATGTTGAATAGAAATGATGAGAACAGACATCTTTGTCTTGTGCTGGATCTTAGAGGAAAAGGTTTCAATATTTCATCATTCAGTATAATGTTAGCTGAGGGTTTTTATATATGGCCTTTATTGTGTTGAAATACATTCCTTCTATATCTAATTTGTTGAGTTTTTTTAAATCATGAAAAGATACTGAATTTTGTCAAATGATTTTTCTAAATCTAATGAGATGATCATATGATTTTTTCCTTGATTCTATTAATGTGGTATATCACATTTTTGGCTGTGTGAATGTAGAACCATTCTTGCATCCCAGGAATAAATCCCACTTGATCATGGTAAGTGATCCTTTTAATGTGTTGTTGAATTATTTTGCTAATATTTTATTGAGGATTTTTGCATCTATATTCAAGAATATTGGATTATATTTTGTTTTTCCTTGTGATGTCCTTGTCTGGCTTTGGTATCAGGGTAATGTTGGCCTTATAGAAAGAGTTTGGAAGTATTCTTCCTTTTTAAGTTTTGGAAAAGTTTGTAGACAACTAGTATTAGTTTTTTAAATGTTTAGTAAAATTCAGCCAAAAAGTCATGTTGTCCTGGGCTTTTCTTTTTTCATAGGAGACTTTTTCAAACTCATTACTCATTGTTAGTCTGTTTAGATTTTCCATATTTGTATGATTTAGCCTTGGTAGGTCATATGTGACTAGGAATTTATCCATTTCTTCTAGGTTATCCAATGTTGGGGCATACAATTGTTCGTAATAGTCTTATGATTCTTTGTATTTTTGTGGTGTGAAGTGTAATGTCTTCACTTTCATTTCTGATTTTATTTATTTGAGCTTTTTCTCTTTTTTCTTAGTCTAGCTAAAGTTTTGATTTTGCTTACCTTTTCAAAAAACTGACTCCTAATATCTTTGATCTTTTGTATTGTTTCACTAGTCTGTATTTCACTTATTTCTAGTCTGATCTTTATGCTTTCTTTCTGTTAATATTGGGCTTAGTTTGTTCCCCTTTTTGTATTTTTTTTTCATGAGGTATAATGTTAAGTTGTTTATTTGCACTTTTTTTTCTTTTTTGATGTAGACATTTATTGCTATAAATGTTCCTCTTATAACTGCATTTGCTGTATCCCATAAATTTTAATATGCTGTTTTCATTTGCATTTGTCTTAAGATATTTTTAAATTTCTCTTTAATTTCTTCACTGACCTATTGATTATTCAGGAACATGTTGCTTAACTTCCATGTATTTGTTAATTTTCTGAAATTCTTCTTGTTATTCACTTCTAGTTTTATACTATGTGGTCAGAAAAAACATACATGATATGATTTCCATATCTTCTTAAATTTGCTCAGATTTGTCTTGTGACCTAACATATGATGTATCTTAGAAAATGTTTCATGTACACTTGAGAAGAATGGGCATTCTGTTGTTAGATGGAATGCTGTGTATATGTCTGTTAGGCCCATTTGGTCTAAAGTGTTGTTCAAGTCCAGTGTTTCCTTATTAGTTTTCCATCTGGAGAATATGTCTGGTATTGAAAGTGGTGTATTAAATACCCCTACATTATAATTTATCTTTCCCTTTAGATCTTTTAATGTTTGCTTTATATATTTATGTGCTCCAATATGGGGTAAATATATATTTATAATTGTTATATCCTCTTGATTAGTTGACCTTTGTAATTATTATATAATGTCCTTCTTTGGATTGAATTTAATTGTCAATCTCTGAACTTCTTGTACATAGACCTTGATTTTTTACTCAGATTAAAAAAGTTTTCATCCATTATTTCTCTAAATATGCTTTCTGCCTCTTTTTATCTTCTTTTTCTGGAATGGCCATTATGCATAGGTTATATCTCTTGATGGTGTTCCATAATTCCCATGGGCTCTCTTCATTTTTAAATTTTTTTTTCCTTTTGCTTCTCTGATTGGGTAATTTCAAATGTTTTGTCTTTGAGTTCACTGATTCTTTCTTCAGCTTGATTAGGCCAACTCTTTGTGCCTTCTATTGCATTTTTCAGTTTAGTCATTGTATTCTTTATCTCTCGGATTTGTTTGGTTTTTAAAAAAATTCTTCCCGTTTCTTTATCAAACTTCTTGCATTGTGTGTGTATTGTTTTCCAACTTTTATTTGCTTTTAAAATTCATATATTTTTGAAGTCTACTGAACTTTTAAGATAATTATTCTGAATTTTTTTCCTGGACTTTCGTAGATCTCTCTTTCTTTAGGGTTTGTTATTGAAGATTTGTTCGTTTCTTTGGGAAGTGTCATGATTTCTTGAGTCTTTGCAATCCCTGTGTCCTTGTGTTGGTGCTTCCATATTTGTGGAGACAACCATGTTTTCCAACTTCTGCAGGAATTCTTTGGCAGAGATAGGCCTTCACCAGTTAATCTAGCCTGTGATTCTAGATGGGCCAGCTGGCAATGACCCTGGGCAGGCAGAGCTTACTTTCAGGTTGTTCAGATGGCAGGGCTGTGGCCTTTGCTCTGAATTTGGGTGGAGCAGCTGTTTAGGCTCTGCTATCCAAAAAGACCTCTGGCTGAGTTTTACTATCAGGCTCAGCTGCTGTGTGGGCACTATAATCTCCTCTAATCTGGCTGGGCCACAGGGTATATTCCCTGGTCAGAAGCTATTGCTATTTGAATCCAGCAATTGGACAGAGTTTCAGAAGGGACTGCGCGCTTAAATGAATCAGGCTGAATGGACCAACTGCTATGCTCAGCAGAAGTGCACAGATGAGAATTGCCTCCCTTTCTGGGCAGGGTCTGGGAGTGGACTTTGAGGCTGAGAGAAGTGCTGATTAAACTCTCAGCATGTGGCAGAACTAGTGCCTCCTTCTTGTTGAAATTTGCTATGGTGGTCATCTCACTCCCTGGGTGGGGCCCAGGGTTAGGGTCTATTGCTGGGCCTGGAGGTTACCTGTTTAGGGGTTCAAGCCAGGCAGCACTTCCCACTTCTTCTGGGAGCAACCAGCTTGGCTTTGAGGGTTAGCTTTGCTCTTAGCTGGTATCTCTAATTGAGTGCCATTACTGACAGGTACACGGAGCTTTCACCAAAATCTGAGTGCTGATCTCTGCAGATTTCACCTCCTTGCTTTGTTTTCACCAGATCCCACTTGGTCTAGTCATGCAGTTTCACTTACATTCCTTAAGAGGTGGAGTGGGCTTTCTGGGAAGCATCTTGGAATGTTGGGAAAACTGGATGTTCACCTTCCTGATTCTCTTTTCCAACTGTAGAGACTGAGGGATTGGAGAATCCTCTCCATGTGGTACTGTGCTGATTTGTGGGACCAGGCAAGGCAATACAGTCCAAGCAAGACTGTTTCTTAATACTCTTTCATAAGTATTTAGTTCCATGGAACACACAGGTGACTCAGACTTATTTCCACATTTTGGCATTTTCACTAAGATGTTTTTGTCCGTAGATTGTTGCTGGTTGATGTCTCTGTTGAGGGGAGGGTGTGGAGAAAGGTCTGGAATCTCCTATTCCACCTTGCTGATGTCACTCCTACATATAGTTTGGACATTTGAACTTTGTAAATGTCTTATTGTACTGAAAGAAAAGCAAACTTTAAAGCCAAAGATAAATTGGAATGAATTAATCAAATTGTTTATAAAATTAAAGAGAAGAATTAACTTCAAGTGACCGTTGAACACAATTCTCTAACTGACCTTGCATATTCTAAGAACAAGTAGAATTGACTCTTTAGTATTTTTATATTAGAAGCAACACTGGTATTGTAATTTTGAAAACTATTTAATTTTCATATGAGGTAAAGCAAATAAATTATGCCAATATTATCAGGAAGCAAGATTTTACATAGAAGAGAAAAGAAATGTGTATGATAAGATGTGCTTGCCTCCCATATTACATAATTGACCCTAAACCTGAAATTGACCATTTCTCCAAGCAGCTCTGGTTCCTCTTAATGGGACGTGGTATTTAAAAACCACAATTTGGGCAGTAGAGAATACCAAAAAAAAAAAAAAAAAAAAAAAAAAAAAAGTCCCATTTATGTCTTTTTATTGCCCAAGTTTCTGGAGGCAGCTGCTTTGGTTTAGTTTTACCTTCAGCTGGAAATGTGAGTAATAGGGGATGAGTTTAGAGGGGTTGAGTACTGTCAGATGGTAGAAGACATGAAATGTCTATTATAAATCTGGATGTTAGCTGATCAGTGAAAGAGAACAATTAAAAGTTAGTGGGACTAAGGTGCTTGCTACTGACAGCAACAAAGAATAATGTTTAGTCTGATGCACACTGTGTACTTAAGTTATGTCATCTGAATCTAACACTGGAGTTCATAATTTCTTATCTGCCAATGTTTTATAACCTACTTATAGAATGAGAACAAAGCCTTTATATAACTTTGCAAATTATGGTGGTGTTTCTTGCTATGCCATTGTACCTACTTGAGATCCTAGTCTTGGCTCAGCAGAATTTTAATTTTATTTTGTTACCAAATTAATACAATTTCAGTTAAATATGTATTGAATGTTAAATATGTGGGTAAAAGCTATGCTAGGCAACCTGACTCTTGCACTAATCCATAATGTCTCCAAATTTGTTTCTTAGGAAGTATACCTGTTTTGTTGTCACTCCCTATTTTATAAATTATAAAAATAATACATCTAGGAAAAAGAGTAATTGAAATACTACAGGGTACAATGGTTTAAAAAATAACAGTCCTCTTGGGTCAGGCGCAGTGGCTCATGCCTGTAATCTCAGCACTTTGGGAGGCCGAGGCGGGCAGATCACCTGCGGTCAGGGGTTCGGGATCAGCCTGGCCAATATGGTGAAACCCCATCTCTACTAAAAATACAAAAATAAGCTGGGCGTGGTGGTAGGTGCCTGAAGTCCCAGCTACTTGGGAGGCTGAGGTAGGAGAATCGCTTGAACGTGAAAGGAGGAGGTTGCAGTGAACCGAGATCACACCACTGCACTCCAGCATGGGCAATAGAGCAAGACTCCATCTCAAAAAACAAAAGCAAAAAATAACAAAAAAAGTCCTCTTATCCCCACTCTCATTTCTTACAAGTTTTTTAGTTTTCCTTTGGTTACCACCTAATTCTAAATAATAGCTCTTATAGACACCCTTGTTTGGGAAATTTCCATTTAGCTCACCCACGCATACTAATTTTACCTTTCTATCTATGTCTCCCTTGAACTTGCTGGCTAAATTATTATTTTGGGATTTATGGATGATTTTTATAACTTTAAATAATATGCCGAAACCTCTACTTTTGGTTCTATCTGTTTTAGAGATCATCTCTTAATTCATCATTATTTAGAAATAAAATTAAATTACTTGACATTTTTTTCTCTCACTTCTCTGATTCGTAAATTGGGCATCAGCTTTATAATTATTTTTATTTTTATATTATCCAAGTTCTGACACTGATATTAAGTAATGTAATTATATAAGTGTGTTGTCCATAGGCTTATTCAAAATACTAGAAATTAATAAATACAAGTTATATCATTACGATATATAAATATTATTTGCAACAGAACTAAATAGTGTGATTAAGCCTATGGAGAAAATACATATAATTTTATGTTATTAAACTTGTGCTGCTTGTAAGAGAATGTGCCAAGTGCCAATGCCAATGGGATTTTGTTTTTTTAATATGCCATAAATTACTTAAATTACTGCATATTTTAGTGTGCTTTGCTTTTGATTCACGACTTTCTTGTTAAGGGGACTTATAATTCCATTTCTTAGTTTTCTTTTTGAGAAAAGAAGCTGTACCATTTTTAGCAAAGTACTTAGATCTTTCAACTCTTCCTTAGATCATAGTAGTTGTTGAATAAGATGTATTTGCTTTGAAGAAACTTTCCTTGGAACGCTGCAGCTGCTGGTTCTACTTTATGTCAAGTTGGTATTTTTCTTTATTGCATTCTGTAGTAGTCTCCTTCTTTCTTAAGAGTCCATGACTTCTTATTTTCTTTCTTTCTTTCTTTTTTTTTTTTTTTTTTTTTGAGACAGAGTCTCCCTCTGTCACCAAGACTGGAGGGCAGTGGCACAATCTCGTCTCCCTGCAACCTCTGCCTCCTTGGTTCAAGGGATTCTCCTGCCTCAGTCTCCCAAATAGCTGGGATTATGAGCATGTGCCACCATGCCTGGCTAAATTTTGTATTTTTTTTTTTTTTTTAGTAGAAACAGGGTTTTGCCATGTTGGCCTGACTGGTCTCGAACTCCTGACCTCAGGTGATCTTCCTGCCTCAGCTTCCCAAAGTACTAGGATTATAGGTGTGAGCCACCATGCCTGGTTGACTTCTTATTTCTAGATTCCATTTTTATTTACAGAAGTACTACATCCTTTAATAATTTTTTTCATAGTGTGTTAGGTAAACTTTATGACCTTGCATATATATATTACAGCCTTGTTTGTATATAATGAGAATATTTATTTTCACTCTCTCTGTAGCTTTTCTAAGTATAAAATTCAAGTTTCTGTATCATTTTCCTTCAGAACATCGAAGGCATTGCACCATTGCCTTCCAGCATCCAGTGTTGTTGCTGAGAAGACTGCTGCCAATTGGATCTGAAATTTTCTTTGGTAGGTGACCTGCTTTTCGTTTTTCTCTGACAGCTTCTAGGATATTATGTTTATCATTGGTGTTCTTAAATTCACGAGCATTCAATTAAGGCCTTTAAAAAAGTTTTAAAAATCCAGCTAGGTTGTGGTTAAGCTCCGTCAATCTGCCAAGCTCTGGAAAAATTTCTTCCATTTTTCATTGACTATTTTCTCCTCTTCATGTTTTCTTTTCCTGTTTTCCTGGAACTTCTATTAGCTAGTTATTGATCTGCTGGTTTATCCTCTATGTTTCTTACTTCCTTTTAAAAAAATCTTGTATTTCTAATTCTTTGTCATTTTGCTGAACATTTGAGAAGATTTCCCTAATAAGTTCTTTTAAACACATTAGATTTGTTTTAATTTAGACTCTTATATTTTTAATTTCTAATGCATACCTTTTTAAAAATAGAGAGAGAGTCTTGCTATGTTGCCCAGGCAGATCTCTAACCTGGCTTCAAGTGATCCTCCACCTTTGCCTTCCAAGGTGCTGGGATTATATGCATGAGCCACCACACCTGTCCCTAATACTTATTTTTAAAATCAACTTATTATTCTTGTTTTGGTGGTAACTTATTCTTGTTTTTTATATATATTGTCCTAAATTTCTCTGAGCGTATTTTCATTATTGATCTTAAAATCTCCCTTTCCTCTGAAGTCAAGTGTTGTCTGGCTCTTCTCTGTTATAGCTTGGATGATTGCTTCCTCCAAACCTCATGTTGAAATTTGAACTCCAGTGTGGGAGGTGGGACCTAATGGAAGGTATTTGTGTCATGGAAGCAGATCCCTCTTGAATGGATTGATGGCCTTCCTCAGGGCTGAGTGGGTACTCACTCTATTAGATCCCAGGAGAGTTAGTTATTAAAAATAGCCTGGAAACTCCCTTGCTCTCTTTTTGCCTTCCTCTCTTGCCATGTGGTCTCTCCACAGCTGGCTTCCCTTTGCTTTCCACCATGAGTGGAAGCAGCCTGAGGCCCTCATCAGATGCAGATGCCCAATCTTGAACTTTCCAGCCATCAAAATTGTGAACTCTTTTCCTTTATAAATTAATCAGCCTCAGGTGTTCCTTCAGAGCAACACAAAACCGAGACATTTTCTTCTGAACTGCTGATTTCCTTACACATCTCCTTATCCTTCGTTGTCTTTTGGATTTGTGAATTAAGCACAAGGCGTGTTGTATGAATGGTTGGTATGCATTTCCTCTGCTGTCATGCAGGTCTGTTTCTCTGAGATGCTTTGTTCACTTCCAAATGAGATGGCTACTTGGAAGCTTTGGTATATGGGTGGCTGGTCCATAGCAGGCTTTACATTGGGGCTCTTGGGATGGGAGCTGATCTTGCCCCTTTTGAAATGCCAAAATAAGATAGCCTTATTTGCAATGCCAACATCCACCCTTGAGGTTCTGGCTTGGCTCAGGTATGTTTCCATGTCTAGAAGGCGCTTTGGTTTATGTAGGGAGTAAATTCTACTGATGCCAGTGTCTCTGCCCATTGGGATGTGGATAAAAATCTATGCTTTAGGCATAGTTGTGTATAGAATGTGTGGGAATCACTCTGATTTCACTAAGAAATCCTTCTGTCCAGTTTTCCCTCATCAATGCTGTACCTTCCCTAGGGATGAATTGTGAGGCAGGACTTGATGGACATTTTGGGGGACCGCCCTTCAGCAAGTTCTTCACAGGTAGTGTGGCTTCTCTCTTTACAAGGTGGGGAGCTTTATACCTTTGCTCTCAGCTGTAGTCAGAAAACAACAGAACTGGAGGCAATATGATTAGTTATCTTTTAACATCTGTGTGCACAGAGAAAGAGTACTGTATGGTCTCTCCACAGCCTGGACTCTCCCTTTGGACCTGGATCTCCCAAGGTTAGAGACTAACTTTTTCATCTTTATTTCTGTCTGCCAATGATGCTGATGGCAAACTGAATTTCAGGAAGTGTACCAGGAGGGAGGGTACAAGAAGACCAGGCAATTATGGAGTGGCTGAGGAAAGAAGGGACCAGAGGAGGAGAGAGAAGACTTGGGTGCAATGCTGAGCTGAATGGAGAAGAACCTGGTGAGTTCTTCCTTGAGGCCCAGGTTGTGATACTGTAATTCTCTAATTACCTCAGAGCTAAAACTATTTTATTTGTCTAGAAATGACATGGCCAATGCAATAGACTTAACTTTGTAAAGTGTCAAGCCGTTGGGCAAAAGGAGAAATAAAAAAGACAAAGCCCGCTGGTTAAAGACAGAGAGGGTCCTGTTTGTTGATGGGCTGTGAAGTCCACTCTGAGTGCAGTTGGTTCCCCATCTCCAGCTGCCTTATGTGTTTATTCCTTAACTCTGAAAACGTGAAATTGTGTTCTCCCGTCAGGAGAAACCTTCCTGACAGTTGCAAGTGCTCCACAGGAGTGTTTGCAGCGGGGCTGTGCAGGCGTGGCGATTAGGCCCTGCGTTGCTGGCTGACAGACTGTCACTCCCGGGGGTCATCCCAGCTCCAGCAACTCTGCAGGGAGAAACTGAGCTGGACAGAATGGGAAACGCTCTCTCTCCAGACCCTGTATTAAAGAACGGGTCCTGCCATTTGTGGAAGCTGCCACCTTCTCTGTGAGGCTGAAATAACTGAGAAAATCAGCTCATGTTTTGGTAGAGAAAATGGCGTATGTTTTCTGTTCTATTTTGGCACTCATAATTCTAGAATGTGGCTGGATGAGTTGGTTTCCAGATGGCTGAGGACGTTTGTATTAAGGACCGAAAATAAAATAATAGAAACTAGCATTTTTGTTGCACCCACTATTACAAGCTCTGTCACAGAGTGCTTTCAGCACACTGTCTCATTCAAGCTTGCCTCCTTCAGAGCAGGTTTTACTGTCTCCATTTCACATGCATGTAAATGGAAAACTGGCATTTGAACGCAGATCTGTCTAGCTTCAGAATGCAACTTTTTCCTCCATTAAAACCCGTGTTTATTAAAGTAAAGAGTACTTGGCAAGCAGTAGGTAAAAATCCCATTTTACTACTGATTCGATGATTTTAGGTGAATTAACCTCCTTGAGCTTCAGATTTCTCACCTGTAAAATAGAAATAATAATAGTACTAAGTTTGTAATCTGTTGTGTGTGTTAAATGACTCTATCTATCTATCTGTTATCTATCTATCTATCTATCTATCTATCTATCTATCTATCTACCTACCTACCTACCTACCTACCTACCTATCTATCTATCATCTATCTATCTGCGTACAACCTGCCCATGTCATAACTATGACTGGTACATAATACACATTCAACATGTTTTTGTAGAATAAATGAATGAAAAACAATAATAGTCTTATAGGACACCCATTTCCATGTAGCAAGGTTTCTCAACTTTGGCATTTTGGACTGGGTAATTTTTTGTTGTTAGCATCTGGCTTATGCATTATAGGATATTTAACAGCATCCCTGACCGCTACCCACTAGATGCCAGTAGCAGAACCCTCCTCCCCACAATCATGGCAACCGAAAATGTTCCAGTCATTGCCATATGTCTCCAGTCATTGCCCCACCCTCTGCTAAGAACCACAGCCTCAGAGAGAATCAATTCTGTCTTGGACACCATAGAGCAGCAATCCGTAAACAGCAAATTTTTTACATAGTCAATAGCAAATAGACTTTGTGGGCTACTTGGTCCCCGTTGAAACAACACAACTCTGCCACTGTAAAGCATGAAAGAAGTCATAGACAATATATAAACAAGTGAGCACTACCACATTCTGTTAAAACTTCATTTACAAAAACAGGGTGGCCCCTAGGCTGTAGTTTGCTGACTCCCGCTACAGAGAAAATGCAGAGTGAGCAGGTGTGGAGTCCCCTCTTTAAATATGCCACACAGTCACTGTGTCCTACGGGCCTGGGGCTGGCCCTGCATATAGGTAGAGGGGACTTTGTGAACATATAGACTGTGAGAAGGGCCCCTAAGATGCCCTCTGCCTCACAGGCTAGTTGTTGTGCCTCCAATATCACCAGGGAAGAATGACCTTCGGGGATGTGAAGCATGGCTTTGACCAGTCCTCTTCTAAAGAGCACATTCCTACAAGAGGGCTGGAAGATAAAGCTGTTATTAGTGAGCACTACCTATATGGGAATGAGTTTCTCTATTCAGAGGGATTCTTAATTCTCCATAGTCACTGAACCTAGGACAAGGAGGTGAGACAGGAGAACAGATCTAAAAAGAAGGAACTCTATAAAAGTGTGCAGCAGGGGCCCTGAGCACAAACTTGGCTGACAACTGAAACCTGCTGATAAAGAACATCTCCAGTTTAAACAGAAGAGGAAGTGCCACAAAAGTCAACTCTATTATTTGGCAAGGGTGTAATTAGGCTTACAAATGGACCTTTATTAATAAGGAGCACTAAAATTCTTCTCTAAATAGTACCCTGCAACCATCGTGTCAGCAGCCTGCAGGCTAAAGCATGTCCCTTATTCTCACGATGCTGTATGCCTCTGTCTCAATAGAATACCAAAATTAGTCTACCACAAACACACTCTCACAGTGCCACAGTGAGAGTCCTTGCCAAGTGCAAACAAGACGGTGGGGATGGAAAGGAAAGGGAACAAAATAGATTTGTTTGGGATTCACTGCCTTCTTTCATTGAGCTCATATCCACTACCTGTTAAACAAGGAAACATTTAAAACGTCTCCGATGTGATGGTATGCTTTCTTTTTGGTGTTACTATCGTTGGTTCTCTTGTAGAAGGAGAGGCCAATGAGATATAAACGGTAGCCATGGGAAGCTTCAAGAAAAGTTCTTCCAAGGACTGAATTAGTTGTTAGATCCCTTTTGCTTGTCTGTTCTATCCATGTGTTTCTGCCTGAAACTTGGTTGTAATGGCTGGAGTTTTTGCAGCCACCCTGTGGCTGGGTTGCTAATGACATTATAAAGGTGTCCGAGTTGCTAATTACATTATAAAGCTGCAATCAAGATCTGGATAACACATCCTTGGACTTATCATTTAAGAGTGAAAAACAAACCTATCTTCTTTAAGAAACTATTTTGAGAGTCTTTATTATGTTGACTGAGGTATCTTAAAGATGACTACAAATTCTTTTCCACTTTTGCCATAGAGAGGTAGAATTTGTTTCCCTTATCTTTAAATCTGGGCTAGTCTTCTGGCCTGTTTGGACCAAAAGAATGTGATAACAGTTCTACAGTGCATCTTCTGGATCTGGGCTTTAAGGGGTCTGCAGTTTCCACCTTTGCCACTGATAGCACCTCTTCTTGGAACCCAACTGCCATGTTGTGAGAAGTCCAAACCACAGGGTGAGATCACACAGAGAAAAACTGAGACACTCCGATCCACAGATTCAACTATATTCTCAGCTGATAGACAGCACTGACTTCCAGCCAAATAAGTGAACCTTCTAGAATGTTCCAACCCAGTCAATCCTCCAGATAACTGCAGCCCTTGCCAATACCACATCAAACCAAAGAATCACATAGCTGAGCCCAGACTTCCAGACGGTACCACCCAAAGCATCAGATGAGTGAGTCCTTACAGAAGTACTAACCCATCAAGTCTCCAGCTGACTGCAGCCCTAACTGATACTAGTTAGAACAGAAAAACCACCCAGCTAAGCCCAGTCAACCCACAGTTTCATGAAAGGTGATTCATAGTGGTGGTCGTTTTAAGGCACACCAATATGATGACTGAAAATAAGAACCATGCAGGGATAGAATGAAGAAGGAAAGATGGAAAAAGCAATCTCATTAGAATAATTCTACCCATTGGCCTTGTGAACATTGCCTGAAATTTATTCCCCAATTCTGGGCTCTGTTTAGCCACAGTCACTCTTAAAAACTTCAAGTCTCATGCATACATTCATAGGAATATGGGGATCTAATTTTCAGCTTAACTGAATGTTTCAAAAGCCCCTGAACTGAGAAACAAACATAAAAACTGGCCAAGTGGTAAATCTTTGGTTATCTGAGAAAACCAAAATTGAAATAATCCTGTAATCTGTCAGCATGAGCCTGGGTTCTCCTAGAAGATAATTCCTGTTGAAGATGAACTGATGGGTGAGAATTACAACGCCCACAGGGAAAGCCAGTGTATGACTTCCTGTACATTTGGTGAATGAGAAAAAAAAAAAAAAAAAAAAGAACATAACCCAAACTAATAGGCAATAGAGAAAGAAGAAAGGGCCTTTGAAATTAATATGTTTAAAATATTGAAAAAGATAAAGAAAGGATTAAATTAGTAGCATTCATAATGGGATTTCATGGAAAAAAACAGGCATAGTTGAACAAAAAACTAGATAGAAATTCTAGAAATAAAAAATAATTTAAATTTAAAAAGTCTCAATGGATGAAGAATAGACTCTATATGTATGTATACATATATATTTTTACACACACACACTCTCTTTCTCTCTCTCTCTCTCTCTCTCTGTGAATTTGAAGCCAGATCCAACAAATTACTTAAGATACAGCACAAAGAACTAAAATGATGCAAAGTAGAAAAGAGAAGTTAAAAGATACAATCGGAATTCTAGGAAGATAAAACAAAGTGATTGCAGTGAGTTGTGTAATTTTTCCAGAAATATAGAAACACTTGAGTCCCTGAGTTGAAAAATTATTCTGAGTCTCAAATAGCATTTCCTGCACAAGTGAGTTGTTGACTAAAGTGACATATGTGTATACATATATAGTTTTTTCTTTGTGTAAGATATTGGCTTCATTATAAAAGAATTCACTTTCATATCATACCTTTTATAATTTCCTTTGACGATGGGACTGGATCTTCGTTTTATTTTTCTACTTCATTTTCTCTGGCCCCTTTCCCCACATTCATGCCCTTTCTCACTGCGTCCCTCTTATCAGGAATGTCCACTCTCATTTCCAATGCCTAGCCAAGCTCTGTCACCTTCTAGAAGCCTCCCCTGACCACTCCAGGGCAATGTCTCTATTTTCTCTAAAATTTTACAGCACTAAAGTCTGTTCACTTATTTGGCTTATAGTCAAGTGACTTTTCAATTAGCTCTGCAAGATCTTTAAGGTTGGCAGCCATAGTTTACATTTCTGTGACTTAATTCTCAATAAATGGTACTTTGTTAATTGATGGCCAAAATTCCAAAGATTTGTGAGACTCATTTTTGGGAGGATGGAAGAGATAGCAATGGGAAGGTTTGCTAAAAACTTGACATAAGAGCATGATGTTATTTCTGCTGCGCCTCTACAAAAATAACAAATACTACGGCTATTATTACTACATCACCATGGCCACTTTTACTACTGCCATTAGTAGTATTGCTATGACCACCAATGTGTAACGAAGGCCTCAAGGTAAAACAATGGAGCAGAATTTTTCAGTGAGTCTGTGGAGCAAGAAGACTCTAAAGTGATGGTGGGAAAAGTAGGTAGAGGAAAGAATTTCTGAAAAGGCAGGAGAAAAGTGAAAGGCATACAGTTGGAGGGGAAAGAAGATTGAGGGAGAAAAAGAAAGTGGGACTGAAATTCACTTCCTGGTTGGGCAGAATGCTAGGAATAACAAACAAATTAAACAGAACAACAAACCACAAAGATGGTGTAATGTAGTTTATTTCCATGAGAGGAAAAGTCATGTAAGCCTACCAGTTTTATAAAATATGCAGAGGCTGCTTGCCCAAGAGCAAGCCTCATGACTAGTTCAGAGAAGCCAGGTTGTCAGCTCCACAAAACTACCTCCCTGGAGATGTAGCATCATTTTTTTCAGTTACTCAGGTTCACTGGAGCAATTAGGAACTGCTTCGGGGTCATGGAGGCCAAGAGCTTTCTTACAATACAGTCTCACAGCAAACCAGCTTGGATGGGAGCTAGAGCTTCACAGGTTTGGCAACTTGGGCTCAGTCAAGAACTGAGAGTTTTGAGTTTTTTCCCTAGAGTGATAAGGCTAAAGAAATATCTGCATCACTATCACCAAAACCACCAGCAAGTTTGTCATAATCATTGAAGTTTAATCACTGAATAACTGGGTTCATTTCCTTAGCCTTTAACTTTTACTATTTTGAAAGGAAAAATACCGTTAATCCCAAATTTCTCTAATTTCCTTGACCAAGTTCCTATTATTTTGTCCCTCCAAAGTCAAATCATTCTTTTCTTGGTTAGTTTATTAACTGAGTTTTCTATATTATGTGTTATAACTCTTGATTCAAAATGTCCTGCTGAACACATCAATCTATCTTGTTGCTGACTTTCAACTTCCTGCTCAATCAATCACAAAACACCTTAATCCTTCTTGTCTTGAATTACATTTGATACCAGTCCAACCTTATCTTTAATAAGCTCACCTAGGTAATTTGCATATAACAAACAAATTAGGTCTTCCAATGATTATTTATAGGGTGCCAAAGCCATAAATCAACTGAGAAATAATCTGCTGTAAGAGACCTTCTGGCTAAGTGGGGAACAGAACTTAACAAATTAAATTCCTTCTCTCAAATTCAACCTTTTCTTTACAACTACAGAATTCCATCTTTTATCTACAATTAATCGTTAGATTCAGATCAAAAATGAAACTCATGCTACTATTTTGGATATTTTGGCATCAATTATTTGATTCTTTTCAGTGCATGATCACAAATTTGTGATATTTCTCCATTCTGCATTAACGATCTACTGTACATATACATGTGGAATGATACAGGGAAGAGACATAGGATTCCTGGATTTTCCTTCAGGCTCTGTCATACAGTATCTGAGTTTTGGGGTAATATGCCACCATTCTCCCACTTTCCCCACTCTAAATCGAGGAGGGGTTTATGTATAGGCTTCAAGTGATCTGGGAAAGCTTGAAATGCCATGCAACATTTTTAATGTATTTGTGCTTTTTTTTTCCCTTTTAGAGAGAGGCCCATAGCTTTAATCAGAATTTATCTCTAACATCAAAAGGTAAAGAAAGTACATATCAAAGTATATCTCTCTTCTATTTCAGCCCTTACATAATATAATTTGATTACTATTTTATGTTCTCAAGGGAGAATTCTATTTTCCAAGAAGTCAGAGTTTTAAGTATTCTAACCGAAGGCACCTACAAATCAGGGATGTTGTGAGGAAGGGTAGACTTTTTGGTAAACTATCCTGAGATCATTTCATAAGAAAAAATTAAATTCCTATCTCACACCATACACAAAAATAAATCCCAGGTATATCAAAAAGATAAATATGAAAAGCCACAATTTAAAAATTAGAAGATATGAAAAAATATCCAGCAGTAAAGTATTTCAAAAATAAAAACTATACGTCATAGAGGGAAACATGGATACATTTTTATTACCATGTAGATTCAAACTGCTATATGGTCAAAGACTTCTAAACAAATTTTTAAAACATGCTACCAACAAGAACAAGGTATTTCAAAGACTTAGAACCCACAAAGTATCAGTATCTTGAATATATGAAAGTTTTTATATATGAATAAGAAAAGTGCAAAAAATAGAAAATCAGGAAAAGATATAAAGAGTCAACACAATATAAAGTCATTATGAATGGACTCTGCCATTCACATCCCTTTCAGTTCTGACATTGCCTGTCATTTCTAAGGTGTTACTAATTGTGTCATTTACTTTAAAATGTATTCTGTGCCATTTATCATGGTTGTCTATTTCATTTGGGGAACTCTTCTTGTTACATCCCCTGAGAACAAGCACTACTTTAGATCTTTAAAATATATCCATCAGACAGCCCCTAGCTCACCACTGGACACCCAGAAGAAACTCAGTGAATATTACATATATATTTTTACATTTTAACATCTCTAAAATTGAGATTCAAATTACAATCTATGGTATTTAACACTGAGAGCCAGGCAACATTCAAGGCATAGTTGCCATTGACTGCGCAGGCATGAACTTCGTTATTACTACTCATATATTCGTTGAGTTAAATTGTCATTTTGAATATATTTTAAAAAATTACACTCTGACTTGACATTGATGCAAAAAGTTACAGTAAAGGCAGAAGGCATAGAAACAAAGTAGTGGCACAAAATTGTTATCTGTAGAGCAAATATTCATAACTGTGAAATTGCCATAATTCCACACTTTCTTGCGAAATAAAGACCAACTACTCGGTCCTCAGAAAGGAAGGGATCCCCAAACATGAAATTGTGGAAAATTCTGCCTCTGAGATATTTGCAAAAAGATTGTCAAAAATAGGCCAAGCAGTGCAACCCAAGGTAAGAGGGATTGCCACGTCTCTCCAAAGGGAATTTAATGCAACAAAGGAATGATGCGACTGGTTCAAGCTGCCTCTCATTCAACCAAGAAAATATCAGCATGAAAACTTGAAGAACGTGTGTTAGCAGCATGAAGAAAAATTCCAGATAGAATAGTGGAATTCTCTTTTAAGAAATGCTGCCGGGTGTGGTGGCTCATGTCTGTAATCCCAGCACTTTGGGAGGCCAAGGCAGGTGGATCATCTGAGGTCAGGAGTTCAAGACCAACCTGGCCAATGTGGTGAAACCGGTCTCTACTGAAAATACAAAAATTAGCAGGGTGTGGTGTTGGGCGCCTGTAATCCCAGCTACTTGGGAGGCTGAAGCAGGAGAATCTCTTGAACCTGGGAGGCAGAGGTTGCAGTGAGCCAAGATCACGCCATTACACTCCAGCCTGGGCAACAGGAGCAAAACTCCCTCTAAAAAAAAAATGCTGCCTCATCAATGCACTTGATGGTACAGAGGATGATATTGTGAGATAAACATAAATGTTGACTCTGAAATTAGACTGTGACTATGAAGAAACTTTGAAAATGCCTTGAATAATTTATTACACTTTTTTCTGTTTGTAAAATAGTGATAGTTGATAACAAATCTGGCTAGTTACGTCTAAAAGATCTCTTCCAATAAGCTTATAAAATAAACAACAATAAGTGATAAAAATTGTGTCATCATTGTATATAAATAAAGTTATATCCTATATTTGATGTAATAGACATGATTGTTTTTATTAGGTTGTGGTTTATCCTTTCACTGAAACTTGACTGGCTTTGGGACTAGCTTTGACAGATAGAATGTGGAAGAAATGCTGATTTCAGTTCTAGTTCTTAAAGACCTAGAAGCAGCCAGGCACAGTGGCTCACACCTGTAATCCCAGCACTTTGGGAGGCTGAGGTGGGCAGATCACAAGGTCAGGAGTTCAAGACCAGCCTGACAAACATGGTGAAACCACACCTCTACTAAAAATACAAAAAATTAGCCAGGCATGGTGGCACATGCCTGTAATCCCAGCTCCTCAGGAGGCTGAGACAGGAGAATCACCTGAACCTGGGAGGTGGAGGTTGCACTGAGCCGAGATCGCCCCATTGCACTCCAGACTGGGCCACAGAGCGAGACTCCATCTCAAAATAAAAAGAAACAAAAAGCAAAAACAAATCTGGAAGCTTCTTACTTTTTCTCTTTTGGAATGCAGATACCATGTTATAAAAATGCTAATTTAGACTACTGGAAAAGAGAGGCCACATAGGAGAGGAATGAGGCACCCAGGTGATTGCCAGCATCAAATACCAGACATGAGAGAGAGGCCTAATTTGTTGTTGAGCCAAGTTGAATGCAGCTGTAAGGGTAACCTCAGCTCACACCAGGTAGAGCAGAACCACCCAGGTGAGCCTAGCCAACCCACAGAATTATGAGCAATACTAAAACATTATTGTTTCAAGAAACTAAGTTTTAAAGGTACTTTGTGCAACAATACATAATTAAAACCGGGATTTGTCCTAAAAGGATGTGTTGTCATCACAAAAATCTCAAACCTGTGGTATTGGCTTTGGGACTGAATGTCAGGAGGGGGCTACGAAGGCAGCAAGGAGATGGTGGAAAAAGAGCCAAAAAAAAGCAGTTTATAAATGCTAGAAAAAATGGTGAACATTTAGTGCGGGGACTGCTATTGAGCACTGGAAAAAAGAGTGGACAGTGTTATGTAGTGTCAGAATAATTAGCAAGACTGCCATCTGGGGTAACTGGGAAAAAGAAAAATTACCCAGTAAACTTGTGGATCTGGCTAAGAATACTTCCAAGCAAACTGCTAAAAATATTATCAAGCTTCTTTTAGAAGCATATAATGAAGTGTTGCAAGAGAAAATTGAGCTTAAAATGAACCGTTTAGTTTTTAAGCAGAATTTAGAAGAAATATAGAGAATTCAGCCCAGTTTTTCCAGATGGCAGAAAAAAAAAAATCCTAAGAATAAATAATCTCATGGAAAATAACAAATCTACAGTAATGTCAGTAAAAGTAGCCTCAGGGTTAAAATGAAATGAGTGTGGCTGAAAGACTCATTGTTTAGACCTCAGAAAGATTTAAAGTGGTACTTGGTGGACCGTTCATCTAAACAAAAAAAGCTTTTAAGAATCTTAAGGTAAATTCTCTCAGCAGAAACATAAGTGTCATAATGAATTTGGAAGTGGCTTTGAGGCATGGGATAAACTCAATCAGATTCATAGAGAATCCACAGAGTCTTTAAGAGGATCGTATTAGTAAAAATATCACCAGCATGGGCTCAAGGGGACAGAGAAATTTATAATAAAAAGAAGCAGGCTAAAAGAGCTATTAAATATGGGCCATTTCTTTGTTTTTCTTTTTTTTTTTTTTGAGATGGAGTCTCGCTCTGTCGCCCAGGCTGGAGTGCAGTGGCCAGATCTCAGCTCACTGCAAGCTCCGCCTCCCGGGTTTACGCCATTCTCCTGCCTCAGCCTCCGGAGTAGCTGGGACTACAGGCGCCTGCCACCTCGCCCGGCTAGTTTTTTGTATTTTTTAGTAGAGACGGGGTTTCACCGTGTTAGCCAGGATGGTCTCGATCTCCTGTCCTCGTGATCCGCCCATCTCGGCCTCCCAAAGTGCTGGGATTACAGGCTTCAGCCACCGCGCCCGGCCTGGGCCATTTCTTATAAGGAGCCAGCTAAGCCCAGAGTAATTAGGGAACTGATCACAGGGAACAGAACTGGTACTAATCAAAGGATATACCCTGCTTTGAGTTGGGGAACTGACATATTCCCAGTGAATTTCAAAATTAGTAGGCAGAAACTGCTATGTGCCCTTCATGTATATAATTGTGGTAAAATACATATAAAATTTACCATTTAGCAATTTTTAACTGTACAGTTCAGTGGCATTAAGTATGTTCACATTGTTGTGCAACCATCATCACTATTCATCTCCAGAGCTTTCTTACCCCAAAGTTGAAACTCTGCACCCACTTAATGATAACTCTCCCTGTACCCTTTCCCCCAACCCCTCATAACCATGATTCTACTTTCTGTCTCTATGAACTTGACTGTTCTAGGTACTTCATATAACTGGAATCATACTATATTTGTCCTTTTGTGTCTTAGTGTGATGTTGTGAAGGTCCATTCATCTTGCTACATGTAACAGAATTTATTCCTTTTTAATGTTGGATATTATTCCATTGTATGTACATATTGTGTTTTGTTTATTCTTTGGTCTATTATTGGGCATTTTGGTTATTTCCACTTCTGGATGTTGAATAATGATTTTATAACCATTGGTGTACACATATTTGTTTGAGTTCTTGTTTTACAATTATTTTGGTTATATATCTAGAAGTGGAATTGGTGAATCATATGTTAATTTCAAGTTAAGTTTGTTGAGAAACTGCCATACTATTTTCCACAGCAGCTGCAAAATTTTACATTCCCACCAGCAACGCACAAAGATTTCAATTTCTTTACTTTCTCACCAACACTTGTTTTCCATGTCTGTTTTTGTTTTAATAATAGCCATCCTAATGAAGTAGTATCTCATTGTGCTTTTGGTTGGCGTTTCCCTAATGATGAGTGATGCTGAAGATCTTCTTATATGCTTAATGGTTATTTGTAGATCTTCTTTGGAAAACTGTTTATTGAAGTCCTTTGCCCATTTTTAATTGGCTGGGTTGTTGTTTTTGTTGTTGTTGAATTGTAATAGTTCTTTACATAGTTTGAATATTAATCTTTTATTAGATATATAATTTAAAAATGTGTTTTTCTGGCTCTGTGGGTTCTCTTTCACTCTGTGGATAGTGTATTTTTATGTGTCAAATTTATCTCTTTTTTCTTTTATTACCTATGCTTTTGGTATCATGTCCAAAAAGTTATTGTCAAATGCAAAGCTAAGAATTTTTTCCCCTACATTTTCTTCTAAGTGTTTTATAGTTTTGACTCTTACATTTCCATCTTTGATCCATTTTGAGTTAATTTTTATATGTGGTATAAAGTAAGGCTACAACTTTATTGTTATTCATGTGGATATTCAGTTTTCTCAACATAATTTCTTGAAAAAATAACCAAAAAAACCCACAAAAAACCTGTCTTTCCCCATTGGATGGTAATGGCACCCTTGTCAAAAATCATTTGAGTATATATGGAAGAATTTATATCTTGTCTTTCTTTTCTTATTAGTTTATATGTCTGTCTTTCTGCCAGTACCACATTGTTTTGATTATTGTAACTTTGTATTAAGTTTTGAAATGAGGAAGTGTGAGTCGGAGCCAACTTTGTTCTTTTTCAAGATTGCACTGGCTATTCAGGGTCCATTGGGATCCATGTAGATTTTAGGATTTTTAAAGAAAATTTTTATATAACACACTGTGATTTTTGACAGGCAATGTTAAATCTGTAGATCACTTTGGTAGTATTTTTCTCTTAACAATATTAAGTCTTTCATTGTAAAACATAGAATACTTTTCCATTTAGTTAGGTCTTCTTTTATTTCTTTCAGACATTCTTTTTTCGGTTTTCAGTGTACAGGTATTTCATCTCCTTAGTTAAGTTCATACCTAAGTATTTTATTCTTTTTGATGCTACTGTAAATGGAATTGGTTTCCAAATTTCCTCTTTTGCATTGTTTTATATTAGTGTACACAATTGATTTTGTGTATTAATTTTATATCCTGCAACTTTGATGAATTTATTCATTCTGAGAAATTTTGTGTGGACTGTTTGAGTTTCCTACATATAAGATCATGTCATCTGCAAAAAGAGATAATTTTAATTTTTCCTTTCTAATTTGGGTGTCTTTTATTTATTTCTCTTGCCTTCTTGCTCTGACTATAATTTCCAACATGATATTGAATAAAAGTGGTGAGTGTGGGCATCCTTATTGTGTTCCTAATCTTCTGGGAAAAGCTTTCAGCCTTTCACCATTGCATATATTTGCTATGTACTTTTCATATACAGCCTTTGTTAGGTTAAGGTAGTTTTCTCCTAGTTTGTGCAGTGTTTTTATTCTGAGAGGGTGTTGAATCTTGTCAAATACTATTTTTTGCATCAATTGAGAAGATCACGTATTTTTTTTCTTCATTCTGCTAATGTGGTGTATTATATTCATTGGTTTTTATATGTTGAACCATGCTTACAATCAAGGAATAAATCCCACTTAGTCACGGTATATAACACTTTTACTATGCTGCTGAACTCAATTCTTTGTTTGACTTTGGTATCAGGGTAAGGCTGGCCTCATAAAATAAGTTAGAAAGTGTTCTCTCCTTTTCAATTTTTTTTTTTTGAAATGGAGTCTTGCTCTGTCACACAGGCTGGAGTGCAGTGGCATGATCTCAGCTCGTTGCAACCTCCACCTCCTGGGTTTAAGTAATTCTCCTATCTCAGCCTCCTGAGTAGCTGGGACTACAGGTGCGCACCACCACACCCCGCTAATTTTTGGTATTTTTAGTAGAGACAGGGTTTCACCATATTGGTTGGGCTGGTCTCAAACTCCTGACCTCAGGTGATCCACCCGCCTCAGCCTCTCAAAGTGCTGGGATTACAGGCGTGAGCCACCATGCCTGCCTGATCTTCCTTTTCAACTTTTGAGAATTTGAGAAAGATTGGTGTTAAGTCTTCTTTAAATGTTTGGTAGAATTCAGTGAAGTTTGATTATTGATTTTGGTTCCTTGACTTTTGATTCCTTGATTACTGATTGAATATTAGTAGTTAGTCCTATACAGATGTTCTACTTTTTCATAATTTAGTCATGGTAGGTTGCATATTTTTAGGAATTTGTTCATCTAGTTTAAACAATTTGTTTGCTTATAATTGTTCATAGTACCCCTTTATAATACTTTTAATTCTGCAGCATTGATGGTAATGTCCCCACTTTCATTTCTGATATTAGTAATTGGAAACTTCTCCTTTTTTTTTGGTCAACCTAGCTAAGATTTTGTCAATTTTGGTGATCTTTTCAAAGAAACTATAGTTGGTTTGCTGATGTTCTTTATTCTTCTTCTATTCTTTGTTTTTTTAATCTTTGCTCTAATCTTTATTATTTCCTTCATCTGCTAGTTTTGGGTTTTGCTCACTCTTCATTTTCTCTTCCCTTAATGTGTAAATTTGAGTTGTTGATTTCAGATCTTTCTTCATTTTAATGTATTTAGAGCTATAAATTTTCGCTTTAGCATGGCTTTTGCTGCATTCCGTAAGTTCTCTTATGTTTGGGTTTTGTTTTCATTTATCTTAGATATTTTCTAATTTTTCTTGCTATTTCTTCTTGTATCCACTGGCCGTTTAAGAGTGTGTTGCTTGGCCAGGCACAGTGGCTCACGCCTATAATCCTAGCACTTTGGGAGGCCGAGGTGGGCAGATCACGAGGTCAGGATTTTGAGACTAGCCTGACCCACATGGTGAAACCCCATCTCTACTAAAAATACAAAAAGTAGCTGGACGTGGTGGCATGTGCCTGTAATGCCAGTTACTCAGGCGGCTGCGGCAGAATTGCTTGAACTCTGTAGGTGGAGGTTGCAGTGAGCTGAGATTGTGCCACTGCACTCCATCCTGGGCGATAAAATGAGACTCCATCTCAAAAAAAAAAAAAAAAGAAAAAGAAAAGAGTGCGTTGCTTAATGTCCACATATTTGTAAATTTTCCTCTCTTATTCATTTCTAGTTTTATTCTAATGTGATCATAAGTACTTTGTATTGTTAAAACCTTTTTAACTTTAGTAAGACTTGCTTTGTGGTATAATATACTGTCTATCCTGGAAAACATTCAATGTACACTTGAGGAAACGTATATTCTGCTGTTGTTGGGTGAAGTGTTCCATACATATCCGATAGATCCAATTGATTGATAGTGTTATTGCATCCTCCATTTTCTTATTGATCTTTGGTTATTCTATCCATTATAGAACGTGTAATATTGAAGACTCCAACTATTATCATAGAACCATCTTTTTCTCCTTTCAATTCTGCCAATGTCTGCTTCATATATTTTGAAGCTCTGATGCTTGCTGCATATATGTTTATAATTGTTATTTTGTGGTGTGTTGACCTTTTTCTCAATATATAACATGCTTTTTGTCTATTTAACATTTTTTGACTTGAAGTTTAATGATCTAATATTAGTATAGCCACCCCAGCTCTCTTTTTGTTACTGTATGCATAGAATATCTTTTTCCATCCTTTCACTTTCAATCTATTTATGTCTTTAGAATTAAAGTGAATCTCTTATAGAGGTTATCTAGTTGGATCATGTTTTTAAAATTCATTCTGCCAATATATTATTTTAATTTGAGAGTTTAATCCATTTGTGTTTGGAGTAATTACTGAGAATGAAGTATTTACTTTTGTCCTTTTATTATTTGGTTTGGTGTTTTATAGCTTTTTCATCCCCCATTCCCTCCAACACTGCATTCTTTTGTGTTTAGTTCATTTTTGTAGTTTCACATTTTGATTATCTTCTCATTTTCACTTGTATATATCCTATAGATATTATCTTTGTAGTTATGACAGTGATCACATATAACATTCTAAAATTATAACAACCTAATTTAAATTGATACCAACTTAACTTCAGTTGCATATGAAACCTCTACTTCTGTGAAGCTCCTCTCTCCATTATATAATTGATATCACAAATTGTAACTCTATGATACAGTTTGGATTTTTGTCCCCTTCAAATCTCATGTTGAAATTTGATCCCAATGCTGGAGGTAGGGCCTAGTGGAAAGTGTTTGGGTCATGGAGATGGATCCCTCACGAATGGCTTGGTGCCCTCCCCATGGTAATAAGTGAGTTCTTGCTCCATTAGTTCATACCAGAGCTGGTTGTTTAAAAGAGCCTGGCATCTCTGTCGCCCCCTCTCTTGCCATGTGACATGTCTGCTCCCCCTCCACATTCTACCATGAGTAAAAGCTTCCTGAGGCCTCACCAAAAGCTGAGCAGATGTTGTGCCATGCTTGCACAACCTGCAGAACTGTTAGCCAAGTTCTTTTCTTTATAAATTATCCAGCCTAGATATTCCTTTATGGGAACGCAAACCAGCTAACATACTTCATATATTGTGTATCCACTAACAGAGACTTACCTTTTTTTTTTTTGCATTTGTCTGTTAAATTCTGTAGAATATAAAAAGTGATGTTAGAACTAAAATTACAATAATATTGGTTTTTATATTTGCCCATGTATTTACCTGAAGTAAAGATCTTCCTCATATCTTCATGTGACTTTGAGTTACTGCCTAGTATCCTTTTATTTCAAAATGGACTTCCTTTAGCATTTCTTATAGGACGGATTGAGTGGTAATGAACACATTCAGCTTTTGTGTATCTAGAAATGTCTTAATTTCTTCATCATTTTTGAGGAACAGTTTTGTTAGATGTAAAATTTTTGATTAACAATTTTTTTCTTTCAGCACTTTAAATACATCATCCCACTGCCTTCTGGCCAGCAAGGTTTCTGTTGACAAATTGGCTGATAGTATTAGAGGATCCCTTGTATCTGACAAACCGATTCTCTCTTGCTGCTTTTAAGATTCTTTCTTTGTCTCTCTTTGTTTTCCAGCAGTTTTATTATAAGGTGTCTCAGTATAGGTTATTTTGAATTTACCCTGCTTGTAGCTTGTTGAGCTTCTTGGACTTGTAGATGAATACATTTGCAAATTTAGAAAGTTTTTCACGATTGTGTCTTCAAATAATCTCTCTGCTTCTTTCTGTCTTATCCTTCCGAGACTCCTATAATGTGTATATTGATCTGCTTGATAGTGCCTCACATATCTCTTAGGGTCTGTTCACTTTTCCCTATTCTTTTTCCTTTTAGCCTCTCAGATTAGATTATTTCAATTTTCCTGTCTATATGTTCACCGATTTTTCTGCCTGCTAAATCTGCTGAATTCCTGTAGTGGTTACTACAATTTAGTTATTGCTTTTTTCAGCTCCAGATATTTTTCTTTCAATAATCTGTATCTCTTATTGATGTTCTTATTTCTCATATTCTTTTACTAATTTTATTTAGTTATTTGTCTGTATTTTCCATCAGCTCTTTGAGCATATTTAAGACATTGAACTGGTTTAAAGTTCAGTGTTGTGCTTGAAATGAAATTGTTTCTGCCAATTTGAATTTATCTTACTTGCAGCTTGTTGAATTTCTTGGATTCATAGATTAACACAGTTAATCAAATTTAGGAATTTTTGGCCATTACTTCTTCAAATAATCTCTCTGCCCCTTTCTACCTTCTCTTTATGAGAGTTTTGTTCCTTTACATATGCCATATTTTATTTATTTATTTATTTTTTGTATATACCTTGTGATTTTTTTTGATGGAAATTAGGCATTTGAAAAAACAGCCACTCCTCGTAATCTTTGCAGACAGAAGAAGTCATTATGCTCTGAGCCTAGGGATCAGCCTAAGGTGAGACCTTGGAGTCTTCTCAGGTCTTTTCTGAGAATGTGTTTTGCCTGGGTTTATGTCTGGCTTTCTCAATTCCCCTATAAACACGGCTGCTTTTGAATATCTTAATTTCCCAAAGAGTTTCACCTTTCATTCTCTTTGGGGCCTTAGATGGTCTATTGTTTGTCTCCACCCATAATCTCTTGCCTCAGGTATCTGTGGGTTAATAGTCATCCTGTGGCTTTCACAAGCAGTGGCTGCTGCTTTTTCCCACCTGAGATCTAAGTTAGGCCAGACACAGACTGGTTCTTCAGGCAGTCCCCAGAAAGGTTAGAGCTTGGAAAGGATGGTCTGCTCTGCTCTCTGGTGCAATTGGGCTATAGTCTCCTCGTGACCAAGACCATACCATACCAGAGAGGGGCTGGGGCAGAAGTGAATAAAAATGCCATGAAATGTCCTACAAATTTGAATGTGGCTTTTTTTTTTTTGTATTGAGTATTTGCTTGGTTGCTTTAGACTTTTCCTTTATTCCAGACCTCCTATAAGATTAGTTCAGCTAGTTTCTAGTTGTTTTCTGAAGTTTCCATGGGGGAACAGAGACTTAGAACTTTTCTATATACCATTTTGCTGCCATCACTACATTTTACCCCATTTTAAATGAGAGCATCTAATGAAGTTATCCAATCCATGTCACACCACTGTATGTGGTGTTTTAGGGAAAAAAACTTGTCTTTTTAGTTTACAGATATCTACATTAAAAATGTTGCATCAAGGAGTCTCATATACTTTCAAACTTGATGCAGATGATGAGATTTGAATTTTGAGCTGTTGCCACAATGAAATGAGACTTGAGGAGTGCATGTATTTTGCAAGTGGGAGAGATATGAAATGTTGCTGCCAGGGGATATCTTATGGTAGACTATTTTCGAAGATGACCAACAAGAAATTCTCTCTCTCGTACATACATACCCCTTCTTCCATTGAGAGAGAGAGTGTATTTCCCCTTCCATTGATCTAAGATGGCCTTATAATTTACTTGGACAAATAGAGTGCTGTTCAAATGATGATCTTGGACTACTACGCAAAGGTCTTAGAAGGTCTTACAACTTCCACTTTTAGCCTCTAATTCAGTCATCATGAAAAAAATCTTAGGGTAAGTCACTGGATTGTGATAGACTGCCTGGAGACACACACTGTATACAGGAGCACCAAGACACCCCAGCCGAGCCTCAGCTAAATGCAGTCACATGCATAACACTCACTATCCTGGGTGAGCAAAGAGCCACCCAGCTGAGCCCACCTAACACCAGATATTAGCCTTCTGCTGCGCCCTGACCAAATTGTGGAATCATAGGCAAACAAAATTATTGTTGCTGTTGTTGTTTTAAGTCATTATGATGTTTTTTGGTGGGGGAGGGGGAGGAAGCGGTTATATAGCATAGCCACACTACTTATCTGAGACAAGTATTTAATTGATTTTAATCAGTAATTTAGGTTACTAGCAATTTTCTTTTGTGTAACTGACAAATTAGCCCCTGTTTAAAACGAGACTCCTTAGATACCATGTCCTTCTTTCATTAACTTCTACACGCTAGGGAGGAAATAGCATACATTTGGGTATACACAAGTCTGGGTATTAAATTATCTGTTTTTTATAAGCTAGAGGCCCAGGTAAGTGACTTCACCTTTCTGAGCCAAGGTTTGCTGTTCTGTGAAATGAAGATAATAATTCTGACATAGATTTTGGGGAAGATGAAGGATATTACAGTGTGATATTTGGTCCATATGGAAAACATGAAGCACAATTCCTAGCACACAGTAGGCATGCAAATGGTGGTAATTAGAGGAATCCCCTTCTAAGAGAGGTCTCTTAGATATTGATATTTTCTCAGAGCTCAAAGAAAGGAGGCTAAAATGGCAATCTGATAGGTGTTTAGTTAATTAATTCAATGGTAACATGAGTTTAAACTTGTAAAGGAATTGGAGCAGTGCTTATCTACATAATAATAATTAAATGAGTATAATTATTATTGTTATTGTTGTTGCTGCTGTTATTATTTGGACAATTGACTTCATCTAGCATCCCTCTGGTCACACCCAGGAGCCATCAGGCCTTGTTTTAGGTCCTGGTGCCCTCATGCTGGTAAACTATCTTTGGGACCCATCTCTCTCCCACAGAGAAAGTAGTAACATCACAAGTCTGTATCCTACACTCAATAGATGTATTTATTTCATTCTGACACCATCGGTGAACCACGACTCCCCACTATCTCAGAAAATTTTGCTCTTTGGAGCAATAGAATGGCTTTATTATTATTGTCTGAACAACGTAGACTTGAAGAAATACTTGATTGTTAGAACTAAAATGCTCCTAGAGATGTTCCATGTTTCTTACCTTTCTTCCTTTTTTTTTTCTCTTTTCATTAACCTGATAACTTGCCATGTTCCAAGGAGTATTTAAAAAACAACCTATTTTCCAGTTTGCTTTATATTAATTTAGTTGTTTCTTAGTACATATTTCAAGTGGTCAGTTTGTGGTGACGTACTTTTTTTTTTTTTTTTTGACAGGGTCTCACTCTATCACCCAGACTGGAGTGCAGTGGTGCAATTTCATCTCACTGCAACCTCCGCCTCCTGGTTTCAAGTGATTCTCAGGCCTCAGCCACCCAGGTAGCTGGGACTACAGGCATGTGCCACCATGCCTGGCTAATTTTTGTATTTTAGTACAGAAGGGTTTCACCATGTTGGCCAGGTTGGTCTCGAACTCCTGGCCTCAAGTGATCCACCCACCTTGACCCAAAGTGCTGAGATTATAGGCATGAACCACTATGCCTGGCAATGTGATTTTAACATAGAGGGTTTCATCTACAGTCTTTGGAACTACTTTAACTTCATTTATTTGCTGTAAGGTCAGAGTTCCACATATCTTAAATCCCCCACCAAATAGCCCTTTGCTAAGTAACGTGGACACTGTGAGCTCAGTGTTGGCTTTAGATCCTTTGTATTTTTCAACCAAACTTCCAAGCTTACTTACTGTACTAATTATCTAATGCTGCAAAATAAATCACCCTAATACTTAGTAATTTGAAACAACAATAGTCATCTATTATCTGTCATAGTTTCTGTGGGCTAGAAATTTGGAACAGCATGGCTGGGCTATTCTGACTTGGGATCTCTCATGAGGTTACAGTGAGATGTCAGCTGGGGCTGCAGTCATCTGAAGGTTTGACCAGACTGCAGAATCCATTTCCAAGATGGCACACTCACATGACTGACCATTTAGTACTAATTGTTGGTGGAAGATCTCAGATGCCCTCCATGTGAGTCTTTCCATAAAGTTTACTGAGTCTCTTGACAGCGTGGTAATTGGCTTCTCTCAGAGCAAAAGATCTAAGAGATCAAGGAAGAAACTGCAATACTTGTTGTGATCTAGCCTGGGCAATCAAGCTTCCTCCATCACTTCCCCTATATTCTATTGGACACTTGGCAGGCCTTCAAGATGACTTCACAATAGAGAACATACTAGAAGATGATGACCACTGGAGGTCATCTGGAAAGCTGATGGATACATCATCATACTTCACCAAATTTTCTAGAGTAGGTTCAAATCTAAAATTCTGACCAGCTCAGGTATTAACTACATATCTCAGGAAAAAGATTCTCTTATAATTCGTTAAAGTACCTTTCTTCTTGACTTTCTTCAGAGCTGTTATTCTTGGTCAATGTTTCTAGAATTGGCTATCTTATTGATACAACCCTTAACAACCTCTCTTATTTTAGAAAAAAAAAAAGGGAAGTAGAGAGAAAGAGAAAAAGTGGGTGGAAAGTAAGAAAAAGGGGAGGGAAAAATCCCAAGGTGTTTAATCTTGTTGTTAAAGTGTTCTGGAGTGCCAGTTGTCACACTGAAGGCAGTATTTTCCAAGATTTCATTTTAAAGAATCAGTTCCATTAATAGTCTCCAAAATGACATTTCTTCTCCTACCAGTTGTATCAACTTGTTATCTGTTTTTTTTTTTTTTTTAAACAGGCTTTCACACTGCCTCCATGACATGAAAAGTGGTATTTTTATAGACATGATCTTTTTGGTTAGGGTCTTCTCTGTGTATAAGAGACTATTTAGCGTCTCCCATCAAACGTAGAGAATATGTGCCAGTTGGAATTTTTGCCAGTGTCTGTCATGTAGATCAATTGCTTTGGAAAAAATAAATACATTTGCATTTTAAAGCTCAGGTGTACATTAATGCTGCTCCCCACAGTTTGGTTTTCCTTTTGCTAACCTGGCCAGTTTTTTTCTGTAAGCCACGTAGGCCTCCTCGTAAAGCACAAGGGTACTTATGCAGGATACTCTAAGGGGTAAGACTCAGGCTCTGGCATCTGAACCTGTGTGAATCATGGTTCTGCCAATTATTAACTGAAAGACCATTGGGTAAATTATCGAAAATTTCTAAGCTTCAGTTTTCTTATCTGTAAATCGAAGATACAAATAGACAACTTCATAGGGGTGTCAGATGGACATTGGGCCTGACTGCCATCGCCAAAAATTGGCTTTGAAATTGAATCTAAAACAGCAGTAGTCATTGTGTTATTGTGTGAAGTTAAATGGTGCAAGTGAAAGTGTTTTGAAAAGCTAAGACTACTCCGACAATATTCTAAACACACCACATGTATGTAGATGAATTCATATAACTGTTGCTCTCAGGAATAGTGACTTCATCACATTAGTAGATATACTCAGTTCAAAATAGTGTACTTAGACATCAGCTTAAACATAATTCAGACATTTTGAAACTTAAACTCAGTATTGAATGAAAATCAAGCTTTAATTTTTGGAGGAAATGGGTCTCTGGTTTTGGTGTCTTGACAGACATAGGGTTCTCTATGGTAGTCGGTCTTCTTTTGATTGAATGCTTCCTTTAATCAAAAAAATGGCAGGGTGTATGAATCTCCACAAAATATTTTTATTTATAAAATATACACATTTTCTATGATAATAATATGTACATTAAGAATATACACTAAGAATAGGAATTCCTACATTAAGTATATTGTTTTTGTAAAACAATGTCTGCCTAGCTTATTGTCCAGTTAACTTTAGTGACTTTTTAAAAGTTGGCATTGTAAATAAAACAACTTGCAAAAAAGTTTTCTGGAATAGAATTAACAAAATATGATCTTTATTCATGAATTGGAAACTGGAAAAAGTATTCTTGAAGTAAATGTTCTGAATGGGGTTACTTGGATATCTTCCAGCCTCCTGCAGTCAAGAAGTACCACTGTATTCATTAGCCTGTATGTAGTAGGGCTCCCTTCATCACACCTGAGGACTTGTTTTCTTTTTTTTAAATTTCATTTTTAATCCTCTTAGCTTTAAATATATTGCCTAGAGACTCAGTTACTACCCAGTTTGTGGTTTTTGGGGATAAACGTAACTGGACAATTGGTTAGCTTTTCAATTAAAAAAGACACTTAGTCCATGTGGGATGTCATCTTTTTCTAATCAGTGTTCCCATGTGGGAAAAATTATTCACACTACTTGCAAGCAAAAAATAATTTAACTTTTAACATTGAAATATGTGGTAAAATCCAGAAAGCATCCAAAACAAAAGAATATACATAAAGAATAAAATTAAAATTATAATGTAATGAATAAATAAAAATAGTGGTTGCTAGTTTTTCTTTGTGTATTTCAGTGGGCTGCCTTGTCCACACTGTGGGATTTACCTGTCTTACTTTGGAGACCACTGCTCACTCTCAGTTGTACATGAAACACAGTCAATTAAAACAACAATGAGATACCACTGTAGAGCTATTAGAATGGTGAAAATCTAAAATACCAGCACCACCAAATGCTGGTGAAAAGGTAGAGCAAGGAACTCTCATTCGTTGCTGATGGAATACAAAATAGATACAGCCACTTTGAAAGACAGATCTGGCAGTTTCTCACAAAGCTAAACATATTCTTACCATTTCATCTAGCAATCATGTTTTTTAGTATTTAAGCAAAGTGAAAACTTGTGTTCACACAAAAAATCAGAACATGGATATTTATAGTAACTTTATTCATAATTGGCAAAGCTTGGAAGCAGCCAAGATGCCCTTCAGTAGATGAATGGATAAACAAACTCTGGTACATCCATATAATGGAATATTATTCAGCAATAAAAAGACAAGAGTCACAAAAAAAAAAAAAAAAAAAAAAAAGGAGGAAATTTAAATGCATACTGCTAAGTGAAAGAAGCCAACCTAAAAGGGCTGTATACTGTATGATTCTAACTATATAACATTCTGGAAAAGGTAGTAAAAAAGATCAGTGGTTGTCAGGGTTTTGGAGAGTAAAGGCAGGTGGATGGAGTGATAAAAAGGTTTGGCACAGGGCATTTTCTGAGCAGTGAAACCATTCTGTATGATATGATAATAATGGATACATATTATACATTTGTCAAAACCCAGGGAACTACGTAATGCAAAGAGTGAACTCTAATGTAAACTATGGATTTTAGTTAATAATAATGTATCAATATTGGTTCATCAATTAGAAAACAATGTATCGTACTAATGCAAGATGTTAATAATAGGGGAGATTGAGTGTGGAGGAAGAGGGAGCATATGAAAACTCTACTTTCTGTGTAATTTTTCTGTAAACTTAAAACTGCTCTGACAAAACTGATTTAAAAAATAGACGCAAAAAAGTATAGGTGGTTGTTCTGACTAGGTTTTGACATGGGTGTCTATGTGAGAATGATTAGACATTTTGTTGAAATTCTAGTGGACCGTGTTTGGGACATGACTAGCAAAGGACAGTGTTTTAAAACACTTTAGTCGAGGTAAAAGATTGCATTCCGTTTCTGGAAAGATGACTTTTGGGTAGGCTAAATTTGAATCTGGGCCCTAATCCTTATAGTTACATGAGCATGAGCAGCTCACACAACTGTTGTGAGTCTCAGTTTTATCATCTGTAAAATGGACATAATTTCTGCAAGATCAAACTTCAAAAGGTTTGGTGTGACGATTATTAAATAGAGTAAATGTATGTAAAAAGATTGGTGATCAGTAGGCATGAATGAACAATCACTTTTATCGTTAGGCAAAACCGAGTAACTCTCCTCTGAGAAACCATCAGTACATATTCTACCTTAGCTTATGCATCCATTGAAATAAAGAATCATGAGATCTGTTAAAAATTCTCTCAATGACACTCAATTTAACTGAAGCATAGAAAATAACTGGGAATGGTAATAGTTGTAAGAAATGAAATAAAATGAGGCTAATGTAAATAAAAAGGAGTTACCTACTGGCTTTTCCCAATTAATTAGCATATGCACATTCAATTATTCATACTTTAGGGAACTCATTTAGGCAATCGGGTATCCCATAAATATTCATCTTATTTACCTTCAGTGTGTCTGTCATTAGGATTGGAAATTGGCAGTGTTTTCTCAATATATTTCACAACTGGTTGCTTTGAAAAAAAATTACCTGCAACTAAATTCATATGTCATTAATGGTGCAAACAATCTGCCACATGAACGCTGAATTAACAGAGGGATGCTTCGTGCTTGTTTGTCATCTCTTGGGTAGGGGCCCATCATCTACTCAAAAGGCATGGATTTTCTTAGTGGGCCCGTGGATGGAACTGCAGAGGTGCGATTCTGACCTTTGGCCACTAGCATGTGCTCTTGAATAGCTTTTCATGGCAATCGGGCCCTGGGCCCACAGGAACTGAGAGGCTAGACTTCTGGTTCTAATTTGTTGAAGAGGCAGAAAGAATGTGATTTGTAAGTGTGAAAGCATTGTGCCACCAACTCAGACGTGACCCCACATAAGTGGCTCTTCAAGATGCCAGGAATGGCCCAGGCATTTGCAGAAGGGAATATGTAATCAGGAGGGGCTACGGAATGTGCAGGGCCGGTGCAAAATCAAAATGTGGAAATGTAGAGCACCTCTCAGTACCCCCTGTTCAAAAATTAAGTATTTCAAGACAGCAACAGCAGGGCCTTTCTGTCTGAATGTGGAGCTCTGTGCTACTGCACAGGTTAGGTTGAAGCTGGCCCTGAATGCAATACACTATTACCTTCTCCCTAACTGCCCAGCCTCAAACAGGTGACAAAACAGGGATGAATGACCTCTCTTGGCTATTAGGGAACCAAATTTTGCATTGTAGGTGCTATTTCTTGAGCACTTATTAGAGCCAAGGCTAGGCTATTACATTGTCTCTAACCTCTATGCCTCCCTTATGCCTCCAAATAGACATTAGTGTCTCCATAATACAGGCAAAGAAATTGAGTTATAGAGAAAGCAAATGACTTACACAGAAGTAGGAAGTGACTGAATCAGGGTGTTAAGGTTTGCCTAACTCCAGAGCCCATGTTTTTCCCATGGGGATCATGCTATTTTTGTAGGGTTGGAAACTATGAACTTCTAAAACATAGCATATGCAGTTTTGGTGGGTAACTTTCTATTTCCAATAATTGTATTTACCTTCAAAGATTTTGCAACATTCCTCAGCTTCCTTTACCAGGTCCTGCAATCTCTTCTCTCAGCAACAGGAAACACTGCAAGAAAATTTTCCAGAGCAAATTACAAGTGTTGCTTCCACTTCTTGCCCTCCAGGCTGCAGACAAAAGCTCTTTTCATTGTGTCAAAGGGATACGGTCAGGCGAACAGTATAAACTAGCAGGACGATTTAGTTTCCAAAGAGGAGCCTAGTCTAAACTTTTTTGATCCACACTTGAAATAAATCAATATGGTGCAGGATGGATCATGAAAGACCCTTTGAGAAGGGAAAGGTCTTTAGAATACAGAATGGATCCAGGTCTTTCCCTAACTTTCTCCCTCCCAAATTGTATAAAAAACAGGGACTATGGGGTGAAGCGAGCACCAAGGAATGGCCTCTTGTCTTGTTTAATGGGAAGGTGACAATTCCAAAATGTCCCCACATTAGGAAAGGAAGCCTCCTTTTGTTTGAAGCTTAGCAAAGCTACTTCGGTTGCTATGAAGACAGAATCAGTACGATGGACTGTTTCAGGGTTTCAGGCTGTGCTCCTCTTGGAAGTCACAGCCCCCTTGCAGCCAACAAACAGCATGAGTGGCTCAGCTTTCCCAAAGCTGGGCTGCTCATTAGAGCCATCAGTTAACCCCCTGCCCCTGCCCATTGCCTACTTATTGTAATTAATTTTATGGCCCCTTTAAAAAAGAGAGAGAAAAGAAAAGGGAGACCTCTACATTTTATGCTACATTGCACAAGCAATTGAAAGTTGCAGGGAAAGAAGAAAAAAAAATCAAGCACCAAATGTTTAGCAGGGTTTTCTTCTCTTTTAAATGAGCAATCTATTTAAATCAATTATCAGCTCAAAATGAGCAGGCTGATCTAATTAGTCTTGGCCCCTGGTGGGTTAATGAATGAAAGGGAGGTGCTGGGTAGATGTGTGCTTTCTTTGGAGTCTTCAGATGACCACACTAACACTGAGCCCTTCTGGGTTGCTAAGTCTTATCAGGCAGAATTATAGAAAGACATAAAAAGAGACACAGAGAGACAGAGAGAGAGAGAGAGAGTAGAATGAGAGAATAGGGGAGAATTATTAGTTCCATCAACAGAATGACTAAGCATTGCGTGGCATATTTTCAGTCTGAGATTTACCACACAGTGATCGTTACCATTTGATAAGTAGTTCAGAATTGCAAAGAAATCAATTTGTGTTTTCTTTAAGCATGTTTGAAATGGAACAACGTATTGACTTCAGAAGAAAGCATGCTGGTGAGTGATGACAGCTCCAGCCCTGAACCTTGGCACAAGTAACCTCCTCCCCCTTCTAGCCCCAGTCACATCTTACCCTTTATTTAAACATAATGGCCCCTGGACCTTAAATATAGTTAATTAAGGAACTAATATGAAGAAACAGGAGTGGGAAATATGATGAACAATAAGTTTGTGAGTGCTGGACCGGAAGGTCTCAAGTTTCCCAGGATTGAAAAAATATATATCTTTCCGAGTATTCCTCGCTGCAAGGAAGTAGATATTTGCTTTTTGGGTTATGACATTTCTTACCCCAAATGTTAACTCTCTGGTAAATGTTACAAGTATTTATGGTTTGGGAATTCGATATGTGTTACTTTTTGGGGTTATTCTTTTCTGATGGAAATGACATGGGCTTTAAGTTTAGGCAGTCCAGCTTTGCTGCTGAAGTGAGTGGCCTGATATAACTTTCTCCCCACCTCTGAGCCTCAGTGTTTTCATCTTTAACATGGGATAACTTCATTTAGTTGTGCTGGGAATTGAGATGCTGTACACTGAGTGGTCACTGTATATGCCCTACCTCTCCTTCTTCACTCAGAAGTGTGGACCTGAGAATGTTTTGGCAAAAGGCAGAAGTGACCTTGTTTTTTTTCAAAATAATGCAATGAGGGTGTGAATTTTTATGTGTTGATTTTTAAAAATTTTTATTTATGTATTTATTTTGAGTTGGGGTCTCACTCTGCCTCCTAGGCTGGAGTGCAGTGGACCATCGTAACTCACTGCAGCCTTAATCTCTAGGGCTCAAGTGATCCTCCCACCTCAGCCTCCCAAGTAGTTGGGACCACAGGCATGCACCCCCATGCTAGGCTAATTTTTAAAATTTTTTTGTAGACAAGGAGTCTCGCTATATTGCCCTGGCTGGTCTTGAACTCCTGAGCTCAAGTGATTCTCCTGCCTCGGCCTCCCAAAATGCTGTGATTACAGGCATGAGCCACCACGCTCAGTCTCTGTGTGGATTTTTACTTGAATCATTTCACTTTTTTAAGATCCTATTTCAAGGAATGATAAAAAAACAAGTCTCAAGGAACCAAGCCCTGCCTCCATTGAGGATGGGGAATAACAAAATAACCACCCCTGCTGTTTACTTGAGTGTAATCAAGACACATTTCTGGATTAGAAAAGTATCTATGAAGAACTGAAAAGAACCATCATCATCATTAGGTTTTCGGGAGACCAGTAATTGCAGGGTGGTGTTCCCACTGCCTGAGCCAAGCCTGTGATGTGGGTGAAAGGCCTTGAGGAGCTGGTTCAAGACATACTACTGGGTATGGAAGAACCTCTCTCCGTGATTACTCTACCCCTTCCTTTTCCTGCCCCATCAGATTGTATTTTATCAGGGTCAAAGAAACTTGGGAAATAGTGGATCATCTTTGAACTACAAAATTATTATGTTTCCTATGTGGCAAGATAATTCTTTGCTACAAAACAGCTATATCTTTTAGAACATTTCTAAGAAGTCTCAGTCTTTTATTAATGAAATGACCAGAGTAATTGGCCTATATGCAAATCGAAATCCCATTGTTTTACGACTTTTCATGGTTCTTTTCACCAAGCCCGTTCTCAGTGAGGAGAGAAATCCTGTGTATCTATTGCCAATTGTTTTAGATTGGGAAGTCTCACAGTGGAACTACAAAACTCCTTGTTGGAGATGAAAGTGGCAAATTTTGGAAAATGAGGAAGAACTTTGCAGAATCTCATGTGAACTGGATTTTGGCTTTGTGTGACAAAGAGTGGGCGTGGGAGCATTCAGGAGCATGATAAAGGAATGCTGGAAATAATTTGCTATTTTTAGAGACAGAAAGACATAAAGAAAAAGAAAAGAAAAATCTTTTGCAGCCAGGGAATGCAAACTTTGTAGTTCATCATAGTTTCAACATGGGTTCTTACAATGATTTATTCAATTAACCTCTTGCCTGTAAGCCCCCATCTTGAAATAAGCAGGATCTGAGAACAACAATTATAACTTTGCTAACGAGAAGCTGGGTAAGTATTAAGTGTTTAAAAACCCCACTATTGGAGCCTGGTAATTTTTAAACATATAATTACCTCTTTTATTATACTTTGATTAGATTAAAATTAATGCATTATTAAGTCATGATATGTTCAACCATCTAGACCTCTGTATAGACACAGATAGCAATTCCTTTTTTTCCCCTTCCCCAGGTCTAAGTTAATTAAATTCCCTTTAATTATCATTTACTAAAAAGCTTCACTTTTGCCACTATTATGTCTTTTGAACTTTGAAATTCGAAAAAAAAAAGGACCTTAAAATGGTCTTTTACAGGAGAAATGAACTGTCAGCGAATTCAGGCAAAATTAATTATTTCAGCTTGATAAACCTTTTCATCTATTTGACTCCTTATACAGAAAAGCCAATTAATAATGTCAAACATGCTTTGCCTCCAGGGACCTGCAAGTTCTAATGAGTCTGTTTACTGTGGAGTGGCTAGCAGAATGAGCTTCATGTAGAAATTTTCTAATCGCGCCATACCTGTCAAGCTCAGTCTCATTATCTGTGTACCAAGGGCAAACCTCATTTTGTCAGTAGTGGTTTTCGAAGAACTAACAGATGCCTGGGGGAACATGCAGGACTGTCCGCCAGTAGACGAGTCACTTAATTACCAATCAGAGCAGCCGGGGTGAATGCCTAATGCTCCTTAGTCCCGACCTCCTCCATCCCAACTCCACGTGCCCATTTTATCAGAGACGGGAGACTCGGTCCTTCTCAGCGCCCAGTGCTCATCTACCACGACCCCTTTGTCCTGGGCCCTCTGAAGTGATGATTGATGAGGCGCCTCTGGAAACAGTGATTAATCATACGCGCGTTGTACCACAAGTGGTGCAATCTGGGGGCTCCCGCTCCACCTGCCTGGGCACTGATTATGATTTGGCTGATGTGGGTGGAGCCTGCAGCAGAGGGCGTCCCTACAGCCACGCCTAATGAGACTCAGTATTCCCGACCAGCACCCGTGTGCTTCTTTGACTTGCAAGAAGCCCCATCTACTGCCAGATATTTGGCTGCAGGCAGGGGCTAGCATCCTGGAAACTGTGCATACTGTAGAGCAGTGATTCTCAAACTTAGTGCACCTACACATCACCACCAGGAGACCTTGTTCAAACCAGTTCCTGATCCGTGATTCTGAGGCCAACCTGAGATTCTGCATTTCTGACCAGCCCAGGCTCGCATTGCAGGCCTGTGGACCTCATATTGAAGCCAAGGTCAACAGCAGAGATCCTGGACTAGCTGTTCAACCTTTCTGGACCTTAGATTTCCACCTCTTTAACATATCGTCGAAGATTCGGTTTCTTCCTATGGCCTTTTATCGAGCAGGTTCCTAGATGAGCACCCTGCGATCCAGGCCCTACCTGGCCTCCCATCCTCACCTCCCCTTTGCCTCATACCTCATTGCAGCTTCTCAGAGCTCTGGGTAGGACACATGCTACCGGAGCCCTGGTCTCTCACTTCCTCTCACAGGGCCAGGTCTTTGCATTCTCTTTCAATCCTTTGCTCAGTCATCACCTCGGATAGAACACCTTTCTTGACTTGCTCTTCCCTGGCCCTAGAACAACTAAGGGGACCCTCCTTTGTGCTTTTCTGTACTTTTGTCGACCTCGTTAGAGTCCAAGTTACCCTTTGCTGCAATGAACTATTTCCCCACTTACCTCTACAATTAGGTTGGAGTTCCTTGGAGGAAATTGTCTTCGCTTGCTGCTCCTACCTTCACCAAGTTCCAGAATCTTCCTTCTTCTCCTGAACCCCTCTTCCTTTGTGTTAATCACAACATGTATTATTTCCGAACTATTGCAACAGCTTCCTCCTTATTGGTTTCTCTGATTCTAATTTCTCTCCTGTCTAATATACCCTCAACATTGTTACCAGAATCATTACTTAAAATTGAAATCTGCTTGGGTAGACTACTGCCCCACTCCAACCCGCCCAACCCCCCTGTCATCTTAAACTTGCTAGTTTCTTCTTCCCTGAGAAGAAATCACACTAGCTGCCAAGTGTGGGTTCCAAAGATCAACATGCTTCTGCAGTCTCTTGTTTGAAGAGAACTTGTTTTGGCTAGGTCCAGACCCATGGCTCTTGAGGTAATTTTATAATGTTGCATTACGCCTGGAAAGGACTGAGATTTGCAAAGCAGCCTAGAGAGGCAGTCAGACTCAGGGATTTGATGTCAATGAGCTCTGGATTAAAAATCGAAGTCTGCTATTTATGAGCAAGTCACCTATTCTTGTTCTGCCTCAATTTCTTCTTCGGTAAAATTGAGGACTAAATTCTAACTCACCTATCATGATGAGGATTAGAGAGAGAAAATTTAATGAATGGTAGATATTTTTCACTACTTACTGAAATAGTCTGTGAAAGAGCTTTGAAATCAGGTGAGTGCCATTTATGCACAAGGCATCAGTACTTTGGCTTTGTGACTTATTCACAAATGTTTTTCCTCTGTCCCCTCTGAACACTGCAGTGTCACTGAGCCATGTGCTTAAGGTCTAAAAGAAATCAGGCAGTTCACATAAAATTAGGCACTGGGCTTTCAGGAAATCAAACATAGTTAACCTCTCCTTTCATTAGCTTTATTTCTCCAGGAAAACTGTATTTCTGGGGAAACCTCAAAGTGTATCTGATTTAGCCAGAGCCTTCTAATTTCTTAGCCCAGGGAGCAAAAGAAAGCTTGAAAATGGAGCCTGATTAATTCTGTCAACACTTTACTAGATTGCATTTTACACTGCCCTCCTGTTGAATATTGGGCAGAGAGATGGTTAGATACCAAGGGACTCCTGTCCAGAGTGGATGCTTCAGCTAAGCTGGCATTATCCTGTCTCCCTTAGACCTTTAAACTGTTGGCCACAAGAACATTTTCCATATTTTTTATGCAATAATTACTTTTTTTATTTCACATTCTCCCCTTTTAATATATAAGTGGAAAAGGCTTGGTCCATTCTTGAAAGGTGTTGTTTTTCCATATTTATGTCAATTTGTTTACCAAAGAACACATCTCTAATTTTATAATAATGGTCAAGAGGAAATTAAATCTTGATAACAAAAGAAATCACAGGTTAGGCATGGTGGCTCACGCCTGTAATCTCAGCACTTTGGGAGGCTAAGGTGGGTGGATCACCTGATGTCCGGAGTTCGAGACCAGCCTGGCCAACATAGTGAAACGCCATCTCTAAAAATTAAATAATTTTTAATTATTTAATTTAAAATACAAAAATTTAATTTAAAATACAAAAATTAGCCAGGCGTGGTGGTGCGCACCTGTGATCCCAGCTACTCTGGAGACTGAGGCAGGAGAATCACTTGAACCTGGGAGGTGGAGGTTGCAGTAGGCCAAGATCATGCCACTGCACTCCAGCATGAAGAGAGAGAGAGACTCCATCTCAAAAAAAAAAAAAAAAAAAAGCAAAGAAATCACTATTAGAGAGCTGTGGTATTTTGGCCAGGAATTTTTACTGTGTTCTGTGAAGACTTAGATTTTCAGAGAAATGCCTTGAGACTGTTTCCCAGGGAGAGAATGAAGGAAGAGCTGCAGCCACAGGTTCCCCGTCCTAGTTTCAGTGACCTCTGCTTATATTTGTTTTGTATGTTGGGGAACTATTAAGATTTTTTTTGAAAAGGAGCACCATGACTTTTAAACATATTGGAAACCATTGTTCCAAAAAGGTTTGGACGACTAGGTCAAATGTCTGTGCTAATGAGGATGTTCAGACTTTGTTGCTTTAGGGTCCTCAGGCTGCGTTTACTCAATGCCATATATTTGCTTATCACAGCCAGCACTGGCCATCATTTCCTAACACAGCTTTCATCTGCACCCACCAATAGTCTTGTTACCTGATGAGCTTTATCCTACATAGAAAATAAAAAGAATCCACAGTCCATTATATTGACATCGTAACTGATAAACACCTATTGGGAAAGCTGTTCATCTGGCCTCCCTTTCTGTATCACAAGGGAGACCAGAGAAAGAGTAGAACATGTGTAGGGAAGATGGATGGACCTTTTTATTCACCCTGGAGGATGCCAAGAAAATTATTTGGAACTCTAGGCTCTGTTCACCATGATCAGTTTGGTATTGCCAAATGCCCTTCTACATTTTAATGGAGAACCCATTTACAGTCACTCAAGCATCGGGCATCTTCAAATTGCTTCTGTAAACTTTATTTACACCTAGAACACTGGAATATCTATGCCTATGCAAGAGTGACCCCCTTCATATAGTAGAAAACCCACAGGTTTTAGAGTCTGACAGAACTTTAACAAATGTCATTCTACCACTTATTGGCTAAACAGTCTTAATGCCCTGTTTCTCCTTATATTTCTGGAAAAACAGAGCCCTCTCCCATCTTTTTCCATCAAATGCACCTCATGATTGAGAGTCAACTTATATATTACAGATATTTTGGGCCAACCTCAAATGCATTGGATTGTCTGACAAGAAAGAGTGTTTCTAAGCAGATTTCAATTAAATCCAGTGCAATTCCATATTCAGCTATTAAGCACACATCTTATGTCAAGCACTGCCCAGGGTACAGTGAGGGACACACACAAAGGTGAGTCAAATATACATCTTAAGTCAGAGAGATGCAGACGCCACTGGGCCAAGCTGAGGTAATGGCTATAGTTGGAATTGGAGCTCTGGCATCATAAATAATTCTATGGGCCTTCACTAGGACTTGACTGTTTCTTCTCAATTTTATTGTTAAAATACAAGCAAAATGTATTACATAGGTTTTTCTTAAAAACAAAAAACAAACCAAAAAACCCCCTTCTTACAAAGTTGATATTTTCAGCTTTTATCCCTAAAACTAACAAATACAACCCAATATCTCATTTGGATATTGTCACTCAGACAGTATTGAAATCGGTAAGAACATTTGAGGATGAAAAGGGTGAGGAGATCATATGCTCCAGTTTCTTCCCTTTACAACAAATAAATCAAGGTCTTGAGATGGGAAGAGCCTTAGGAAAGGTCACATCCTTTGTCTTCTAGGCCACGGCATTTTTTATTCTACATAGGTGTCAACTTAAAGGACCCCATATTATGCCTCCAGATGGCCTATCCTGGGCAGGTTGGCACTCATTTCATATTCATCTATGCTTTAAGTCTACTGTCTTTTAGGAAGTCTGAAAGCCTTTCCCACTTTTTAAAAGAATGCGACTTTCACCCTTCACAGATTTCCCATTGCATTACCACGTCTGTCCAACTCTCCTGGCAAGCCTGTGAGCATTTCTGAACCCCTCAGAGCCCTGCGGTTAGCAAGGGCTGGTGGAAATTAATGCCAGTTTCTTGCCACATGCTGGTTTTGTTACCTCCCAAAGAGAGCTTGTCTAAACCTCCTTTTATCAAAGCAATTAGAAGAACTGGAGGCAGGTGATTCATAAGCTCAGAAGCTGGAGAAACTCTGCTTGGGGATGCAATCCTGAATTGTATTTAAATACATCGTCCCATTACCTTACCAGGACAGAACTTGAATGTTCCCACTTGTTTTTCAGGGCTAAAACTCCTGGAGAAGATTTCAGTGCTGCATTTCCAGAAAACCATTATTTGCTTAATGTTTCAAACCATTTTGATATGATAACAGAGTCAACTTAAGACTATAACTAGCCATTCAATAAACAAGTACAACTTAGCCTATCTTTAAAACGTGCTAAGTTTTGAAAATTAGCCTGCCAAGGAGTATCTTGGAAGCAGAGACAATATTTATTCACTTGGTTTATTCACTTGACTTATCACAGGCCAGGTACTTTGCTAAACTATGAAGTTTAAGAAATGAGAAAAGTTATGAAACTCTAAAGGCAGTCATGATGCAGTAGTGAAGACCTCCAAGAAGACATGGTCTTGCAATACAGGCTGGTAGGTAAAATAATAACGTACAAGCAGTGCTGGTATAACTGCATGAAGATGTCATGGAGGTGTTAAGGAGTGAATTGGGCCTCTAAGGGGGAGTGAGTGAGAGTTCTCTGATTTCCATTTCAGACAGAAATTTCCTGGGAACGTTCACTTCGGCCGAACAACTAGATATTAATTCCCAAGACCCCATGAACCAATTGGTTATTGAAAACCTGAAGATGATATCATATAATGGTTAAAGAGAGGACTCCAGATCCAACTGCCTGAATTTGGACTGGTTGTACCAATTCTTAGCGAAGGGATGCTGTGGAAGTTGTTTACTTCTCTGAGTCCATTTCCCCCTCCATAAAAATCAGAATAACAGTAACTTCCTTATAGATGATTGTGAAAAATAAATGTTAGAGATAATCTACATTAATTGCTTGAGATCATGCTTGGCACGTGGTAGATGTATGGTAAACGTTGTCTCTGTGGTTTCATTTGTCCCTCCCACATCCAAACACAGTTGACCCTTGAACAGCCTGGGTTGGGACTGTGAGGGTCCACTTATACGCAGATTTTCTTTCACCTCTGCCACCCCTGAGCAAGACCAACCCCTCTTCCTCCTCCTCCTCAGCCTACTCAATGTGAAGATGAGGATGATGTTTATGATGATCCCCTTCTACTTAATGAATAGTACACATATTTTTTCTTTCTTATGATTTTCTTAGCCCGTTTATGCCTGAGGTTGCAATTTTTTGAATTTTTGCAATCAGACCTTGGCGATGACCTTGAGTAGTGGGATATAAGTAACTCCGATATGCTTAGCGTTCCAATAATGGAACACTAGGCATTTTCTTTTCTCTAGCTTATTTTATTGTAAGAATATAGTATGTAATACATCTAACATAAAAAATATGTGTTAATAGATTGTTTATGTTATCAGTAAGACTTCCAGTAGCCTACAGTAGACTATTTGTAGTTAAGTTTTGGGAGAGTCAAGTGTTGTATGCAGATTTTCAACTGCATGGGAGGTAGGGCCCCCTCACCCTTGTGTTGTTCAAGGGTCAGCTGTATCTTCATTATTTGCCTGTTGCAGTGCCTACTGTTAGAATTGACAGTGTGTTAAGCAACAGAGACCAGAAAATTGTCTCTGAGTAGTCTCCACTTAAATGTTGGTAGCTCCTTGGCCCAGATAGAATTAGAGATGGTCTGATTATTTAGCAATATTTGTCATGGATATGGGACGGAGGAGCAAGGTCATATATGAGTCTTAGCTGTCATCCTTTTTCTTAGGCCTTTAGAAGGTGGGGCCCAGAACAAGGAAGTCTCAACAGTGTGGATGTTAGAGAACCTGCACTGTGGCAGCCACGGAAGGGAAAATCCTGGGCAGCAGGGCCTGTCCTGAGAAGGTCAAGCACTAAGAGGAACAAGGCAGGTGAGGAGGACTCATGAAGCAGGGCTGGGAGGGATGCAAGGTAAGAGGGTGGTGCTCAGAAGGCCAGCATCATCAGTTCTAGAAGGATTTACAAGCAAGGGTAATGACAACGAGGAGGGAATTACTAATTGGTTCACGGGTCCTGTGTATAGAAATTTTACAAGCATCAGAGGTATCAGGTGATGCCATGCTTTAATCATTTAGTCAGCTAACAAATATTTATAAGCATCTCCTGTATCAGTGGGAAAGCTGACACAGGCCTTTCCTAAGGCTTATATTCTACTGGGGTGGGGAACAAATTATGAACAAATAAGTATATAATGTGGTAGATGTTATACGTACTCTAAGGAAAAATGAAGCAGGGTAAAAGGAGAGTAATGGAACATTGGAAGGGGTTCCATTTTGGGAGAGAGCTCAAGGGAAGCCCCTCTGATAAGATGGCTTTTGAGCAGAGACCTGGATGAAGTGAGGCTGAGAGCCCTGCAGACATTCAAAGGAAGAATATTCCAGGAGAGGGCACTGTGGTAGTCAGCCTCCAAGATGGCCCCCCAAGATTCTCACCTTCTGGTATCCATTCTTTAGTGTAGTCTCCTTTGCACTGAGTAGAGCTGTCCTGTGTAACCAATAGAGCCTTATGGCAATGACAGTGTGACTTCTGGGGCTAGGTCATAAAAGGCATAAAAGGAGTGATCCCTTGTTGATCATTCACTCTAGAGGACACCAGCTGCCATGTCATGAGAAACTTCAAACAGCTCTTTGGAGAGGTCCACATGTCATGGAACTGGGGCCTCCTGCCAACAGCCAGTACCAATTTGCCAGTTATATGTGTGAACCGTCATGGAATGAGATCCCCCAGCCCCAGTCAAGCCTTTAGATGACCCCAGTCCTAGCTGATATCTTGACTCTAGCCTCATGAGAGATCCCCAAGCCAGAACCACCACCTAGCTAAGCTACTTTCAAATTCCTGGCCCACTGCAATTATATGAGAGAATAGATGCTGATTGCATTTTTAAGCCAATTTTTAAGCCAATTCTTAGAGCAATTTGTTCCTAAGATAACTAGTAGAATAATTCAAAAGAAAGTTTCAACTTAAGTGCTAAGGATGAGATGTCAGCATTTGGACATCATCTAGGACCTGCCCAATAGAGCAGCAGAAGGGGAGCAGAGCGCCAGTGCCCTAGGTTGCTTGTCACGTACAGTGTGTTCCCTGGCCTTTGTTTAAGCCGTCCTGTCATTCACACTTTCACCCCGTTATCCCACTTGGGGCAGCTTCAAGTCTAAGCTTTGATCCAACCTCCTGCATTATCCTTACCTACCTAGTCATGGTAGTTGGGTATGTCAGGTCTCCTGTCACTGAACTCACATAAGCAGAAGTGAGTGAAACATGGATTGAGTCCATGTTGCATACACAGCACTGTATGCACATTATCTAACGTAACCCTCCTCCAACCCTATGAGAAGGTATTATTACCTATCTTTTATAGAGAGAAAAAATATGAGACACAGAATGAGTAAGTAGTTTATCCTATGACAAATGACTGCAAAGAGATAATTTAAATTCAAACCTGCTGACTTTTAAGCTTTAGATTTTAAATTTTTTTAACTGCCTAAGAAACACATTGACTATAAAAAATTTGGAAAGTTTAGACAAGCATGCACACAAATAATTAACAATCCCACAACTGAGAGATAACCACGCTAATATTTTGGACTAGATATATCTAGTCCATTTTACATCATTTAAAAAAATTTACAATGTTAGATTAGGATTTACAAACTGTTTTTGAACTGTTTTTCATCAAGGAATATACCATAAACACGTTTTGTGTGGTTACATGGTCCCCTAAAAGGTAATTTTTAATGGTTGCAAGTATAGTATATTACATGTTTTGATTGTATCATAATGTATTCAATAGACTTTATTATTGTGTATTTATGTTGTTTCCAATTTTTTGCTATTGTTAAGGATCATGCAATAAGGATACCTGTAGATAAATTTTTGCGTACATAAATGGTTATTAGGGTAAAGTTTTACAAGTAGTGTCACTGGGATAAGACATAAACATTACAAGATTTTAATATGCATCGCCAAATTGCTCCCCAGAAAGGTTACATCAAACCTGTTCCCATCAGCAGTACATGAGGATGTTCATTTCTCCATACCTTCACCAGAATTTTAAAAATTCCTTGTTAGGTCTTTTATTTTGAATTAAATGTGGGACTATTGATGGTTCACTATAAACTGCCCAAGGAAAGTTTGGTGAAAAACATGCTCATGAAGTTCTTGAGTAGTCAATGACATAACATGTAAACAGTTGCCCAGTCAGTGTATTGGTGAGTTCCAGAGAAGCAGGAGACGTTCACTTCCAAATATGAATTTATAACAGTGGAGGGAAACATGGTGGAGGAGGAGTATCCTTACCATGATTCTACTATGATTACTACGATTCCTAGTGGTCATAGTGCCAGAGGTGAGGTCCTAAATATCCCCTCCAATACAATATAGGGTTGCACGACTGCAGCGTTTATGAAATAACTGGGGCAGGCCTGCGCAGGCTGCAGGGAGTTGACCCGCAGTTGCGTGATTTTCACGTCTGCATTAATGCAAGGTGTGCCCTCTGGGTGTCCTTATTTGGGTGTTGCTGTACTGCATAGGCACTGTTACCACATCGACATGCCATGAACATCACCCTTATGTTACTATTGAGGTCACCGAGGCTCAGGGTCACATAGCCAGTGAGCGAGCAGGCAGACCTGAGACTTGAGCCCAGTAAGTCTGACCCACAGCTTGTGTTTTTCCTTCCCCTGGTTTCATACATTACTCCACAGAGTTGTTGAAGACCCCTGCCTGGCCTGGCTGGCTCAGGGCCTCCTTCTGTTTGCCTGACACTCTACACTTAATGCTGTGACAAGCATGAAGCCATTAAAAGGTATAACGTGTTGGAATGTCAGTCTCCACACTAGTCTGTGCACTCCTTGAGAGAGAGAACAGTACTTGACTCACCCATGTACAATGTCTAGTATTAGAGTAGTTCTCTTTAAATGTTGCCAACTGACTGATGCAAGAAAAGTGGGGATGAACAGAGGGAGGTAGGAAGGGAGAATGGAAGGAAATTAAGGAACAATGGGCTAGAATCTGGCCCAGTAATTTCCCCCAAGGACCTGGAGACTACTGTGTCCTCATGTTTTAACTCTTCCATGTAATGGTGTGTGAGACTGCTAGTGGAGGGAGTGTCGTAGAGAGACCTCAAGACAGACAGGTGGGCACTCGGTGGGCAGAGACTCCACTCACTGGGTATGGGACAAAGCCTTTCTGGGTCTAAGGCTTTATGGTAAATCCCAGAGGCTCCTGGCAATGCCAGGGAAATTGGCAATGGCCCTGCACCATTTGGGTAGTGGGTGACTCCTGCTGCATATGGCGTGCTCTAGGTGCCTTTGACCTTGATCACTAGGGTGTGCCTGCCTTTCACTTCCCATCAGAATCGCCACTGGGCCCATGCCAAACTTGCTTTCATGCTACTGACAAAAAAGCCATTTTGGAGAGGACATTTTTGTGTAAGAAAATCATTTTTGAGCAGGAGCAGATCTTAACCTAATGTTCAAGGTGTTATTCTTTCAAACTCTTTTTCAACCTTAAAAAACAAAATCTGTGCCATGACACGCTAGGGCATTACAGCTTTGTAGATTTTTTTTCTTTTATTTTTTAGAAATATACCACAGATCCTGCTGAAGAAGGCAATGGGAGAACACTCTCCTCGTTTCTCTGGTGCTGCTGCCAGAGAATTAGAGGCCTGGCCTGGAGTTTACACAGCATTTTTCTGGCCAACTTGTGAGCTGCTCAGAGTGAGGGAAGTATCCATGTAACGTTGCTGGAAAATAGAGACATATTAAACATGCGAGACATGCTGCCTTCACTAGTGTGGAAAGTCACAGGGCAGGGGTGGCTCCTCAGACCCTGCTCACTACTGAGAGATGTGCAGGATCCCCATGCTGTGGCCCACCCCACCCTCAGGCTTCGCTCCCTTCTGACCCAGTACCTGTTTTCCAGAGGTCAGGGCAAGGCTGCAGAGGAAGCCACGGACATAGGCTGAATCATCCTTCCCTCGGAGGAGAGTCATGGGCTGAATCATCCTTCCCTCAGAGGAGAGTCAGGATGACCTCATGCAAGGCTAGTACCTCCCTAGCTGGCTTGTTCTCACAGGGGAAAATTGAGCCCTCACCTTGGGCAGGTCCATCTGCTGCAGACATTTATAGGGTTCTTACAGCAAGCTCAGTTTCTCATGACCTTAGCTGGGCGCTGGGCCCTCTCTAGCTCAGCATCAAGTAGTCCTTGCTTTACCTTCAAAAGGCTGCATTTCTTCATGGGCCTCAAGGCCAGCTCCAGACACAGGCAGAGAAGGAGGACAGCAGTGCTGGGACCTGCGGAGCTCTGGAAGGGACTCTGGTCCCATCTGTGCATTTATGGTACCCCCTTCTCTCGGCAGGGCTAGACTTCCTGCTGGATTAACCTCACAAGAGGATAGACAGAGGAGAGGGCATCGCCTACAGATGGCCCTGCTGACAGTCCATTAGCTGATAGCTCATCAGCTGCTTTTCTTATGGCCAGGCTTTCCCATGACTTGGCATTTTTATTTGTCTTTAATTCTGAGGGTTCAGACTGCACATGAGGAAGGCACACTGATGCCAAATAAAGAGAATAGGATTTTTAAACAGACAACTTTGGTGCAAGTCCCAGCAGAACTGTTTATGATTTTGAGCAAGTGTCTTAACCTCCCTGAGACTCATTCCACTTGCCTGACTCACTGGGTCATTTTAAGAGAGACAATGCATATAAAAGCACATCACGAAGAGTAACATATTGCACATGCTCATTAAAGACTTATTGGCCCCATTTATTGAGTATTTCTTCTACGTCAGGCCCTGAGCTAGGCACTGGGCATAGACACTTAAGATACAGCACACATTCAAAGCATTCTCAGGGCACAACTTTTCTCAATATGATTAATAATAAATATTTGAAGGCAGGCAAACCAGCAATGGTGGTGAGGATGCCGGTTACATGAGGTCCCTGAAAGGCAGGGTATGAGGGCAGCCATTTCTTATTAGTGGTCTGGATAAATCACAAATACCAATGGACCCGGGGATAGGATCTGGTCCACGGGAGGTGAGTACTCTCTGGTTTTGAAGCTTGTTCCTACTTTCTCTCTCATTATTTCTTCCTCTGGAAATGCTCCTAGATTTTTAATACGTTCTGTTTGGAATCTCCTACCTTTGGACATCCACTGTACTTTGATAACTTGGCTCCTGGGTGTAGGACAGGCTCACAATTCCTTTCCTGAAATCCTATGGCTTGATGTGCTTCAGAAATCATTTTTGGATTTTAGAAAAGTAACATGGTCTATATTTTTCATATTAAGTAACACCCTTAGCAGGGTTTGGACATCACCTTTAATCAAACATGGAAACATTTCTGAAGCAAAACCTAAAACTATTTTCCACTAAGTGAAATTAATAAACAGTGGGTTGTGGTAAAACTAGATTTTCTGGGTTTTCAGTGTTGGAGTTGTGCCTAAGGAATGGTGGATCTGCAATAGCTCAGTCCGTGGACTCAGTAAGTGTGTTTCTTCTGAACTTAAGGTCAAGACAGTCTTACTATTTCTATATTTTAATAATTTAAATGTATGCCCAGCTTGGTCTCACAGAGGATATAAGGCATTTGGGGCCATACTTTTGGCCTGCACAATACTTCCTGACCTACAGTTGTAGATGAGAATCTGTCTACCCCCCCCACTGCCACAGTTCAAGCCAGAGAGGGCCCACCACTTGAATGTACTAAAAAAGTGTACTAAGAGAAGAAAAAGGAAAACGAAAAAGGAGACCACTCATGGCAAAGTCACAAAACCACCTTCTTTCCCATGCTAGTGGGATTAACATAGCTCATGATCACAGGAGCTCCTCTTGGCTGCCATTTCCTCACTCCTCCATTTTCTCACTCCTCATGATTCACTCCTTCAGTCACTTACTTAGTTATTAAATTACTCATTCATTTTTTTACTCCTTCCTTCATTGATTCATGTAATCATTCATTCAATAAATATATGTTTAGTAACCAATCTGTGCCAAACCCAAGGCTAGATCTTGGGAAAAGAAAGACAAGTGAGACACATCCTTGCTCTCTGCAGCTCTGAATCACGTTGGGGAGACCAACAGGAAGCCAACCGTGGTGGGCTTCAAAACAGAATGAAATTGGAGAGGGGGATCCAAGCAAAGGGTCCTGGTGGACAGATGAAGAAGGTGGTTGTGGAAGGCTTTGTGGAGAGAGACCCTTGCCTAGCCCTGAAGAACTGCTATATTTAAATGGATACAAAAGTCAGGGCAATGAATGGGGTAGCTGACTGTTCCAGACTGGGGAAAGTGCACAGACACAGAGAGTTTAAAGCCGTGGCATAGCTGTGGTATATTAGAAAGCAGGCTATTGGGGGTAAGTTCAGTAGCTGTCAATCCTCCTAGCTATGTTTATGAGAAAGGGGTGGTTCAACAATTAGGGTAGGGGACATCCCCCCTCTCCCTTCCAGGAAAGGTCTTTAGAGACTGTTAGGATTTATTCACAAATGATATCTCTTAGAGCCAAAGGACACCTCAAGTAATTACTACCTGGTCCTGCCCTGGCTTCAAGTAGGTGTTAGACCTCCTTTGCTAACAAAAAATCCAAAGGCAGGAGGTGGAAGGAGAATAGACCTAGAGCATCTTAACTTCCCAGTGCGGTTGTTAAATCAAACCTGTGATTTGGGAGACTTCAGGGTGAAGTGGACAGAGTATTGTTTTGGATTCTGATTCTAGCTCTGCTGCCTTTCAGCTGTGAGATCTTAGGCAAGCTGTCACACCTAGTTGAACCTCAGATATGTGGTCAGAGAACACAGTTGAAATTATGAACAAATATCCAGGCACATAGGATGTACTCAAGGATCGTTCCAGATGTTAAACCCATGACAACAGAAATTGCTGTCTGTTACATCTACTTCTCTTTCCCCAAGATCTGCAATAGATTGGTGTGTAGTAACAGATCAACAGTTATCTGTGGAATGCATGAAAGACTCCCCTCCTCACCTTTCCATGACTGGCACATTCATTCACTGGCACCTCTTTAGCTGTTTATAGTTACTCTCCCATGCTTAATTTCATGTGCATTCTTTTGATTTTGAGGGGTGAGTGTGACCACACCCCAGGAAAGGCTGGTGTTACAGAAAAAGATTCATGATATATTTACTGACAAGGCTCAGACCAGGAGCTGGATGAACCCATTATCAATTCAGAATATTCAACTACATTTGACTACTTCAAGAAGAAAAATTATGTAAAGCAAAAATCACAATTATCAAGAGAATAAAATTTTGAATTGTGAGCAACCTGGGGGCAAAAATTCAAATTTATTTTGTCTTCAGTTCCTGATACAGCAACTCATAGGCATTAAGAACCAAATGAATATTGAATGGAAGAACAAATCAAGAAATGAATGAGGGAATGAGTGAATATATTAAGCATTAGTTAATAAGAGATGAGGAGAAGGAAGCTGTCATTGAGTGTCCACCATGTATAAAATTCTGTGCTAACTGCTTAAATGTATTCATCAATAAAAAGAAATTTCCCATTTTGATGAGCGAATATTCTCCTCTTTGTTGATGTTTTATCTTTTTCCTTTTATGAATCTGATATGGTTTGGCTCTGTGTTCCCAACCAAATCTCATCTTGTAGCTCCCATAATTTCCACATGTTGTGGAGGGACCCAGTGGAAGATGATTGAATCATGGGGGCAGGTCTTTCCCCTGTTGTTCTTGTGATAGTGAATGGGTCTCACGAGATCTGATGGTTTTAAAAATGGGAGTTTCTCTGCACAAGCTCTCTTTCTCTGCCTGCTGCCATCCATGTAAGACATAACTTGCTCCTCCTTTCCTTCTGCCATGATCGTGAGGCTTCCCCAGCCACGTGGAACTCTAAGTCTACTAATTAGACCTCTTTCTTTTGTAAATTGTCCAGTCTCAGGTATGTCTTTATCAGCAGCATGAGAACCGACTAATACAGAGGCATTTACTGAATTCCCTACATTTAAGATGGTTAAGTCTTTTTTCCTTGCTAAAGTTTATGAGTGACAAATGAAAGCAAAAAAACTTTGGATGAACCGTCCATGTAACTCAAAAATCTCACTGAAATGACTTAGAAATAAATTTTTTGTTTACTTATTTTGTTATAGCGGAAGGCTAGGATGGAGTAGGCAGTCAAATTATGGCTTAACAGGTTCATGCCAAGTGGGAGGGGAATATACATCCTACAAGACGGAGAAGAAGGAAAAATTTGTCTCCCTCTATCCCATTTTCTTAAAAAGAGTTAGTAAATCAATCAACACAGACTTTCTGAGCTGGAAATACAAAGACATGTTTCTGGCAGTCTGTTCTGAACTCTTCTTTGTTCCTCAAAGTTAAATTCCTTTATACTGCCTATTACCTTTTGTGGATTGATGTTTAATTTAAAAATAATAAATTATTAGCACCTTAACAAATATTATTCATGTATATGGAACCCAAATATATAATTTTATTTCTTGGCCTAATACCTATATTTTCTCATAAAACAAAAACTATTCCCTACCTCAAACTGACTTTGACCAGAGTCTCGTCATTATCCATGACCTGGTTATTTATACTTAATGTCAATAGCACAATGGTGCCTTCATGGTATGGAAACCACTGGTTGGAAAGAAATGTTGAAGAGGTGGCTCACAGCATTCCCACTGGTTAAACTCTGTGACCCCCAGTCTCTTACTCTGTCCACACCTCCCAGGCTTTGGGGAGTTAGCAAGAACAGTGTCTCACACTCATAATCATGATCTTCCTCCACTTCTCCTTGCTCTTCTGATGCCAGCTCCCATGCACCCTTGGAAAGTCTTGTGACAAAGAAGTGAGTGCTATGACTATCTTGGGAGATATAACATGCCAACAAATAAACATTTTATTTAAAATTTATATATGTGGTTTTTTTTTTTTTTTTTAGACGGAGTCTCGCTCTGTCGCCCAGGCTGGAGTGCAATGGCCGGATCTCAGCTCACTGCAAGCTCCGCCTCCCGGGTTCACACCATTCTCCTGCCTCAGCCTCCTGAGTAGCTGGGACTACAGGTGCCGCCACCACGCCCAGCTAATTATTTTGTATTTTTAGTAGAGACGGGGTTTTACCGTGTTAGCCAGGATGAGTCTCGATCTCCTGACCTCGTAATCCACCCGTCTCGGCCTCCCAAAGTGCTGGGATTACAGGCTTGAGCCACTGCGCCCGGCCTATATATGTGTTTTTATTGTTGTTGTTTATAGCGATCACTGACATGTATTACAAATGAAGTTGGGTTGTATAATAATTCTGAAAAGCCGTTTCTGAAATTGTATTTGATTCCTGTATACATGAAACAGGTATAAAATATGAATGTCCTTTCACAGATTAGTGTCCTCATGCCAAAAAGGAATGAAATGTCCATGATCTGGGGAGAGGGGTATGCCAGTATGTACAGGCTTGGTGGGCACCCCAACTGTTCCAGCCTAGATAGGGGTGATAAGCAGACAGTGTCCTAAGAGAAAAGGAAGGAGTAGGGGGAAGGAGGTCAGACCAAATTCAGCTTATCTCATTTAGAAGCAAGCCTTGCTTTGAAAACTGTTTGTCAACCCCTGTCTCCAGGCCCAGACCTCCCCTTCACCTCATAACCATCACACAAGGGCCATTTGCCTCCTGCCTGCTCACCCAACTCTATCAGAGGCCCTGGACACAAACCTGCTCATGGCCAGGGATTAGAGGAAGTAATTGACATGGGGCTTGGCATTGGTAAGGGCACCGGGAGTTTCCTTTGAACAATTAATTATATTTATGCCATTAACTGAAGCCTTGGTTTGTTAGATGAGTGCTGGCTTTGGGTACAGCCAACTTATCCAGTGAATAATTTTTTAGTATCCACTATTGTGCCACCCACTATGCTAGGGCCTGGAAAGCCAGTGCAGAACCCTAGATGTCTCCTCCGTCAAGCTTAGAGTCTATGCAGGGCAGCAGCGTCAAGTAGGGAATGACACAGTGGTCATTTAGGTGGAGTTCCTAAAGTGCAGCAAAGCAGAAGCCCAGCAAGGGGTGAATGTGCATAATAGGTTGGGAGGGATTCCCCAAGGAAGCAGCATCTCATTCCAAATCTCAGTGACAAGTGGGGCTCACCAGATGAAGAGTGAGAAGAACAGTGCTCTAGGGAAAGAAAACGGCACTCGTGGGAAGGCCTCAAGCCGGGAAACAAAGCAAGCAAGGGTGACAAAGGGTACCATGAAATTGGACACTCAGGCCTGTCCTCCTCTGTATGTACCTCATGGGGAAACATGCATTTGTGCACAAAAAGCATGCACTCCAATGTTCATAACAGCAGGGTTGGCAGTATCTCCAAACCGAAAGCTACCTAAATGCCTACCCATAGAAGAGGAAATAAATGCATTGTGGCACATTGACACTGGAAAACTATGCATAAGTGAGAGTCAATGGATCCCAACTATCCACAACAAGATGATGGAGTCTTACAAATGTAACACTGTATACAGGAAAGAAATCAGAGTGGGTGCACTGCATGACTGTGTCTACAGAAGGTATGAAAATAGAATAGTGCTTCCCCTTTGGAGGGTTCATGACTAAAAGGCTGTTATGAGGGGTTGTCTAGGTTGCTGCCAATATCCTGTTTCTTGAATCTGTGTGCTGGTTACATGGGTGTGTTCAGTTTAGGACAATTCATAAAGCTACACACTTGTGATACATACCCTTTACTTTGTGTAGGTTATACTGCAATTAAAGGTTTAAAAAATGATGTTGGACAGACAGGCAGGGACCTAATAGGTGTGGTCTAGGTTTTGAAGTTCACCCTGCTGGTGCCGCTGACTGGGAACCAGGGACCTTGCTCATCTGAAGGTGTTTCCAGTTTCCATTACCTGCTTGATTACCTGCCTGTGAGCCTCAGGTCCCACACTGCAAACTGGCCACAGCCTCATAGCTCCACAACCAGAGAAGGCGTCACCTTCTGTCCAGCTGCCTGCCGTCCAGATCCCATGCTCTGGTGGCAGCCAGCAGTTTCTCTCAGTACCTGCCTTCCCAGAAGCACTTCCTGTCAGTACCAGGTATTACACTCCACCTCCGCATCTAAATAAGCAGGATCACTGGGACATGGGGGTCAGGGGGTGTACCTGTTTTCTCCTGGTTCATTTGGCTTAACCTCTAAGATGCAACAGAGCATCTCTCGCTTAAGTTCTTAGTAAGAATATTTTTAAAGCTTATTATCTTATTTGGGTCAATATTTACTCTCTGCATTAGAATTCTTAATTAAGGCTAAGTGCTTATTAGATAACAAAATAATAATCCCATATTGTTTAAGCTACTTTTAGATGGCTATTATGCTACTTGTTGCCACAGGTATTCTATAATAACACACATATTGTCTTTCTTCATAGAGACAGCAGCCACTTCCTCTTAGATCCTCTACCTCCTTGTGCAAGGGGTGGTAGAGTCTCCTGAGGGTGGAGGGAAGCCCAGGCAGGGAGGCAGGACATCTGAAGTCTAACATTCTCTGTAGCACAGTGTCGGACCTTTTCATATTGAAACAATCAAATAAATAAGCTGACAAATGGGTAACTGAAAGAGATAAAAATATACCTGGGTCACGGTAGGCAGTTTATCTAAACTCTCAGGGCTTCAGTTTCCCTAAATGTTAACTTGGAGGGTCACACCGGTTTCGTATTTTCCTCATTTCAATCCTTTGCTTCCTCCCGTCTTGATTTTCCATACATTCATGCCATCTGAAGGACATTAAGTATTTTATATGTAAGCTGATTCCCTTTTTCAAACAAATTCATTTCATAAGAAAGCATTATATCATTACTCTACATGAAAAATCAGAATCACTTGCTACATAAAGGGACAACTGTCAAATACAGTGTAGACAGAACAATGTGATTCTACCCTGTCTAGATCTTCCTTTTTTTCTTCTTTTTCTTTGGTTTGAGATGGAGTTTCTCTCTTGTTGCCCAGCTTGGAGAGCAATGGCATGATCTCGGCTCACCATGTCAATCGCTTGAAGCCTCCACCTCCCAGGTTCAAGCAATTCTCCTGCCTCAGCCTCCCAAGTAGCTGGGATTACAGGCATGTGCCACCACACCCGGCTAATTTTGTGTTTTTAGTAGAGATGGAGTTTCTCCATGTTGGTCAGGCTGGTCTCGAACTCTCGACCTCAGACTTGATCCTGTTTTATGAGAAGGGATGGGCCATCAGCAAGCCCTAAGACCTCATCCTAGATGAGATCAGAAGTTTGAAAAAGGACTGAAAAGAGACTTCCTCATCGTGCCATCCCATTTGGTTCCATGCCTTGCCTATGTACCATCTAAAATCACCCTGAAAAGCCTTGGATGGGCTGTCCCACACTTGAGACACACCCGTCCTATCATCCCCTAGACCTGGTTGGTGAGGAGGAAGGGAAGTAAACACCTGATGAAGAGGGGAATATGTAGAAGTATCTTCCTTTGGCAAAGAAAATAATGGAAGACAAACACCTTGCTTGGCCCACTGTCCCTGCTTTCCTACTTCCCTTCCATGCTCATCGTTTGAATGGGATCAGCAGAGCAAAGCTGTCCATGATAGTGAGAATGAAGAAAGAGAGGGGCTATGGCCCAGGCGTACAATGCTTGCCAGCCTTGCCTGCCCAGGAAGTGGTCCTAGGCCCTCACTCATTGCCTACCCCAGACCCCATCGGGGACCCAACCCAGAGGTCCTCATAGCATCCAGGCAGCCTTTTGCAGCCTCATCCTGTTCCCAAATCAAAACCAGACCCTTTAGGTCTTTGTATTTTGCTGGATTTTAGCTGGATGGTGGGATCTTTGGGGGGTACTGTTCCCAATCTGCATGAAAGTGAGTTGTGAATGATGAATACCATAGATCATCTTGTTTGTGAATGGCACCTTAATATGCTGAAAGTAATATGAAGCCATATATCTTTCCAGGTGAATATATCCAGGTCCTGAAACAGCTTAATAGACTCCCTCACTCCCTTCAGTTATTGCAGAGGGTCATCAAATGGAGTTCACCAAAAGACATTATGGCTTTTGACCAAAACTAAGATTTCCTGTCTCTGATTTCCTGTAATTTCAAAGTTATTTCCTTTTTGTCCTGTAACTTGCAAACCCAAATCCCCAAAGCAAAAGAGGCCCTATACTTTTGCTTCTTCCATAACCCTATAATAAATAATTAATATTTTATGGTTTTATGAGGTTGCTTTGCCCTCAGCAATGATTGCAAAACATTGCACATTCTGTGGATGCTCCTTTAGTTCTCAAGAAAGCCAGCATTGTTAGCCACTTTAACTTTTAATTAAGATGTTCAGAAAAAATGAAAAGCCTGTAATAAGTTATGGGCAGCTTATGACTAATATTTCTTGATGCAGGGATTTATTCTTACCTCCATATTAACTCTGGGACATCTGTCTGCTTGTTTAACTCATGATTGCCCTCTGATTGCCAGCCAGTCTATGGGTGCCTTCCAGTTGCTTAAGTCGTCTTAGGAAATCATGTCTGCTTTATTCTTAAAAAAATGTATTCTTGCATCTGGCCCCCTTGAAGTCAGAGAATATGAGAAAGAATGTTTTTTCCTTTTCTCTTGTTTCAGTCATTCTCTAAGTCAGTGTTTTCAAGATGTCTTATGTAGAAAATTAGTCCTAGGATGTTGCAAGGTCAAAATACCTTGAAAAGTGGTACATGCTATATCCTCTTCTTGGAGATTCCCAAGGTTTTTTTGTTTTGTTTTGTTTTGTTTTGTTTTGACTCTGTCACCCAGGCTGGGCTGCTGTGGTGTGATCATGGCTCACTGCAGCCTCAAACTCCTGGGCTCAAGTGATCCTTCCACTTCAGCTGCCCAAGTAGTCGGGATTACAGGCATGAGCCAATGCACCTGGCTGATTCCCAAGCTTTTTAAGATTAAAAAAAAAAAACCACTTTGTGGGTACATAGTAGGTGTATATATTTATGGGGTACATGAGATGTTTTGATACAGACATGCAGTGTCAAATAAGCATATCACGAAGAATGAGATATCCATCCCCCCGAGCATTTATCCATTGAGTTGCAAACAATCCAGTTACATTCTAAGTTATTTTAAGATGTACAGTTAAGTTGTTATTGACTGCAATAGCTCTGTTGTGCATCAGATAATAGGTCTTATTCCTTCTTTCTAACTATTTTTTGTACTCATTAACCATTTCCACCTTCTCCCGATCCCCGCCCACTACCCTTCCCAGCCACTGGTAACCATCCTTCTACTCTCTAGGTCCATGAGTTCAATTGTTTAGATTTTTAGATCCAACAAGTAAGAACATGCAATGTTTGGCTTTCTGTCCCTGGCTTATTTCACTTAACAGAGTTCCATGCACGTTCTTGTAAATGACTGGGTATCATTCTTTTTTTTATGGTTGAATAGTACTCCATTGTGTATATGTACCACATTTTCTTTATCCACTAATCTGTTGATAGACACTTAGGTTGTGATATGGTTTGACTGTGTCCCCACCCAAATCTCATCTTGAATTCTCATGTGTTGTGGGAGGACTTAGTAGAAGGTAAATGAATCATGGGGGCAGGTCTTTCCCATTCTGTTCTCGTGACAGTGAATAAGATTCATGAAATCTGATTGTTATAAAAAGGAGAGTCTCCCTGCACAAGCACTCCTCTCCTTGCCTGCTGCCATCCACATAAGTTGTCAGTCGTGATTGTGAGGCTTCCCCAGCCCTATGGAACTGTAAGTCCAATTAGCCTCTTTCTTTTGTAAATTGCCCAGTCTTGGGGATGTCTTTATCAGCAGGGTGAAAACAGACTAATACAGTAAATTGGTACCAGTAGAGTGGAGCTTTCTTGAAAAGATACCTGAACATGTGAAAGCGACTGTGAAACTGGGCAACAGACAGAGGTTGGGACAGTTTGGGGAGCTCAGAAGAAGACAGAAAAATGTGGGAAAGTTTGGCACTTCCTAGAGAATTGTTAAATTACTTTGACTAAAAGCCGAATAGCAATATGCACAATAGGTCCAGGCTGAGGTGGTCTCAGATGGAGATGAGGAACTTGTTAGGAACTAGAGCAAAGGTCACTCTTGTTATGTTTTAGCAAAGAGAGTGACAGCATTTTGCTCCTGCCCTAAAGATTTGTGGAACTTTGAACTTGAGAGACACGATTTAGGGTATCTGGCAGAAGAAATTTCTAAGGAGCAAGCATTCAAGAGGTGACTTGGGTGCTGTTTAAAGTGTTCAGTTTTATAAGGGAAGCACAGCACAAAAGTTCAGAAAATTTGCATCCTGACAATGTGGTAGAAAAGAAACACTCATTTTCTGAGGTGAAATTCAAGCCTGCTATAGAAATTTGCATAAGTGACGAGGAGTCCAATGTTAATCCCCAAGACAATAGGGAAAATAACTCCAGGGCATGTCAGAGGTCTTCATGGCAGATGGCAGCCCCTCTCATCACAGGCCTGGAGGCCTAGGAGGAGGAAGTAGTTTCATGGGCCAGGCCAAGGGTTCCTGTGATGTGTGCAGCCTGGGGACTTGGTGCCCTGCATCCCAGCCACTCCAACCATTGCTGAAAGGGGTCAACACAGAGCTCAGGCCATGCCTTCAGAGGGTGCAAGCCTCAAGACTTGGCAGCTTCCATGTGGTATTGAGCCTACCAATGCACAGAAGTCAAGAATGGAGGTTTTGGAACTTTTGCCTAGATTTCAGAGGATGTATGGAAACACCTGGATGCCCAGGCAGAAGTTTGCATCAGGGGTGGGGATCTCATGGAGAACCTCTGTTAGGACAGTAGAAAGGGAAATGTGGGATCAGAGCCCCCACACAGAGTCCCTACTGGGGCACTGCCTAGTGAAGCTTTGAGAAGACGGCCACCGTCCTCCAGTGCCAGAATGGTGGATCCACTGACAGCTTTCACTGTGCACATGGAAAAGCCACAGACACTCAACACTAGCCCATGAAAGCAGCCAGGAGGAGGGCTATACTCTGCAAAGCCACAGGGGTGGAATTGCCTAAGAGCACGGGAACCCACCTTGCATCAGCGTGACCTGGGTATGAGACATGGAGTCAAAAGAGATAATTTTGGACCTTTAAGATTCGACCGACCTGCTGGATTTAGGACTTGCATGGGGCCTATAGTCCCTTTCTTTTGGCCAATTCCTCCCATTTGGAATGAGTATTTACACAATGCCTTTACCCCTCATTTATCTAGGAAGAAACTAACTTGCTTTTGATTTTACAGGGTCATAGGCAGAAGGGACTTGCCTTGTCTCAGATGAGACTTTGAACTGTGGACTTTTTAGTTAATGCTGAAATGAGTTAAGACTTTGGGGGACTGCTGGGAAGTCATGATTGGTTTTGAAATGTGAGGACATGAGATTTGGAAGGGGTCGGGGCAGAATGACATGGTTTGGTTCTGTGTCTCCTGTGTCCCCATCCAAATGTCATCTTGAATTGTACTCCCATAGTTCCCATGTAATATGGGAGAGACCCAGAGGGAGAAAATTGACTCATGGGGGCAATTTTCCCCATATTGTTCTTGTGGTAGTGAATAAGTCTCATGAGATCTGATGGTTTGATAACGAGAAACTGGTTTTGCTTGGCTCTCATTCTCTCTCTTGCCACCGCCATGTGAGATGTGTCTTTCACCTTCCACCATGATTGTGAGGCCTGCCCAGCCACGTGAAACTGTAAGTCCAATAAACCTCTTTCTTTTGTAAATCGTCCAGTCTCGGATATGCCTTTATCAGCAGCATGAAAATGGACTAATACAGGTTGCTTCCAAATCTTAGCTACCATAAACAGTGCTGGAACAAATATAGGAGTGCAGATATATATATATATATATGTATATATATATATGTGTGTATATATATATATTTGAGTTCCTGGTTATTAATCCCTTGTCAGAGGGGTAGTTTGCAAATATTTTTCTCCCATTCTGTGGGCTGTCACTTCACTTTTTTCATTGTATCCTTTGCTGTGCAAAATGTTTTTTTTTTTTTTTTTAAACTTTTTTTAACTTTTTTAACTTGATGTGATCCCATTTGTCCATTTTTGCTTTGGTTTTCTGTGCTTATGGGGTATTGTTCAAGAAATTTTTGCCTAGACCAAAGTCCTGGAGATTTTCCCCAATGTTTTCTTATAGTAGTTTCATGGTTTAAGGTCTTAGATTTAAGTCTTTAACCCATTTTTATTTGATTTTTGTATATGGTGGGAGAAAGTGATCTAGTTTCATTCTTCTGCCTGTGGTTATCCAGTTTCTCCCAGCACCATTTATTGAAGAGGCTGTCTTTCCCCCAATGTATGTTCATGGCACCTTTGTCAAAAATTAGTTCACTGTGGTGTGTGGATTTGTTTCTGGGTTCTCTATTCTGTTCCATTGGTCTATGCCTGTTTTTATGTTAGTACTATGCTGTTTTGATTACTATAGCTCTGTAGTATAATTTTAATTCAGGTAATGTGATTCCTCCAGTTTTCTTTTTTTGTTTAGGATAGCGTTGCTATTCTGAGTTGTTTGTAGTTCCATATACATTTCAGAATTGTTTTTTCTATTTCTGTGAAGAATGCCATTGGTATTTTGATAGGGACTGCATTCAATCTGTATATTGCTTTGGGTAGTATGGACATTTTAACAACATTAATTCTTCCAATCCATGAACATGGAACTTTTTTTATTTTTGGGTGTCCTCTTCTATTTCTTTTATGTATTTTATAGTTTTTGTTGTAGATATCTTTTACTTCTTTGGTTAATGGCTAGGTATTTTATGTGTGGGTATTGTAAATGGGATTGTTTTTCATTTTTTATTCTTTCACATTATTCACTGTTGGCATGTAGAAATGTTACTGATTTTTGTATGTTGATTTTGCAACTTCACTGAATTTATTTTTTAGTTCTAGTAGATTTTTGGTGTAATATTTAGGTCTTCCCAAATATAAGATCATATAATCTGTAAACAAGAATAATTTAACTTCTTCCTTCCAATTTGGATACCCTTAATATCTTTCTGTTGTCTGATTGCTGTAGCCAGGACTTCCAGTACTATATTCCAGTACTATAACAGCGGTGACAATGAGCATCCTTTGTTGTGTTCCAGAACTTAGAGGAAAGGCTTTTGTTTCTTCCCCATTGAGTATGATACTAGCAGTATGTCTGTCATATATGGCTTTTTATTATGTTGAGGTGTGTTCCTTCTATCTCCAGTTTTTTGAGAGTTTTTATCATAAAGGGACATTGAATTATATCAAATGCTTTTTCAGCATCAATTAATAATATGGTTTTTGTCCTTCATTCTGTTGATATGCTGTATCACGTTGATTGATTTGTTGTATGTTAAGCCAGCTTTGCATCCTGGGGATAAATCCCATTTGGTCATGATGAATGATCTTTCTAATGTATTGTCAAATTCAGTTTGCTAGTATTTTGTTGAGAATTGTTGCATCAATATATATCACATATATTGACCTGTAACTTTCTTTTTTTATGTGTCTTTGTTAAGTTTTGTTTGTATCAGGGTAATACTGGCCTCATACAGTGAGTTTGGAAGTATTCCCTCCTCTATTTTTTGGAATAGTTTGAGAAGGATTGATATCAGTTTTTCTTCAAATGTTTGGTTGAATTCAGCAGTGAAACCATCAGCTTCTGTGCTTTTCTTTATTGGGAGACTTTTTAGTTGCAGCTTCAATCTCGTTACTTGTTCTTACTTGTTAGTCTGTTCAGGTTTTGGATTTCCTCCTGTTTCTATCTTGGTAGGTTGTATGTATCTAGGAATTTGTCCATTTCCAATGTATTGGCATATAACTGCTTATAGAAGCCACTGATGATCCTTTGAATTTCTGAAGTATCAGTTGTATTGTCACCTTTTTAGTTTATGATTTTATTTATTTGGATCTTCTCTTTTTTTCTTAGTTATTCTAGCTAAAGATTTGTCAACTTCGTTTAACTTTTCAAAAAACCAACTTTTTGTTTAATTGATCTTTTCTATTTTTTATTTCAATTTCATTTATTTCTGCTCTGATCTTTATTATTTCTTTTCTTCTGCTAATTTTGGATTTGGTTTGCTCTTGCTTTTCTCCAAGCTTTTTAAAGGGTCTGAGAATCCTGGTAGGTGAAGAAAATTGTTTAACATTGTGTAGTTATATTTTACTGAACTTGCTCACCGCACTTCAGGGTATATTTGGCAGTTGTGTTCACTAGTTATTTCTAGAACTGAATTTAAACAGGAGAGTGATATGGTTTGGCTCTGTGTCCCCATCCAAATCTCATGTCAAATTGTAATTCCCAGTGGTAGAGGAGGGGCCTGTTGGGATGTGATTGAATCATGGGGGCGGACTTCCCCCTTGCTGTCTCATGATAGAGTCCTCACAGGATCTAGTTCTTTGAAAGTGTGTGGCACCTTCCCCTCCTCTCTCTCTGCTGCTCTGGTCATGTGAAGGCTGTGCCTGCTTCCCCTATGCCTTTCCACCATAACTGTAAGTTTCCTGAGGCCTTCCCTCACAGCCTGCAGAGCTGTGAGCCCATTAAACCTCTTTTCTTAATAAATTACCCAGTCTTAGGTATGTCTTTTTTTTTTTTTTTTTTTTGAGACGGAGTCTCGCTCTGTAGCCCAGGCTGGAGTGCAGTAGCCGGATCTCAGCTCACTGCAAGCTCCGCCTCCTGGGTTTTTACGCCATTCTCCTTCCTCAGCCTCCCGAGTAGCCGGGACTACAGGCGCCCGCCACCTCGCCCGGCTAGTTTTTCGTATTTTTTAGTAGAGACGGGGTTTCACCGTGTTAGCCAGGATGGTCTCGAACTCCTGACCTCGTGATCCGCCCGTCTCGGCCTCCCAAAGTGCTGGGATTACAGGCTTGAGCCACCGCGCCCGGCCGGTATGTCTTTATAGCAGTGTAAGTAAGGACTAATACAGGGAGTATGGTTTTAATACATGGCCCCCAATTCTTTGACACTCCTCCTTTCAAGAGTTGGGGTCTATGTCTGCTCTTCTTGAATCAGGGTGGGTTTATGACTACTTTAACCTATAGAGTCCCACAGAAGTGCTCTGTGCCTGGATACACATGCCCACATAGCTTCTGCCACATTGTGTTTGGAGTCCCAAGCCACTATATAACTATGATGCCACTGGATGTCTAACTATCCCGAGACTACCAAAATCATGAGACCACATTTATGTGTAGTGATCAGCAGCTAAGCCCAGCCACCTCCTCCAGCCATCTCTTCCACTGTGTCAGCATGTAAGTGAAATCATCTTGGATCTTCCAGACCCAAATTATGCTCCAACTGAATACCACCACCAAAAGACCTCCATGGCTATACCATGTAGAATAGAAGGATCACTCAGCTGAGCCCTGCTTGAATTCCTGACCCACAAAATCATAAAAAATAATAAAACAATTGTTTAAACCTCTAAGTTTGGTGTTAGTTTTTTGCATAGGAATAGATATATCAGGATGGGGGTGTTTAAATTATTATTTGTGGAAGAGAAACCTGAGTGTCTCCTCTGAGACATTCCAAAGCTAGAAGGACCAGGACCCACTAGGGAAAGCTTAGAGTCTAGGGATACCAACAGATCAGCACTTCAATTCAATTTGATAAGCAAGTCATCAGTTTAGCATTAAGCAAAAATGTGAACAGAGGGAGAACAAGTTGGAAACAAGAACATTTTCGGACTGTCATACCTTACCTTTCCTGCCTGATATATGGAGGTGCTAGGCTGAGACAGAGCCACTGCCTTGCTGCATGAACCTAAATCTTCTGATGTAGACGTCAAGGAACCAACCACATTTTCCTACCACAAGGGGCTTGGTCTCTCTCTAAGATATAATCATGGATTGGATGAAACATGGAGAAGATGCTGATGTCTTTATGTCCATGGGGAGGAAATAAGTGATAGTGATAGTAAATTAATTTCTGTAAGGGTCAGATTAGCTACGACTGATCACTGGATATCATAAACCCAAATTGCTTGATTCATTTCCTTTATGATTCTGCCCTCCACCTACACAAGACCACCCAATGGTACTCCAATGAGTCAGTGGTTCCTTCCTTTATACCTGTAACGACTCTCTCAGTTTCTTTATCTAGGTTCTTCCCTCTGTTTATGTTATGTCAAATAATATATTAATTAGGAATGATCTCCTCCCTTGGCAGGCTCTGAGACCTTCCTATTTATTGCATTCCCAGACTGCTGTCCCAGTGAGCCTAGACACATATCACTTGATGCTGGAGTATGATATGGATGAAAAGATTAAGGATGAGGGAGAAAATGTGCTATTCTCACATATACCCCACAGACACATGTTGAAATGGCTGATGCTTATGTGCAAACACTCTTTTATCCAATTAGTCATTAGCACTTGACAGCGACACTTTCTATGTATATTACTAATCCAACACATCCTCTCAATCGCTGCTCTATTTCCGACACTCATCATTCTCTTATATAATATTTGCCTTCTGACTCATCTTCTTTTTTCCAATTTCTCCCCAGCTGTTGTCTGAGGAGTTTTTCTGAAGCAAAAATCTGACATATTGCCCTCCTGTGCAGGATTCTTCCCATTGCATACAGGGCAAAGTCAAAATTTTATAATGTTACTATACTGGCCATAGTCCAGTGAAAAAGAAACTATTCCAACCATTTTAAATAAGTGGAATTCAATAGAGGGAACTGGTTACATAGCTAATGAAAGATGATAAGGCAATGCAGACATTAACAAGGAGGAGGTAGGAGCTGCCATCATTGAGGTGGGGACTCTATTAGGACCTTCAGCCACAAAAATAGATGATGTAGCTGCTGCCAGAGAGATCCCCTAAGGCAGAGCAATACCCTGGCTTCTGTCCTGCTTTCACCCTCCAGTTTTCTGCCTGAGTCTTCCACTGTTCAAACTTCCTAGGAAGTCAGTTAGCAAAGAATCTTACCCTGTAGTTCTCTGAGGAGCAGAGAAATGATGGAAATGGAACTGAAGTCAAAGAGAAAAGTGACCAACACAATGATGTATAAAGACCTTCAAGGTCTTAACCCTACTGATATCTCATTTCCATGTTTCACCATTCCTTCAACTTCTCCTTTCCCCCTAGTGATATGAACTACTCAGAACTCCCCAAATGCATCATTCTCTTTCGTAGTTTCATAGGTGAATTGGCACATGCTTTTCCTTTCATCTATAATGTCCATCCCTCCAAATGATTAGAGAACTTAAACTTACCTTTCAAAACCCAGCTCACTATCTTGTATGTTAAAGTTTTCTTAGAACTGTCCAGAATAGAGCTGATCAGTCTTTCATGTGTTCCACCCCTGCATCCTGTTTCCTTACAGTATTTATCATATTGAATTGTAAGTAAGGTCAACAACTCTTATTTTCGCTTGTCCAAACTTTCTTTCTCTTATATTAAGAGGGCACCTGTTTTTCTTTTAGGAGCCTCTTCTTCTAGTTTACATGATGCTAGATAGGTTTTCAATCATATGGATTGATCTCATTTTTGATATTGGCATGTGACCCAGGTTTAACAACCAGAGTACCTCATCTACAGTGATTGGGCTGTGACGTGTATATGAATAAATGACCAATCAGAGTTTTTAGAGACTGATAAAGTTATTTGAGGGTGTAAGAATCATGGTCTTTAACCATTAGTGCAATGCAAGCGAGAGTTTCTGATGGGTATCTTTGCCACCGAATGGGAAAAGCTCACCTGAGAATCAAGCCCAAATGGAGGAAAACTGGGCCAAATGGTAAAGAAAAAATCTTGACATTGTTTGGGCACCTGGATTTGAATGTGCTTGCAGGAGATTAACCTCTAAATCTCTCAGGTACATGAGCCAGCAAATAACCCCTCCGTTTTAAAATTAAAACATTTTTCATGTGCATGTAAGGCTTATTATCTGTTACTCGAATTCAGAATTTGATGTATGCCGTAAGATCTACCTTACTCATTGTGTTAGTTAGGTCTGCCATCTTTATCAATTTTTTAATTTGTCTTGAACTGTGAGAAATATATTAAAGTTATCTATAAATAGTATATTTCTATTTCTTTTTGCTTCTCCTATAGTTTCTGTTTTATGCAAGTTGTTGTTATTTCATTGGATGCATACATATTAATTATATCTTTTTTGTTTTATTCTCTTTTTTCTTCAATTTTATTTATTAATTATATCTTTATTGTGAATTATATCCATTAGCATTATAAAATGTAATTTAACAAAATACTTCTTGACTTATTTATATCTTATTAAATCTTGATGCATCTACTTTTTTTTATATTTTTACTTTCCTGATATGTCTGCTCATTCTTTTATTTTTAACCTTTCAAAAATATTTTTGTTTTAAATGAGTCTTTTATGTATATAGCATAGGATTTTGCTGTTAGTAAATTTGAAAATCTTTTTCTTTTAGTAGATAAGCTAAACTCATTTACGATTATTAATAAGAATGGTAAGTTTTTTTTCAGTGTTGTCATATTTTTTATACATGTGTCTGTATGTGCATGTTTTATATTATGTGGTCTATTTGTTTTCTTTCTCTCTTTCACATTTCTCTTCCTATTTGAAAAGCCTCATTTTTTTATTGTTGTTTTACTCATTACATTTCAACAAATATCTTCATATATTTAATTACCTTTTATCAGATACTGTTTATTTGTTCTTATTATGAACAACATTGAAACAAGCCAATAGTAACTTATATCTTATTCTCTCTTTTTTCACACCCCAGCAAAAAAAAAAAAAAAAAAATTTTTTTTTTTTGAGACAGGATCTCACTCTGTTGTCCAGGTTGGAGTGCAATGGCACCATCATAGCTCACTGCAGTCTCAAACTCCTGGGCTCAAGCAATCCTGCTACCTCAGCTTCCCAAGTAGCTAGGGCTACAGTTGTGCGTGATCATGCCCTGTTAAGATTTTTGTGTGCATAGAAATGAGATCTCACTATATTGCCCAAATGGTCAAACTCCTGACCTCAAGTGATCCTTCTGCCTCAGGCTCCCAAGGTGCTGGGATTACAGGCACGAGCCACTGCACCCAGCCACCCCAGCAAATACTATACTCCTACTTGACATCAACAAGACAATTAGCAAGTTTATTTTACTTTATGTATGCTTCCCCTACCCCAACCATTTTTGATATTTGTGTTATATCTATATTGTTAGAGTGTAACAATTACATAAATTATGTCACTTTTATCTTTATTATTCAATAGTTGTAACAGTCATGCTTATCATGAGTCTTCATGTCAATTATTTTTCCAATCATTTTTGATTTTCTGAGAACAACTTTTTCCTAAATAATTACAGGTAGTAACTATTCATGTGATTTTTACTTGAAGATTGGTTTATTTGGATATAAAATCTTTGGCTGCTCACATTCTATTTCCTAGATTATGTTAACTATGTTATTTTCCTGCTTTCTATTCTAAAATGTTGCTGTTGAAAAGACTGATGCCAATCTGATTTCCTTTTCCTTATAGAGAGACCACAAGTTCCACTTTGTTCCGGTTTACATATTTTGTCCAATTATAATTACTGATGGTTCCCCATTTGTTCTCATGAGTGTCCCAGCCTACCTAATAAATTATATGTCATCCTGCTTATAAGTGACAGCCTTTCTTCCTGCCTGCCTGGAAGGTTTTCCTCATAATTTCATAGATTTAGTGGAATAGAGTTTGGTATAGACTCTTCTGGATTAATTTTCACGTGTACAAATGTGATCTTTTAATATGTAAATTCAAGATGATTTTGTTTCAGGAAAATTTTCTTAGATTATGGTTTTCAGTATTTGTTCTGTTTTACTATTTTGAGTTTCTTCTTTGAGGATTACTATTATACATCTTTTGAATCTTCCTTGCCTTTACTTACTCTCAAATCCTTCTTTTAAAAATATTTTCCATCATGTTTATTTAACCATTTTTTCTTTCTTTCTAATCTTGTTGGTACTTTCTGTGGTGTTTATTCTATTTTGTGCTCCTTCTGGTCTAATGTTTATTTTTGAAAAGTATTTTTTTTTAAATTTATAATTCTTCCTTAAGTTTTTTCAGGTCTTTTTTTATATCTTCCTTCTGCTTAGCATATTTTTAAAAGTCTATGAATAAGGTTTTGTTAGACAGAGAAAAGTAACATTTCCATGACTGATTTACCTCCTTCTTCCATAGTTTCTGCCATAGGCTTAATTTCCTTTAGCTTAACCTACTATTAGTTTATAGCTCTTCTCTGTTTGTGGCCATATTTTTCTGACATGTTTTCATTTTCTCTAAGGATGCTATTCAGTTTATCATTGTTATCTTCTTTCATTTTTACAATGTTTTTGTATGGTTTCTGAATTCAACTCATTCTTTTTTTTTCATGTTTAAATGAGGTGGATTTTCTGTGCTTTGGAAAGTTTTCTGTACAGGGGTTAAAGAAAGATAGCTTTCCTACCTTCATGGCTCCTAACCATCCTAATCAAAATATGACCTCTTAGTAAAAATACCTCTGCATTATCTTCTAAGTTCTCCTTCTTCTTCTTCCCTCCCCAAGATGAGGAGAAGGATGAGGCAAGTGAAGAACCCAGAACACCAAATTGAAGGAGTCACTCACTCCAGAGCCATGCAGTGCTTGAAGGGAGTGTGTTCTTATCTTTTTTGAGAGGACATGCTGCTGCTACCACTTTGCTTCTTCTAATTCTGTAAAGCATTTTAAATTGAAGCCAAAGAAAGCCAACCAAACCTTAAAATTGTTTATCTAGTTTTGTGTCTTAAAAAACAAACAAACAAAATAATGAGTTTCTTAAAGATGGTGTTCTCATAGTCTGGCACATAGTAAGAGATTAATAAGTGTGTATTGAGCAAAAGAAAGAAGAAAGAAAGAATGAGTGAGTGAGTGAATAAATACCAGATGGCAATAAAGAAATAAGGGCGGTGTTCCAAGATGGCCACATAGGAACAGCTCTGGTCTGCAACTCCCAGCTTGATTGACACAGAAGAGGGGTGATTTCTGCATTTCCAACTGAGGTACCTGGTTCATCTCACTGTGACTGGTTGGACAGTGGGTGCAGCCCACAGAGGGTGAGCTGAAGCAGGGAGGGGCATCACATCACCCAAGAAGCACAAGGAGTTGGGGGATTTCCCTTTCCCACCCAAGGGAAGCCATGACAGACTACCTGGAAAAATGGGACACTCCCCGCCCAAATACTGCACTTTTCCCAAGGCCTTAGAAACCAGCAGACAAAGTGATTCTCTCCCATGCATGGCTCGGCTGGTCCCACACCCATGGAGCCTTGCTCACTGCTAGTGCAGCAGTCTGAGATTGATGTGCAAGGTGAGAGCCTGGCTGGGGAAGGGACGTTTGCCATTGGTGAGGCTTGAGTAGGTAAACGAAGGGGTCAGAAAGCTTGAACTCGGCAGAGTCCACCGCAGCTCAACAAGGCCTACTGCCTCTAGATTCCACCTCTGTGGGCAGGGCATACCTGAACAAAAGGCAGCAAACAACTTCTGCAGACTTAAATGTCCCTGTCTGATAGCTCTGAAGAGAGCAGTGGTTCTCCCAGTACAGCATTTGAGCTCTGAGAACAGACAGACTGCATCCTCAAGTGGGTCCCTGACCCCCATGTTGACTGATTGGGAGACACCTCCCAGTTAGGGGCTGACAGACACCTCATATAGGCAGCTGCCTCTCGGGGACAAAGCTTCCAGAGGAAGAATCAGGCAGCAATATTTGCTGTTCTGCAATATTTGCTGTTCTGTAGCTTCCACTGGTGAAACCCAGGCAAACAGAGTCTGGAGTGGAACTCCAGCAAACTCGAAGAGACCTGCAGTTGAGGGACCTAACTATTAGAAGGAAAACTAACAAACAGAAAAGAGTAGCATCAACATCAACAAAAGGTCATCTACACCAAAACCCCATCTATAGATCACCACATCAAAGACCAAAGGTAGATAAAACCACAAAGATGGGGAGAAACCAGAGCAGAAAAGCTGAAAATTCTAAAAATCAGAGGACCTCTTCTCCTCCAAAGGTTTGCACCTCCTCACTAGCAACGGAACAAAGCTGGACAGAGAATGACTTTGACGAGTTGACAGAAGTAGACTTCAGAAGGTCTGTAATAACAAACTTCCCTAAGCTAAAGGAAGATGTTCGAACCCATTGCAAGGAAGCTAAAAACCTTGAAAAAAGATTAGACGAATGGCTAACTAGAATAAATAGTGTAGAGAAGATCTTAAATGACCTCACGGAGCTGAAAACCATGGCACAAGAACTTTGTGATGCATACAAAAGCTTCAATAGCCTATTCAATCAACTGGAAGAAAGGGTATCAGTGATTGAAGATCAAATTAATGAAATAAAGCAAGAAGACAAGGTTAGATTAAAAAAAAGTAAAAAGAAATGAACAAAACCCCCAACAAATATGCGACTATGTGAAAAGACCAAATCTATGTCTGATTGCTGTACTTGAAAGTGATGGGGAGAATGGAAAATGCTCTTCAGGATATTACCCAGGAGAACTTCCCCAACCTAGCAAGGCAGGCCAACATCAAATTCAGGAAATACAGAGAACACCACAAAGACACTCCTTGAGAAAAGCAACCCCAAGACACATAATTGTCAGATTCACCAAGGTTGAAATGAAGGAAAAAGTATTAAGGGCAGCCAGAGAGAAAGGTTGAGTTATCCACAAAGGGAAGCCTGTCAGACTAACAGTGGATCTCTCTGCAGAAACCCTACAAGCCATAAGAGAGTGGGGACCAATATTCAATATTCTTAATGAAAAGAATTTTCAACCCAGAATTTCTTATCCAGCCAAACTAAGCTTCGTAAGTGAAGGAGAAATAAAATCCTTTACAGACAAGCAAATGCTGAGAGATTTTGTCACCACCAGGCCTGCCTTACCTGAGCCCTTGAAAGAAGTACTAAACATGAAAAGAAACAATCTGTACCAGCCACTGCAAAAACATGCCAAATTGTAAAGAACATTGATGCCATGAAAAAAAACTGCACCAATTAATGAGCAAAATAACCAGCGAACATCATAATGACAAGATCAAATTCACACATTATAATATTAACCTTAAATGTAAATGAGCTAAATGTCCCCAATTAAAAGACACAGACTGGCAAATTGGATAGAGTCAAGACCCATCAGTGTGCTGTATTCAGGAGGTCATCTCACTTGCAAACATACACATAGGCTCAAAATAAAGGGATGGAGGAAGATCTACCAAGCAAATGGAAAGCAAATGAAAGCAGGGGTTGCAATCCTAGTCTTCGATAAAACAGAATTTAAACGAGCAACGATCAAAAGAGACAAAGAAGGCCATTACATAATGGTAAAGGGATCAATTCACCAAGAAGAGCTAACTATACTAAATATATATGCACCCAATACAGGAGCACCCAGATTCATGAAGCAAGTCCTTAGAGACCTACAAAGAGACTTAAACTCCCACACAATAATAATGGGAGAGTTTAACACCCCACTGTCAATATTAGACAGATTGAGACAGAAGGTTACCAAGGATATCCAGGACCTGAACTCAGCTCTGCAACAAGCAGACCTCATAGACATCTACAGAACTCTCCACCCCAAATCAACAGAATATACATTCTTATCAGCACCATATCACACTTATTCTAAAATTGACCACATAATTGGAAGTAAAGCACTCCCCAGCAAATGTAAAAGTACAGAAATCACAACAAACTGTCTCTCAGACCACAGTGCAATCAAATTAGAACTCAGGATTAAGAAACTCACCCAATACTGCACAACTACATGGAAACTGAACAACTTGCTCCTGAATGACTACTGGGTATACAAAAAAATGAAGGCAGAAATAAAGATATTCTTTGAAACCAATGAGAACAAAGACACAACATACCAGAATCTCTGGGACACATTTAAAGCAGTGTGTAGAGGAAAATTTATAGCACTAAATGCCCACAAGAGAAAGCAGGAAAGATCTAAACTTGACACCCTAACGTCACAATCAAAAGAACTAGAGAAGCAAGAGCAAGCAAATTCAAAAGCTAGCAGAAGGCAAGAAATAACTAAGATCAGAGCAGAACTGAAAGGGATAGAGACACAAAAACCCTTCAAAAAATCAATGAATCCAGGAGCTGGTTTTTTGAAAAGATCAACAGAATTGATAGACTGCTAGCAAGACTAATAAAGAAGAAAATAGAGAAGAATTAAATAGATGCAATAAAAGATGATAAAGGGGATATCACCACCAATCCTACAGAAATACAAACTACCATCAGAGAATACTATAAATACCTCTACACAAATAAACTAGAAAATCTAGAAGAAATGGATAAATTCCTGGACACATACACTCTCCCAAAACTAAACCAGGAAGAAGCTGAATCTCTGAATAGACCAAAAACAGGCTCTGAAATTGAGGCAATAATTAATAGCCTACCAATCAAAAAAAGTCCAGGACCAGATAGATTCACAACTGAATTCTACCAAAGGTACAAAGAGGTGCTAGTACCATTCCTTCTGAAACTATTCCAATCAATAGGAAAAGACTCATTTTATGAAGCTAACATTATCCTGATACCAAAACCTGGCAGAGACAAAACAAAAAAAGAGAATTTTAGACCAATATCCCTGATGAACATCGATGTGAAAATCCTCAACATAATACTGGCAAACTGAATCCAGCAGCACATCAAAAAGCTTATCCACCATGATCAAGTTGGCTTCATCCCTGGAATGCAAGGCTGGTTCAACATATGCAAATCAACAAATGTAATCAATCACATAAATGGAACCAGTGACAAAAACTACATGATTATCTCAATAGATGCAGAAAAGGCCTTTGACAAAATTCAACAGCCTTTCATGCTAAAAACTCTCAGTAAACCAGATAATGATGGAACGTATTTCAAAATAATAAGAGTTATGTATGACAAACCTACAGCCAATATCATACTGAATGGGCCAAAACTGGAAGCATTCCCTTTGAAAACTGGCACAAGACAAGGATGCCCTCTCTCATCACTCCTATTCAACATAGTGTTGGAAGTTCTGGCCAGGGCAATCAGGCAAGAGAAAGAAAGAAATGGTGTTCAATTAGGAAATGAGGAAGTCAAATTGTCCCTGTTTGCAGATGACATGATTGTATATTTAGAAAACTCCATCTTCTCAACCCCAAATCTCCTTAAGCGGATAAGTAACTTCAGCAAAGTCTCAGGATACAAAATCAATGTGCAAAAGTCACAGGCATTCCTATACACCCTTAACAGACAAACAGAGAGCCAAATCGTGAGTGAACTCCCATTCACAATTGCTAGAAAGAGAACAAAATACCTAGGAATCCAACTTTTAAGGGATGTGAAGGACCTCTTCAAGGAGAACTACAAACCACTGCTCAATGAAATAAAAGAGGACACAAACAAATGGAAGAATATTCCATGTTCATGGATAAGAAGAATCAATATCATGAAAATGGCCATACTGCCCAAAGTAATTTATAGATTCAATGCCATCCCCAACAAGCTACCAATGACTTTCTTCACAGAATTGGAAAAAACTACTTTAAAGTTCATATGGAACCAAGAAAGAGCCCACATTGCCAAGACAATCCTAAGCCAAAAGAACAAAGCTGGAGGCATCATGCTACCTGGCATCAAACTATACTGCAAGGCTACAGTAACCAAAACATCATGGTACTGGTACCAAAACAGATATACATACCAATGGAATGGAACAGAGGCCTCAGAAATAGTGCTGCACATCTACAACCATCTGATCTTTGACAAACCTGACAATAACAAGAAAGGGGGAAAGGATTCCCTATTTAATAAATAGTGCTCGGAAAACTGGGTAGCCATATGCAGAAAGCTGAAACTGGATCCTTTCCTTACACCTTATACAAAAATTAATTCAAAATGATTAAAGACTTAAATGTTAGACCTAAAACCATAAAAACCCTGGAATAAAACCTAGGCAATACCATTTGGGACATAGGCATGGACAAGGACTTCATGTCTAAAACATCAAAAGCAATGGCAACAAAAGCCAAAATAGACAAATGAGGTCTAATTAAACTAAACAGCTTCTGCACAGCAAAAGAAACTACCATCAGAGTGAACAGGCAACCTACAGAATGGGAGAAAATGTTTGCAATCTACTCATCTGACAATGTGCTAATATCCAGAATATACAAAGAACTCAAACAAATTTACAAGAAAAAAACAAACAACCCCATCAAAAAGTGGGCAAAGGATATCAACAGAGATATCTCAAAAGAAGACATCTATGCAGCCAACAGACACATGAAACAATGCTCATCATCACTGATCATCAGAGAAATGCAAATCAAAACCACAATGAGATACCATCTCACGCCAGTTAGAATGGCGATCATTAAAAAGTCAGGAAGCAACAGGTGCTGGAGAGGATGCGGAGAAATAGAAACACTTTTACACCGTTGGTGGGAGTGTAAATTGGCACAACCATTGTGGGAGACAGTGTGGCAATTCCTCAAGGACCCAGAACTAAAATTACCATTTGACTCAGCCATCCCATTAGTGGGTATATACCCAAAGGATTATAAATCATGATACTATAAAGACAAATGCACATGTATATTTATTGTGGCACCATTCACAATAGCAAAGACTTGGAACCAACCCACATGTCCATCAATGATAGACTGGATTAAGAAAATGTGGCACATATACACCATGGAATACTATGCAACCACAAAAATGGATGAGTTCATGTCCTTTGCAGGGACCTGGGTGAAGCTGGAAACTATCATTCTCAGCCAACTATTACAAGGACAGAAAACCAAATGCCGCATGTTCTCACTCACAGGTGGGAATTGAACAATGAAATCAGTTGGTCATAGGGTGGGGAACATCACACACTGGGGCTTGTCATGGTGTAAAGGGCTGGGGGAGGGATAGCATTAGGAGAAACACCTAATGTAAATGATGAATTGATAGGTGCAGCAAACCAACATGGCACATGTACACCTATGTATCAAACCTGCACATTGTGCATATGTACCCTAGAAGTTAAAGTATAATAATAATAATAATAATAATAAAAAGAAATATGACTCAGAAATTTGTCAGGTAGAGAGAAGAAAATGACCTAGGATTAAACCACTAAATGCCCTTTTGTAGTCTACTGCAGTGGTAAGTTCTTGGCCTGTCTGTGATTACCCTGAAGTTTCAGCACTAGTCACATAGTTCTCTTTTGCTTTTGGGTTCCAAGGCTTAGAACTGTGCAATCAGTTGCATGTTAGGTTTTACAGTAATTAGGAAGATCATTGGTTAAAATCTTGAATCTGCAATTCCTAGCTATGTGGCCTTGAGCAAGTTACAATCTCTGATCCTGTTTCCTCACTGGTAAAGTGAATATGATATTGTATCTTAGGCCTGTCATAAGGGCTTAATGAATTAAAAGATAAAGCACATAGTGTAAGACAGTCACTTATGAAAGGTCATTGTCCCATTTCTCTGTCCTCTCTTCACTCAACTGACTACTTAGGCATGAGTTTTCCTTGAAGTCTATGAATAAGAACACTTTGCTGGACCAAGGAAAGTCACATTTGGGGTAGGTGGGATTTGGAGGAAGATGGGAGGTGAAGGGAATTTTAGGGTCAGTGCTGGTCACATTTGCCTTCTCTGTACTGCCTTTTCTTGTTAGGTTCTCTTAGAGTCAGATTACTCTATTTGTCACAGGAGGAATGGGTGCCTGGGCTGCGCCTGTGGACAACCCTATTGGTCTGCAGGATTGTGTGTGCCTCTATTACAGAATTCTAGGAACAACCCTTCAGAAGGAGCCTCAAAGCCTTTTCTCACTTGCCACACTTTGTGGGTAGGGGAGGGAAACTTTCCCTTTATAACGCTTTTGTACTCTGAATTTCATTTTGACTGATTTAGGCAATCCCTGCCTCATAGGGAAGTCTAGATCACAGGTTTTATTTGGTTTCTTGAGTTTTTCTGACCTCTGTTCCTTTCCAACAGCACATCAAAGTATCCCTCCCCTTTTCTCCCTCCCCATCTGGGTTGTCTCAGTGTGAGACAAAAAGGGGTGGGAAATTCCATTGTTGACACCTCCTCCTTTCTGAGCAGCCCTGGCTTAATAAATTTCTCATTAAACTACAGGGAGGAGCCTCTCACCTGGTCCACAGCATCACCCGGCCTCACACTCAGGATTATACAAGCTCCCTGCTACTGTGGAACATGTTCAGGGTTTATCACCCTCCAAGTTCCCTTCTCCATGGCTGTTCAACCTCTCTAGGCATTACCCCTCCCCTCTTGGTTTCCCCTGTCCTCTCATCAGTTATTCTGCATCCTTCCAGGCTTGCTAATTTCTGTCTCCTCTCTCCAGCCCCATCAGTGACCTAGATTTAAAAAAAAAAAAAAAAGACATATTTTTAAGCCACTCTCCTATCTGCAATTTGCATGTCCTGTGTCAAATGCTCTGAGTTAATTTGCTCAGAGCATTGGAAAAGGTGCAGAGCCTGGATTCAAGTCCTGGCTCATCCCATAGCATCTGGGAAGCATTTGTGAGATGCCGTTTACTAAACCTGTCTTTGCAAGAAGTTGCATTACAACCATGCCTCAATGCTGGATCTGTAAATTGCAAAATCCCACACGACTTAGGCTAAATACACAACAGATAAAGTCACTTTTGGAGGAAGAACCCACTCTGAAGAGAAGAAGGATAGAAGGTATAACCAGTCATGTTAGCGACTTCTATAAAGTCCCTGGAATGGATGTCAGCAGAAACGTCCTCACAAACGGAGGCTCCTCACACGTTATGCCTGGCCCTGGCAAGCTCCCTCCCACCCCTGGTCCCACAGTGGGAATATTTGGGAAAACTCTTTTCCTCTTGGACTCATTTTAAATTACATTCTGGCAGCAGTTAGATAAATTCTATCTGCCTTCTGAGCCCCAGGCCCTCCTGAGATCACTACTTATAATTGAAGAAAGAACAGAAACCAAAACTTGATTCAGGCAGTTTGGGTTTATGTGCTTTGGCAATTTACCTATGTGAATCCCCAGAGGACAGAGGATAAAGTTACCTAGGAGTGAAAAATAAGGAGAGGTCCTTACAGTGAAGGTTGTGCCTTACACTAAATAAAAATAACAATTCACCTTTGACACAAGTGCTTTTTGTACACAAGGGGTCAAGTTAAATAACTTTGAATCCATGTCTAGCCATCACATAAGCATCCAGCCGAGTCACTGGTGCAGTAATGCTTTGTGCAGTGCTTGTCCATGCTCGGCCAGAGCACCGTTAGTAAGACTGGTGTTAATGATTTCAGGGCTCTGAATGTGATTTCCACATGGGTCAGGCTCTGCCCTGGCTACAAACTATATGCAAGAATTAGTATTTCCCAAAGCTCCAGGGTTGGCTCTTGGTTTTCTTATTTTATACCCTCTCCTTCTAAGAGTTTGTCTGCCTCATGACTTTAATTATCACTCCAGTTTGGAGAGCCTTCCATTGCTAGTCTGTCTGTGGAGCATGAGTTCTGAGGCCCAGGTCAAGTATTCAGCCTACATTTCCAGTGTCTCCACTACCCAAGCACATAAGTCCCATTACCATCAAAAACTGTTTCCCTCTGAACTTTCGTAAGAGGCACCTTTAAAGATGGAGGCCATCCTTACATTAAGAAGATCCATGCAATAAGTAATCCTATTCCAATGTTATTCACAGAAAAACAAAATTAATCCTTTTTCCTTCAGTAAGTGACCCCAAAGTTAAGTACTTTTCATTCCTATAGCCTTTTGCAGCTTGTAAGTGGCTCCTATGTTAGATCTGTAACCATTTTTGCCTGTTTCATCTCCTGTTTTAGACTGTATGAGCTTTTTCAGTGCATGGACTGTGTTGTTTATTTTTTGGATGCTCTATAGAACATTAAAGAATGATTGCAATAGATGCTCAAAAACACTTTCTGAAAGAACAAATAAGAGATTGAACAAGTGGACAAATGAGATATTCTCTTAAGGGAACCTCAGTTTTCAGTTCTCTGGCCTTTAATAACTATAGTGGATCTTGTGGTATTTCAAAAGCATGCTTTCTCTGAAAATCTGTTTCTCATATTTTCTAAGAAGTCTATGTATAGCTAGTAAGTGTCTCCTAATGCTGGTAGCTGCATTTAAAAGATGAGATGGTTTTGGCTTTTGAATCTCAAAGGTTTAGAAAATCAAATCTATAAATACTAATGCCTTTTTTCCCCCCTCATTCAAAGGACAGAAGAGTGGGGAAATCCCCTGGAAAATGCACATTCCAGTAGAAGTCTTCAGGTTGGGGTAGGATAAGAGTGCCTTACCACTATAAAATTTGATACATATCATTGAAATTTGAGCTCCAACTTTGTGAGAACCATATTGTGAAGTTAATCAGGAAATGTTGCAATTCTACAAGGGAATCTTCTTGAGATCTGAAATTCATCTAGATCTCTAAGAATTCTGAATTCAAGGTTACAAGGTAAATTTTGTTATTTTTTTCTTCTTCAAAAGAAATGCAGACACTTCATGTGTGGAATAAAGAAACCAGCATTTTTAACAGGAAAAGAAATGATAAGATGCCCTACTACTGAAGTGAGACTTGGTGACTCTAATATCCTTCATCCTTTTCACCTTACAAATTCTGCATAGTGTGTGAGTTCATTGCCAAGATCCACTGGAGATTCCAGTCATAGAAAGAACCAACTTCCTTTAGTCCCCAGTGATTAGAAGGACTATATCTATTCAAGTGATCGCATATTATGTCATATTGTTTACATGCTATAACCACTCTAGTCAATCCCAGCACCGTTAAAATAAAATTCACACTCCTTGATGTGGGTTTTAAAGTCTTACATCATGTCCCTCACTGGCTTTTCCTATCTCATCTTTTGCCACTGTCTCCATCACTCTCCATGTTCTGTCCAGAGTAGCTCTCTGTTGATTCTTTGCAAATACAAAGACCACACCTCACCTCACTCATGTACTTTTCACTTTCCATTTACTGTGTTCCATATTCTCACACATCATTGCATAGCTGGTTAATTCTTATGTCTTATCTTAATACTTGCTGGAAAGTAACGTTTCATAGTCACTGTCTGTCATCGCACTGTGCTTCATTTTTTCTTAAAGCTTTTTTCCCCTGATTAGAGTTTATATATCATCATATGCCTTCTACTTGTTTATTTACTTATCTATGTGCTTATTGTCTGTCTTGCTCTACCAGAATATAAGTTCTTTAGTTCTTCAAAAGGATAAGCTTTGCCAGTCTTTTCTAGAAGAGAACTTGGCATAATGTATATGTGTACTCTTAGAATATAAGAATCTAGAAGAAAAAGTAGCTTCCAACCTGGCAATAAGAAAAAACTGGATAATTTACAAAATCAAATTTTCCATGAGCCCATCATAGATCTTATGTCAACCAAATGAACTAAATTACAAAAACTGAAAAATGTCTTCAAGAGGAGATGAGGCACACAAATATTTCTAACTTCATCAGAGAATGAGAGGGAGAGAAATGCCCTCCGTTAAAGCAGATGGAAAGCAAACAGCTAAAAAATGTAATAAATTCTTCAAGGACAATGTGGGCTAGAGTGACAATTTAGAATAACTGAAAACCCTCAGACACGAAAGGCAATATTCACTCACAAGCAATATTTTTATGAGCCTTCACTGGGTGCTCCCAACAAAGATTGACAAGAGGACCTCCTTGCATGGTGCAGGAGTACAGGAAGTACTGTGAGGTGGGGAGACAGGTGTGAAACACCATGCACTTCCCTGAACCCTTTTCTCACATGAAGCAAAGACTTAAGCCAATGGAGGAGGGGTAGAAATATTCTCTTGCAGGGTTCAAGCAAAATCTGAAAAAAGAGTGGAAGAAATGCTGTCTTCTACTGGTGGAGGTGTAGAAAATATTCTTTGTTCCAGGATCCTGTATGCATACAGAGCAGAGTAAGCTTTCACTTGGAAAGGGGCAGAAAATCATCTCTTGTCCAAAGCCCCACAGATGCAATAAATAGTTTAAATGCCCTGGATGGCCACCCCCGAAGCCCAGATGTGCACGGCCTATATGAAACTAAGACTGGACCAGAAGAACCAAGAATCTTTCTGTGCCCACAATTAGCTTAGCACTGAGAAACAAACAATAGCAGTCTATTCCTGTGGAAGAGGGAAGAGCATGGTGTGCATGTGCAGAGACTGTGAAAAGCTGAGGGTGATGCAAAAACATTGAGAAACATCTTCCCATACTCCAGATCCCATTGCAAGCACATATTAAGGGTAGCCCACTTTGTGGTCAGTTTGCAACAATGAAACAGAAATTCAAATCGATTGCTATCTAGATTGACTCAACTTCCCTTTTCAACCCCATTTCCCAACACCAATGGCCTGATACTAAAAGAATCATTATTATTTCTAGGCAAAAATATTTTTTGCTTCTGCCTCTGCTGTCTTCTTACGTGTAATGTCTGGAATGTAATAAAAATTGGGAAATTTACGTACAAGCAAGGAAAAAAATAGGAAAAGCCAACACGATCCCATCATCAAGAGACATGGATACACTTTGAAATAAAGCAAAGGTTGGAATTATCAGACAGGGACTTTGAAATAACTATTACAATGTATGTCAAAGGATCTGGTGAAAAATATGAATGACATGCATGAACAAATGGGGAAATTCAGCAGAGAAGTGAAGAACTAAAGAAGGCATCAAACACAAAATATCAGAAATGAAGAATTTCTGTGATGGGCTTGGAGAAGACAGAACACACATGAGGAAAGATATCTTGATAATAAGCCAATATAAATTATTCAAATGATAACAATGAGGGAAAAGAAGAGACAGACAAAAAACAAACAGAGCTTCCAAGAACTGTGGTCCAACATATGGGTCACTGGAGACCCAGAAGGAAAAGATGGAGAAAACAAATGAAATAGGTGTATATATATATATTTGAAGAGATAATTGCTGAGAGTTTTCTCCTGATGAAAGAAAACAAACCACAAATTTAAGCAGTTCAGAGAATCCCGAGCCTGTATGTGCACACACATACACAAACACACACAGAATTCACACACTGATTATAATAAAACTGTTCAATATCAAAGTCAAAATGAAAAATCTTCAAGGTATACAAAGATAAAGACAATATTACAAAAAGGGCAACAAATAATGACAGCAGACATGTGGTCGAAACTATACAAACCAGAAGACAATGGTGTGACATCTTTAAAGCCAAGCTGTCAACTCAGAATTTTATACTCAGTGAAAATATTTTTACAAAAAGAAAGAGAAATAAAGATTTTTGTTCAGACAAACAAAAACTGAAATAATTTACTGCCAACTAACCTTCACTACAAGAAATACTAAATGAGAGAAAATATGATACTAAAAAGAAATTTGGTTCTAGATAAAGAAATGAAATACAATGGAAATCATAAAAATAAGAGAAAATACAAAAAGACATTTTCTCTTATTTTTAATTGCTTTAAAAGGTAATTGCAGATATAGAAAATGATGTTTGTCATCATTACTTAATCAAGTTACAATGAGACACCATTTCACAGTTACCAGGATGGCTAGAATCAAAAGGTTAGATAATAATATGTGTTGGACAGGATGTGGAAAAATCACAATATTTGTACATTGCTGGTGGGAATGTAAAATGGTATAGCTGCTCAGGCATACTGTCTAGCAGTTATTTACAAAATTAAATATAGAGTTACCATAAGACACAGCAATTTCATTTCTAGGTATATACTCAAGAGAAATAGACAAATATGCCCACATAAAAACACACAAACATTCATAATAGCATTATTCATAAGAGCCAAATGTTGGAAGCCAGTCCAAATGTCCAAAGACTAACAAATGAGTAAACAAATATGGTATATGCACACAAGAAAGTATTATTCAGTAACAAAAGGAATAAAATACTGATACATACTACAACATGAATGCACTAGCATTACGAAACCAGCATAAACTTGCCAAGAATATTGTAAGAAAGGAAAATCACTGTCCAATCAATCTCTTTCATAAACATACCTACAAAAATCCTCAACAAAATATTAACAAATCAAACCCAGAGAAACATAGAAAGATAATACAACATGGACAAATGGGGTTTATACCAGAAATGCAATGTTTATTTAACATTAAAAAAATAATCAGTATAATTATCACATAACTGGAATAATGGGAAAAATGTCATCTCAATAATTACAGGGAAATCCTTTGATCAAATTTAACATCAGTTCCCCTCAAAATTCTTCACAACCAAAAATAGGCAATAATTTCCCTAATTTAGTTAACAGGTTTCTTACAAAAATCTTTCAGCTAACATCATAATTAACACTAAAGTATCTTAAAAATTATAATTGAGAGACAAGAAAAAATACCTGCTATTACACTAACATCATAATTAATGCTACAATATTTAAAGTTTTATCATTGAGAGACAAAACAATGATACCTGCTATTACACTACTATTAACATTGTCTTGGAAGTCTTACCCAGCACAAGACAGCAAGAAAAAGAAATAAAAGTCCTTAGGACGGTGTGTTGGTTTCTCATGCCTTCTATAACAAATTACCACAAATTTGGTGGCTCAAACAATAGAAATTTGTTCTCTTTACAGTTTCGGAGACTAGAAGTCCTAAATCTGGCAGGTGCATGCTCCCTCTGGAGGCCATAGGGGAGAATCTGTTCCTTGTCTCTTCAGCTTCTGATGACTGACCTCACATTCCTGGGCTTTTGGCTGCATCACACCTCCATCTTTGCCTCCATCTTCTCATCAAAGCTTCCCCTGTGTATCCATTATCTTCCTGTGCTACTCTCCTGTAAGGACACTCATGATGACATTTAGGACCTACCCAAATAATACAGGACAGTCTTCTCAGTTCAAGATCTTTTGCTTAATTATATCCACAAGAGCCTTTTTCCAAATAAGATAATATTTATAAGTTCCAGGGATTAGGATTTAACACCTTTGTTTGGCCATCATTTAACCCACTGCAGACAGAAAACAAATAAACAAAGTCATCATTATTTACAGATGGCATGATTTTATAAGTAGCAATCAAAGAGAGAATCTCTATGTAACTGTAAGATAAGTGAATTTACTAAGGTTGCTAGATACAAAGCATTATTTTAACATTAATTGCGTTTTGACATACAATCAACAAACAACTAGAAAATAAAAAATTTTAAAGCTACCCTGTACAATAACATAGAAACCCACCAAATACATAGAAACAAATAGGATTAATGATACACAATACCTCTTAGGCAAATACTACCACAACTGAGGAAAATTGGAGAAGACCTAAATAATTAGAGGGGCATATCATGTTTCAGAGAATGAAATATTCAATATGTAAAGATGTCAGGTCTCCCTTAATTGATCAATAAATACAAGGAAGCCCAAATCAACAATTTCTTTTTTAAAATTTTTATTTATTTATGTTGTATTATTATACTTTAAGTTCTAGGGTACATGTGCACAACGTGCAGGTTTGTTACATATGTATACATGTGCCATGTTGGTGTGCTGCATCCATTAACTCGTCATTTACATTAGGTACATCTCCTAAAGCTATCTCTCCCCCTCCCCCCACCCCACGATGTTCCCCTTCCTGCATCCAAGTGTTCTCATTGTGTGATGTTCCCCTTCCTGCATCCAAGTGTTCTCATTGTGTGATGTTCCCCTTCCTGCATCCAAGTGTTCTCATTGTGTGATGTTCCCCTTCCTGCATCCAAGTAGCCTCATTGTTCAGTTCCCACCCAGGGAGTGAGGAACATGTGGTGTTTGGTTTTCTCATATGATAGCTCGTTGAGAATGATGTTTCCAGCTGCATCCATGTTCCTACAAAGGACATGAACTCATCCTTTTTTATGATGGCATAGTATTCCTCCATGGTGTATATGTGCTACATTTTCTTAATCCAATCTGTCACTGATAGATATCAGTTGTTCTAAGTCTCTGCCATTGTGAATAGGTGCCGCCAATAAACATATCGCGGTGCATGTGTGTCTTTTATAGCAGAGTGATTGTAATCCTTCGGTATATACCCAGTAGTGGGATGGCTGGGTCAAATGGTATTTCCAGTTTAGGATCCTGTTGAGGAAATGCCAGCCACACTATCTTCCACAATGGTTGAACTAGCTTACAGTCCCACCAACAGTGTAAAAGTGTTCCTGTTTCTCCACATCCTTCCAGCACCTGTTGCTTCCTGACTTTTAATGATCTCCATTCTAACTGGCGAGATGCAGGTCCTCCTCATTGTGGTTTTGATTGCATTTCTCTCTGATGACCAGTGATGATAAGCATTTTTTCATGTGTCTGTTGGCTGCATAAATGTCTTCTTTTGAGAAGTGTCTGTTCATATCCTTTGCCCACTTTTTGATGGGGTTGTTTGTTTTTTTCTTGTAAATTTGTTTGAGTTCTTTATAGGTTCTGGATATTAGCCCTTTGTCAGATGAGTAGATTGCAAAAAATTTCTCCCATTCTGTGGGTTGCCTGTTCACTCTGATGGTAGTTTATTTTGCTGTGCAGAAGCTCTTTAGTTTAATTAGATCCCATTTGTCTATTTTGGCTTTTGTTGCCATTGCTTTTGGTGTTTTAGACATGAAGTCCTTGCCCATGCCTATGTCCTGAATGGTATTGCCTAGGTTTTCTTCTAGGGTTTTTAGGGCTTTAGGTCTATGATTTAAGTCTCTAATCCATCTTGAATTAATTTTTGTATAAAGTGTAAGGAAGGGATTCAGTTTCAGCTTTCTACATATGGCTAGCTGTTTTCTGAGCACCGTTTATTAAATAGGGAATCCTTTCCCCATTCCTTGTTTTTGTCAGGTTTGTTAAAGATCAGATGGCTGTAGATGTGTGGTATTATTTCTGAGGGCTCTGTTCTGTTCCATTGGTCTGTATATCTGTTTTGGTACCAGTACCATGCTGTTTTGGTTACTGTAGCCTTGTAGTATATAGTTTGAAGTCAGGTAGCGTGATGCCTCCAGCTTTGTTCTTTTGGCTTAGGATTGTCTTGGCAATGTGGGCTCTTTTTTAGTTCCACATGAACTTTAGAGTAGTTTTTTCCAATTCTATGAAGAAAGTCATTGGTAGCTTAATGGGGATGGCATTAAATCTATAAATTACCTCGGGCGGTATGGCCATTTTCATGACATTGATTCTTCCTATACATGAGCATGGAATGTTCTTCCATTTGTTTGGGTCCTCTTTTATTTCATTGAGCAGTGGTTTGTAGTTCTCCTTGAAGAGGTCCTTCACATCCCTTAAAAGTTGGATTCCTAGGTATTTTATTCTATTTGAAGCAATTGTGAATGGGAGTTCACTCGTGGTTTGGCTCTCTGTCTGTTATTGGTGTATAAGAATGCTTGTGATTTTTGCACATTGATTTTGTATCCTGAGACATTACTGAAGTTGCTTATCAGCTTAAGGGGATTTTGGGCAGAGACGATGGGGTTTTCTAAATATATAATCATGTCATCTACAAACAGGGACAATTTGACTCCCTCTTTTCCTAATTGAATACCCTTTATTTCTTTTTCCTGCCTGATTGCCCTGGCCAGAACTTCCAACACTATGTTGAATAGGAGTGGTGAGAGAGGGCATCCGTGTCTTGTGCCAGTTTTCAAAGGGAATGCTTCCAGGTTTTGCCCATTCAGTATGATATTGGCTGTGGGTTTGTCATAAATAGCTCTTATTATTATGAGATATGTTCCATCAATACCAAATTTATTAAGCGTTTTTAGCGTGAAGGGCTGTTGAATTTTGTCAAGGCCTTTTCTGCATCTATTGAAATAATCATGTGGTTTTTGTCTTTGGTTCTGTTTATATATTGGATTATGTTTATTGATTTGCGTATGTTGAACCAGGCTTGCATCCCAGGGATGAAGCCCACTTGATTATGGTGGATAAGCTCTTTGATGTGCTGCTGGATTCAGTTTGCCAGTATTTTATTGAGGATTTTCACATCGATGTTCATCAGGGATATTGGTCTAAAATTCTCTTTTTTTATTGTGTCTCTGCCAGGCTTTGGTATCAGGATGATGTTGGCCTTATAACATGAGTTAGGGAGGATTTCCTCTTTTTCTATTGATTGGAATAGTTTTAGAAGGAATGGTGTCAGCCTCTCCTTGTACCGCTGGTAGAATTTGTCTGTGAATCCCTCTGGTCCTGGACTTTTTTTTTGGTTAGTAGACTATTAATTATTGCCTCAATTTCAGAGCCTGTTATTGGTCTATTCAAGGATTCAACTTCTTCCTGGTTTAGTTTTGGGAGAGTGCATGTGTCCAGGAATTTATCCATTTCTTCTAGGCTTTCTAGTTTATTTACATAGAGTTGTTTATAGTATTCTCTGATGGTAGTTGTATTTCTTTGGGGTCGGTGGTGATATCCCTTTCTCATTTTTTATTGCATCGATTTGATTCTTCTCTATTTTCTTCTTTATCAGTCTTGCTAGCGGTCTATCAATTTTGTTGTTCTCAAAAAACCAGCTCCTGGATTCATTGGTTTTTTTTGAAGGGTTTTTTGTGTCTCTATCTCCTTCAATTCTGCTCTGATCTTAGTTATTTCTTGCCTTCTGCTAGCTTTTGAATGTATTTGCTCTTGCTTCTCTAGTTCTTTTAATTGTGATGTTAGGGTGTCAATTTTAGATCTTTCCTGCTTTCTCTTGTGGGCATTTAGTGCTATAAATTTTCTTTAAATGTGTCCCAGAGATTCTGGTATGTTGTGTCTTTGTTCTCACTGGTTTCAAAGAACATCTTTATTTCTGCCTTCATTTCGTTATGTACCCAGTAGTCATTCAGGAGCAGGTTGTTCAGTTTCCATGTAGTTGAGCGGTTTTGATTGAGTTTCTTAATCCTGAGTTCTAATTTGATTGCACTGTGGTCTGAGAGACAGTTTGTTATAATTTCTGTTCTTTTACATTTGCTGAGGAGTGCTTTACTTCCAACTACGTGGTCAATTTTGAAATAAGTGCAATGTGGTGCTGAGAAGATTGTGTATTTTGTTGATTCAGGTTGGAGAGTTCTGTAGATGTCTAGTAGGTCCTCTTGGTGCAGAGCTGAGTTCAATTCCTGGATATCCTTGTTAACTTTCTGTCTTGTTGATCTGCCTAATGTTGACAGTGGGGTGTTAAAGTCTCCCATTATTATTTTTTGGGGGTCTAAGTCTCTTTGTAATTCTCTAAGGACTTGCTTTATGAATCTGGGTGCTCCTGTATTGGGTGCATGTATGTTTAGGAGAGTTAGCTCTTCTTGTTGAATTGATCCCTTTACCATTATGTAATGGCTGTCTTTGTCTTTTTTGATCTTTGTTGGTTTAAAGTCTGTTTTATCAGAGACTAGGATTGCAACCCCTGCCTTTTTTTGTTTTCCATTTGCTTGGTAGATCTTCCTCCATCCCTTTATTTTGAGCCTATGTGTGTCTGCACGTGAGATGCGCCTCCTGAATATAGCACACTGATGGGTCTTGACTGTTTATCCAATTTGCCAGTCTGTGTCTTTTAATTGGAGCATTTAACCCATTTACACTTAAGGTTAATATTGTTATGTGTGAATTTGACCCTATCATTATGATGTTAGCTGGTTATTTTGCTCGTTAGTTGATGCAGTTTCTTCCTAGCATCGATGGTCTTTACATTTTGGCATGTTTTTGCAGTGGCTGGTACCAGTTGTTCCTTTCCCTGTTTAGTGCTTTCTTCAGGAGCTCTTGTAGGGCAGGCCTGTTGGTGACAAAATCTCTCAGACTTTGCTTCTCTGTAAAAGCTTTTATTTCTCCTTCACTTATGAAACTTAGTTTGGCTGGATATGAAATTCTGGGTTGAAAATTCTTTTCCTTAAGAAAGTTGAATATTGGCCCCTAGTCTCTTCTGGCTTGTAGAGTTTCTGCTGAGAGATCCACTGTTAGTCTGATGGGCTTCCCTTTGTGGGTAACTCGACCTTTCTCTCTGGCTGCCCTTAACATTTTTTCCTTCATTTCAACTTTGGCGAATCTGACAATTATGTGTCTTGGAGTTGCTCTTCTCGAGGAGTATCTTTGTGGTGTTCTCTGTATTTCCTGAATTTGAATGTTGGCCTGCCTTGCTGAGTTGGGAAATTATCCTGGATAATATCCTGCAAAATGTTTTCCAACTTGGTTCCTTTCTCCCCATCACTTTCAGGTACACCAATCAGACGTAGATTTGGTCTTTTCACATAGTCCCATATTTCTTGGAGGCTTTGTTCATTTCTTTTTACTCTTTTTTCTCTACATTTCTCTTCTGACTTCATTTCATTTATTTGATCTTCAATCACTGATACTCTTTCTTCCATTTGATCGAATTGGTTACTGAAGCTTGTGCATTTGTCACGTAGTTCTTGTGCCACGGTTTTCAGCTCTATCAGGTAATTTAAGAACTTCTCTACATTGGTTATTCTAGTTAGCCATTCGTCTAACCTTTTTGCAAGGTTTTTAGCTTCTTTGCAATGGGTTCAAACTTCCTCCTTTAGCTTGGAGAAGTTTGATCATCTGAAACCTTCTTCTCTCAACTCGCCAAAGTCATTTTCCATCCAGCTTTGTTCTGTTGCTGGCAAGGAGCTGCGTTCCTTTGGAGGGGGAGTGGCGCTCTGATTTTTAGAATTTTCAGCTTTTCTGCTCTGCTTTTTCCCTATCTTTGTGGTTTTATCTACCTTTGGTCTTTGATGATAGTGACATGCAGATGGGGTTTTTGTGTGGATGTCCTTTCTCTTTGTTAGTTTTCCTTCTAACAGTCAGGACCCTCAGCTGCAGGTCTGTTGGAGTTTGCTGGACATCCACTCCAGACCTTGTTTGCCTGGGTATCAGAAGTGGAGGCTGCAGAAGAGTGAATATTGCTGAACAGAAAATGTTGCTACCTGATCGTTCCTCTGGAAGCTTCGTCTCAGAGGGGTACCCGGCCATGTGAGGTGTCAGTCTGCCTCTACTGGGCAGTGCCCCCCAGGTAGGCTACTCAGGAGTCAGGGACGCACTTGAGGAGGCAGTCTGTCTGTTCTCAGATCTCAAACTCTGTGCTGGGAGAACCACTACTCTCTTCAAAGCTGTCAGCAAGGGACATTTAAATCTGCAGAGTTTTCTGCTGCCTTTTGTTTGGCTATGCCCTGTCCCCAGAGGTGGAATCTACAGAGGCAGGCAGGCCTCCTTGAGCTGCAGTGGGCTCCACCCAGTTCGAGCTTCCAGGCCACTTTGTTTACCTACTCAAGCCTCAGCAATGGTGGATGCCCCTCCCCCAGCCTCGCAGCCGCCTTGCAGTTAGATCTCAGACTGCTGTGCTAGCAATGAGGGAGGCCCCATGGGCGTGGGACCCTCCAAGCCAGGCACAGGATATAATCTCCTGGTGTGCTGTTTGCTAAGACCCTTGGAAAAGCACAGTATTAGGGTGGGAGTGACCCGATTTTCCAGGTGCTGTGTGTCACGGTTTTCCTTGGCTAGGAAAGGGAATTCCCTTACCCCTTGTGCTTGCCGAGTGAGGTGATGCCTCGCTCTGCTTTGACTCTCGCTGGGTGGGCTGTACCCACTGTCCTGCACCTACTGTCTGACATGCCCCAGTGAGATGAACCCGGTACCTCAGTTGGAAATGCAGAAATCACTCGTCTTCTGTGTCGCTCACGCTGGGAGCTGTAGCCTGGAGCTGTTCCTATTTGGCCCTGTTGGAAGCCCCTGAGTTGTTCCAACATTTTCATCAGTATTTTAAAATGTAAATTGGCAAGCTGATACTAAAATATGTATGGAAATCAAACGGCCAAAAATAATCAAGATGAACTTGAAAAAAAACAACAAAGACTTAGTTCTTGTACAAACAGATATCAGGACAATATAAAACTATAGTAATTAAGACAATAGCATAAGTAATGAAGAAATATTAACATGCTCATATGAAAGAATAGAGTCTAGAAAGAGACAACACTAACATTACTCTTTACTTAAGCACTTTCTTTTCTCACCATTCACTTAGAATTGCTCATCTCCAGCACTGTTCCCTGGTTAATTTTCCCTCAGCATAGACTTCTTTATTTAGAGAGCAATCTGCACCCCAATCTTAACTCACTAGTGCTATAATCTTCCAGAGGAAAAGAAACAAATCTATTACCTCTTTATATATTATAAATGCTAGCTGTCTTTGGAATTTCACTCACAGAGAAGAAGCCCAGTAGATAGCCTTCTAGATGACCTGATCCAACTCTCATATCTTCTTGAAGAGCAAACTTTAACTCTGAGAGGTGACAAGTCTTGCTAAAATTGCATATCTAGTTAATACAGGAACCAAACCTAAAGTCTAAATAAGAAAACTTCTAAGCTGACAGTTGGGAAATTCTAATGTCTCTGACTCCCTATGAAAAATACAAAGAACACACTCTAATGCCACATAAAAAAATAACCCTTGCTCCTTGTATATTTCTTATAACAGGATGATCTGTTTTATATTAAGACCTGGTAGGTCTCTACTGGATGGGTTTTCATTTACAGAGCTAGTCCCCCTGGGGGTAGGGGGTGGAGGCTCCGCCAGACACTGAGACAGAGCAGGATGCAGGAGAGGGCATGTTCAGCGCCTCTGAGCCCTTCCTGCTGTGTTCCATCTCAATCTTGAGCAGGGCAGACATGTTGACAAGTGCTCTTGGTGACACGGGAGAGGTGAGAGGATGAGGAATGATTAGGTAGCAGCCGCTACATGAGACAGACTGGAGGAGAAGGAGACCCTAGCATTTGGCTAGAGTTGGTGAGTGAAGGTGAGGAAGTTCCATCTTGTAAGCCACCATCTAAATCTCTGAATTAATTTTTCTTTGAAATTCTACTGCTTATAGAGTTTATTTTAGCTCCTCTGTGCTGTGGGAAGGGCCATAGTTCCACACCCTTGAAACAAAATGTTGACAACAGTCTCACTTCTACCCAGAGGTCAGTGCTGTGGGGCTGGGGTAATCTGAGAGCTCTCCAAAGGGAAGGAGAATCTTGCAGAAGATAACAAAAGCAGCAACCTTAATGGCCTGCTGTCCCATCTGAGCCAGCGTGCTCATTCTATTGTATACTTGGATGATTTACGATTTATGTTATGAAGGAGATTACTTGTATCTTTACATCCTCAGTCCCCTGCTTCATCTGGCATGTAAACCATTGCACTCTGGGGAATCTAACCTGCCTTCTTCACATCTCTGGCCACAGTTTCTCTCAGCAGAGAATAGACCTCCTTAATAAATGAGAGATTAGTTCATAAATAGGCAATCGACCTTCTCCCAAGCCAATTTTAAAACTCAATCAAGAAGCCTTTCTCCCTCTCTGTCCTTTCTCTCCTTAGGCTTCTTTCATGCCTTAGAGCTCTCTAGAACATGTACTTGTATCTGGTGGCTATGAAATGAATTGCCAACAGTAAGGTGGGAGGTGAGGAGAGCTGGGCAGGTATCTTAGTACCAAGAGACTCAGACATGACAGACACCGGCATCAACAATGACATCTCAGTAGAACCAGAGATAGCATTCCAGAGGTGGGAGATAAGTGTCTTTCAACTAGGAAAGGGTTAATCTTCTGCCTCCGATCACCTCAGAGAGTGGCTCCATTAATAGGAAATCACTGGTAGGATAGGAATTAACATCTATATCCTGAAAGACTCATCTGGCCTCTGGCTTGGTGGACAGGTCCATGTCAAGACAACGTAGCCCTGGGAAGAAAGAGGCTTACTTTTCCCTCTCACCCCTCCATAATGTCCTGTTGTGTCTGGGAAGAAGGAATGGGGGTAGAAAGTATGGTGAGAAAATTTCACCACATTAAACTATCTCAATCCCCGTTTTTATAGCTGTTGTGGAAAATAGAGGAAGTGTTTAAGCCCTTGGTTCATGTGTTTTAAAAACTAATTATAAAATAAGGGAAATGTGCATTTCATGCATGAAGCATTTTAAGACACTGGAGTATGAATTTCACAAAAGTCCATGCTGGAATCAGAACACTGGTTGGCATTCATCACTTACTGTAAACCTTGACTTTAATGCCTGGATTCCTGGGGAGCCTGTGTTTGCTTCGGCGGCTCCTGCCAGCTTTCACATTTCATAGCCCTTCTATATCACAATTTCACGTTTAGGGGGAATGTGTCAACTCAGGACATACTCCTATAGTCTACATACACCCATGGTGAAATGGCTGAGGAATATGTTGAAGGCTAACTGGTTCCCTTTGTGTGGGTTCCTTTCTTTTTTCCTTTTGAAAAACTTTCAAATAAGATTTGAAAGACTTTTTAGACATTTACAAGCAAAACCTGTGCTCACCAATTTATTGAAAAAGTCTCTAGTAGAACAGAATGGCCAGGAGCAATTTCCAGTGCTAGCCTGCCTGGCTTTCCTTGTCATCTCCATTACTTACCAGCTGTGTGACTCTGGACAAAGATTGCATGCTCCCTATGTCCTCAAAATCTCCATACATGATAAGATTGGAATCCTATTAGAAGTTAGAGTCATACAGTTATTGCATGGAAAGGAACGCATTTCTGATGAGTACACACTGGCTGACTGTATTAAAAACTTAGGGTCTCTCAGCATCCATATGGACAACTGCCTTTATTTTTCCTTTTAAAAATAAAATGTATGCTACCTTTCCCATTATATGTTAAAACAACTTGGAAAACACACAAAAGTGGAAAGGAAGAAAAGGCATTCTTACTGTTTCACTTGAAGGGACAACTAGTTAACTTTTGATATGTTTCTCTCTAATCTTTCTCTAACAAAGATAACATTTAAAAAAATCCCTCCCATAGGTGTGAATTAGCTACAAATGCCATCCGGAAGAAGATGCCTTGTTAACATCAGCATAGGGAGTGGTTCAAAACTAGACCCAATCTCATCTTGCTGCTTCACTGTCCAGAGTGGTCACTGTGGTTTTTCTTTGGTACACTTACTCTTGTTTCTCCAGCCAGAAGTCACAGCTCCAGGGGGGAGAAATTACATGCTTTATTCTTTCTGTAGCTCTCTCTAGGCATATCATAGATTCTCAATAAATAACTATAGAACAAAACTGAAAAGCCATGGCGTTACTTATTATTGTCAAGGTAGTAATACTGAAAACCTTAGAAGACTAGCTGGGACAGGACCAAAACCTTGTCTGCTGAAACAGCTGATATTTCTAGGAAATGACAGTCACTGTTAATGAATTTGAGGAAGAATCCCAAGTACTCTAGTTTACCTTGTGAGGACAGTCTTTGGTCCTATTAGTGATGGCCTGTAGTCTTAAGGATTGGTTTAAAGATTTTCACAAAGCAGAGATAATTAATTGACTATTTTGGACTGAGAATGGATGTCTGTAAATCTTTTTAATGACTCAGACTGGGGATGGTGGCAGATATTGGGATGATGAAGAAAGGGCCTATCTACTCATCTGGCCCTGCCATGGGGTGGTGGTTGGCACCCTCTAATTGATCTCACCCAGGGTAGCCTCACAGGGTTGGCTTGCTGCAGAGATATCAGCAGTGTTTGTCTTTGAGGTGTACCTTCTCATGCTCCTCTGGCTGTCAGCACCTACTCCCAGGTACCTAAGCCTTTTGAGGTACTTCTGCTTTATCCAGAATTGGTTTTAAGAAACCAGCCTCTACTACTTACCTCTCAACAGGAATAAATAACTGTGCTTATTCCCCCAAGTGGATTAATTTTTTTAGCTTCTATCTGTGATTGTGAGAAACAGGGTTTCTGTCTCCCATGCCAACCAATAGTGAAGGGAGAAAGTTGGGAAGCCTTAGATTCCTCTCACGTCCTGAGTTTTGTGGTAGGAAAGGTCACCTCATTCTGCCTGGCTTTGCTTTGACTTTCCCCAGTGCCCCTGGAGTGTTCCTTCTTACCCTGGCTGCTGTGTTCTTCCTTATCATACTTGGAACCATAGAGCTGCAAGCATTGATGTTTTCGTTGGAGATTCACAGTAACTAGTACAGCTGGTAGGGAAAAGATTGATATTATTTTCATTTCACAGATGAGAAAATTAAGATTTAGAAAGAAGAACTGCCAAAGCAAGGTAACACAAGGTGTAGTGGCAAAGCCAGGACTAGAATCCAGGTGACCTGATGTGGGCCCAGAAGATTTTCCTCATCAGGACACCACATGATAAGGTGATGCCTGAGGTTGGGATCAGCAATTATTTCTCAGGTTTGGTCTTCCCTGACATGCACTCAAGTGAGGACCAGACTTTGGTGGCAAAAATTACTTTCCCACCAAATGAGACATTCAAATGTCTCCAGTCAAATTTTGAGTTGATGTGGTTTAAAGTAGGATTTAGGATGTTTCATTTGAGGAGTGAGGTGTTTCTCACTCTATAAGCAGGGTGAGGCCTTGGGTGGGTGAGAAAACCAAGACCTACTCCATCAGCCATCCGTGGAACTTCTGGGGTCTTTTTTTCTGGTACTGCTGGGTATTTGTTTCCATAACGCTTCAGAGAAACAAGGCCTCCTTGCATGATTATTCTAACTTTATCCCTAGTAATTTCCAGTTTGGGTTGACATTTGTGTAGCCTCTATTTATTGTTTATTCACTTTTATTTATCTGAAGTCCCTCGGATATCAATGCTGTGGATACTTGCTACAAGAAAGACTGTAGAAGGACTACATAGGGTGAGCCATGTTGATATGGGGCAGGGAGGTACTTGTTCCAGCCTGTCAGCTCTGATGCTGATGAGGTTACAAAAGCCATGATACTCTTTCTCCACTGAAAACTAGAAAGTTTGGCCCTTCTAGAAGAATTTCAGTGCCTAGAGTCACCTCAATCAGCATCAGAAATATCCTGAAATATCCAAAACTGTTGCTATGCAGTGGGACTCGATGTAGCTTTTTTATGAGAGTCTGGTCACATGAAATAGTTACATCATATAATAAAAATAATTATTATTTACATGTGCCCCATAAATATGTACAACTATTATGTATACATACAAATTAAAATTAAAAAATTTTAAAAGTTAAAAAAATAATTGTTATAGATTAGGTTTATTGAGTTTACTATGCACTTCAAGGCTTTACATATATGCATTAGTCAGTATTGTCAGGGGTATGCTACAGTAACAAAATTACCTTGTATATAAGTTTCCTTTTTGTCATAATAAATCACATCAAATTTCATTTTCTAAAATAACACAAATATATTATCTTACAGTTCTGTAGGTCTTAAAGTCTGGCACAGGACTTACCAGACCCAAATTGAGGTTCTGGCAGGGTTGCATTCCTTTCTGAGGACCTAAGCGTGAATCTGTTTCCTCACTCCTTTAGGTTGTTGGTAAAAGTTTGTTCCCATGGTTATAGGAACCAGGTTTCCATTTTTTGGCTGACTATACCCTGAGAACCCAGTTCGCAGTTTCCAGCAGCCACAACATTCCTTAGCTCACAGTCCCTTTTGTTTATTTTCAAAGCCCCCAATGGCATGTTGAGTCCTTCTCACATGGAATTTCTCTGACGTAGTTGAGAAAAGTTCACTGTTTTTCAGGACTTGTGTGATTCAACTGGACTCCCGCAGATGACCCACCTCAAAGCCCATACCCTAAATCACATGTGCAAAGTTCCTTTGGCAATGTAAGGAAATGTATTCCTATGTTCTGGGGGATTAGGGTATAGACATCTCTGGAGGGCCATTATTCTTCCTGCCATACCCTGAAATCACAGTGCCTTAACACAATAAAAGTTTGTTTCTTGCTTTTGTAAGATCTAGTGGATATGATGCAGGTTTTCTCTATCTTGCGTCTCTCCCATTTAGGGCATCTGAACTTTTAAGGTCAGATGCTACTGCTAAATCAAGTAAAATGGAGACTGTTGGATTAAAAGCATGGCCTTGAATAAGGTAGTGATGGTGGAGGGAGAGGATGGAGGCTTGATCGGGGTAGGCTCAAGAGATAATAGAAAGAGAGTAATTGAAGACAGTGACTATAGTCAGTTCTAACTATTTTTGTTTTACCAATCAGAAGTTTGAGAATTAGGAATTGTTTGTGCAAAGCCTACATTAATGTTTGGAAAACCTGAAAAGTCAGTGTAGTTGTCCTGATGAGCCACTTTATTAGAGTAAGAACTCCGGATCAGCACCCAAAGGATCTACAATCAGGCCAGTCAGTTATATCTCTGTGTAGGGACTTGACTATAAGCCCCCAGTGTTAAGTGCAGATCATATGTTTAATCTGTGATATGTGTGCAGATATAAATATGTTTATATTTACATATTTATTGTGTATTAAATATGAATTTAATATATATTTTTGCAATTTATTTGAATTAAACAAACAAAAACCCCCGTGTAGTAAGTGCTATAATAGAAGTTTGAACAAAGATGACTGATACCTGAGAATAAATTACCTTATGTTAGATTAGCACTCCACTATAGGTGATATGTTCAGTTACTCCTCTTCTATAGGAGAATATGTCCATTGTGAAGACATCTGGGAGAGTAGTACATGGTCATTATGGATGTTAGGCTTGAAATTGACATTTGTAGGCTTAAACCTCTATTCTGCCACTTATAGCTATGTGATTATAGCTGAGTTAATAAGCTTTCCCCAGTTTTGACTTTCCCATCTATAAAATGGGTATAACAGCCCCATCCTGTAAGTGAGATAAATACAGAATTCATATAAAGTACCTAGACCAAGACTCAATAAACATCTGGCATTGTTGTGATAATTAACTTCATGTGAAGAAGATGTAGGGTGGTGATGAAGGGGGTTATAGACAATCTGTCTGCTTATGTGTAAGGGACGGATGGCAGGGGTGTGAGTCTGGAGACTAAACATCAGTTCCAAGTCTATTTTGAGTGCAAGTCGTAATGAGAAGGGCCTGAACCAAGGTAGTGGTTATGGAGGCAGTGATCTGAGAACTGCTTGGGAGGTAGAATCAGAAAGACTTAGTGATCAGGAAGGAAAGAGGTGAGGTAAACTCCCAGGATTCAAGTCGGGGTGACTGGATACCATCATCAATTAAGAGATGCTTTGTAAGAGAAGAAGATGAGCTCAGCTTTTGCTCTGTTCACTTCACTGCCTGGTGCTTGTGGGACCCACAGGTAGAAATAACTATGGCCCACTGGATGTGTGGCTTTGAGCTTCTGTTCTCCCCATTTTGTTAAAAAATAATGCTTTGAGTGATATCTGCACAGGAGTCATCACAGAAACCATGCATGGGAGCAGTGCCTCTTAGCAATAGCATAGAACAGGGTTTCTTACTCTTGACACTATTGATATTTTGGATGGGGCAGTTTTTGTTGTAGAAGATTTGCCTATGCATTGCAGGAGTTAGCAACATCCCTGGCCTCTACCCACTAGATGCCAGTAGCATTCCCCCTTCCAAGTTGGGACCACCAAGAAAATGTCACCAGACATTGCAAAATGTCCCTGGGGGAGCATCATCACCCCTGGTTGAAAACCTTTGAATAGAATAAGGACAAGAGGCCAAAGGAATGAACCCTAGAGTCTACCAACATCTAAAAAGAAGTAAAAGAGGAGGAGTTAGTGCGAGCAACCAAGAGAGGAGAGTTCTAAAAAAGAAGTGTTTGGAAAAGTCAACCCCTTGAGGGAGATTACATAACATATGGACAGAAAAAATGATGGATTTGGCGATTAGAAAGTCCTGGTGACACCCTTCATAGAACTGGTGTGGGGAGGAGACTGAAGGTGGGGAAATAAATGTAATGCATGGGAGCAGAGTTAGAGAAGGTAAACTCTCAATGTGCTTGTGTAAGAAAGGAAGGAGGAGAGCAGTAATTAAAGGGGTGGGGTATCAGGAGAGTGCCTTCTAAGATATGAAACTTCTTGCGTCTTGCTAGGTGAGCTTTTTGAAGGCAATGACCACATCTTATTTCTTTTTGAAATGTCATGCTTGATTCATAGAACAAGCTCAATAAACATATATTGGTTGAATTAGAAACTGCTTTTGTTACCTTTCTTGGACTTTGGATATTTAAAAACAAATCCAGGAAGACAGCAATGCACAACACAAAGGGATGAATCACAAATGGCAGAATTTCAGACATGAGTCAGAGATATTTTGGGTGTAGACTTGCCCTGTGTCCTATAACCATACCACCTTCTCACCTCACATTTCCCATATGAACTGATTGTTCTCTTGTTCCCTTTTTTTTTCTTTTTTGCTGCCAACCAGACTTTGTTCCCAAATTCAAGTCAGCCATGGGTAATTATTTCTCTCTTGACTAATTGACGGTGACAACTACTAAATTAGGTAGATAGGGGAAACAAATTCGGTGTCTTTGTTTTTCCTGAACTCTTCAGGCTGGGAGAGATTGGAATATTCCCCTGGATTGAACTGAACAAAATTGTACCGTCAGTCTTTCGGATATCTGCACGAGCTAATGAGATGCAAACAGTGGCACATCAAAAACAAAATCCAACAGAAAACCTCCTAACTTATAAGGTTGTCCTAAGGGCGGCAGCAGAGTACAGAAAAGAGAGGGGGAAGAATAGCTACCAGCAAGACTTTTGAGTGATGAGTTGTTGGCTTACCTATAGCTTATGAACATAATCTCAGCCTAAAAAGACGAATGGGAAGAGATTCTGAGAAAAAAAAAAAAATCGCTTCTTTGACGCATGCAGAATTGTAGTTTCGTAAGGCCACAAGCAGAAACAGTTTGTTTCATTTAGTTTTGACTATAGCTCACGTCTTCTCCCCCAAAAGAACACAACACCAGAAATAGCTGTAAAAAAATTGATAACCAACATCGTTTATATCAAGAACGATCCCAGATCATAGCCTCTAAGAAGCCAGGACTTACTCAGGGCTGACTCAGAGCTCTTCTGTACCTCACCAAGCCTGATGCTTTCCAACTAGCAGTTGCTTTTCTCCTGTTTATTGAACTAAAATGGAGTGATTTTTTTGAACTGATGCAGTTTAAAGTAGGATTTTGAGTGTCTCATTTGATCTCAAATAAAAACCCAGAAAATCAGCTGGGCATCAGATGATGCCAATGGCCTTGAAGAGAACAGCTCTTAGGTAAGCCCCCACATTTGATGTATTGCTAAACAGCCAGCTTAATCAGAACGCCTTTCCTGAAGCCTGCATGATGAGCAGTGACATACTAATTGAAATGTACTTTCCCCAGTGAACCACTTAACAATTTATATAAATATCAAAGCCCTGGGCTTTACTGTCAGTCTTTGTTTTGGAATGAGAAATTTATAAAAAACATATGTTTCCAACTGTCATTGACAGAGTGTTCTTAAAATATGGCCACTGAATCACATCCGACTTTTCTTTCTGCAGACACCGAACCAGTCAGGGTACATTTGTCTGTTAATAACATCTCCTTTCAGAAGGCATCTACACCACACCAGGGTTTCATTACTGAAATCTGGGGAACTGTTGATAATGGAGGTGGCATTGAGGGAAAGAATGCCCAAGGAGAAAGAGCTAATATATTTGAAATTCTAATTCTGGCAGGTGAGAAAAGGGAAATAGTTGGGAGAGAAACCACTGATCTCATTGCTGGCTTGGCAATCTTAATGAATAATACTGTCTTCTCTGGCAACTGTTACAGACAAGTTATGTCCCTTTTACAGGTGAAAGTTCTGGGATTGTGAGTGAAGTTGCTCCTGAATCTGGAGACCTTCCTGTTTGAGTTGGAATAGGGACAGTCAGTCTGCGATCGTAAGTCTGGCTTGCAGAGGACTTGGGAGTTGAGCGAAAAGTGTGAAATCCTGCAATAACTGTATCAACTGAGCCAGACAGAGTGTCTTTTGTCTTCTTAAGCTATCTGACTTTCCCATAGGGTTTCTTTCCCCTAACAGGCCTCAAATGGTGTCATTTAATAAAAATGCCACTCGGGACAAGGTAGCTTGGGCCAACCACCATACATGGTGAATATTCTAGTAACTCTAGTCATATGGGAGAGCCGAACAGGCTTAGACAGCTTGGGAAAAATGAGTGCTGAGAGTGGCACCAGCAGAGCCGCGGGGCTGCGAGGGTGGAGGAGATGGGTCATGTGTCAGTCCCTGTCCTCCACAAGCCCCTCCAATCCATCTCCAAAATGCCACAGACCCTGAAACCATGCAATTGTGTTGCATCTAGCGCTGCATATAAATCTTTTAATTGCACGCCTTAAGCCTTGTGACATTCAGGCTGACTTTTTGGGAGGAAAAAAGAAAGGAAGGAAGGAAGGAAGAAACTTCTGCTGGCAGCCAAGCGATCTGCATTTCATTTCGATTTAGATAGTTTTGCTCTACATTTTTTTCCCAAGGTTTCCTGGATTTCAATAATATATCTTTCATCACCAGATCACCAAAACGTGGTTATGCTGAGCTGTCTCAAGGGCTTTGGCCTGGATATCAGGGATTACTTCATAACTGGGAACTTATGAATTGCATTTGGTTTACAAATGACTTGTTTTTCTCAGTTTAATGGCTAAACCATGAAACTGATAACTTACTCCTAGAAGGGTATGTGCATGATATGTTAATGGGTCTTTGAGAACAGGACTTAAAAGCACACACACACACACACACACACACACACACACACACTCAACTAGCTTTAAATAAGACATTTGCTGAGTAGATGAGCTCTGACTGCCACAAATCGCGGGCATTAAATTTTCCATTTTAATGTTTTCCTGCATTGCTCTACCCTTGACCCACCTATTGCACTTACTCTAAGAGCTTTGGGGCTGAATTTTTTTAACCTCTTGGCAGCTGTCATTTGACCCTGTAGTACAAGCAAGGCATTGTACAGCCCAGTGGACCTCTAGCAGGAGCCAACAGTGGAGGAACCCTGAGCACCAGCATGCACTGACTTGCATTGTGGGAGTCACTGGCTGGCAATGGGTGCTTGGGGTGGTGGGGTGGGTAAGGGCAAGTGAGCATGGCGCATTTCTGAGCACATCTGTTTTATTTCATATCAGTGTGATGGCTGTGGCTGGGCAGGGGGTAGCAGGAGGGGGGTCGATAGGTGGGGGGTTTCTGCAAAAGACATGTTTGGATTTCCATTTTATAGGGATGAAAGAACCTGTGTTTGCCAAATTGCAAACTCAAAGAAATATCCTGGGCTGGAAGTGGGGAATTCAACTGCAGCCTTTGAGGTGAAGGTGATTTATGGCTGGCCAAAGGAAGAGTCCATGTCCACAAAATGAGGGAGGTGGGAATTGAGGAAGCAGTATGAGAAAATGAAAGAAGGATTGGAATTTTTCTGACTCTCCAAAAGCTGTCTCAGTATAATGTTGTGATGAGTTAGGTGTAAATCAATCAGAATCATGTGGATTAAACTTCTTTTCAAGTAGGGGAAGTACAGTCATGCCTACCATAATGACATTTCAGCCAATGCTGGACTGCATGTACAATGGTGGCCCCATGGTATTTTCACTGTACCGTTTTTATGCTGAGATATGTTTAGATATACAAAAACGTGCCATTGTATTTGTATACAATTACAATGCCTACACTATTCAGTACAGTAACATGCTGTACAGGTGTGCAGCCTAGGAGCCATAGGCTACACTGTATAGCCTAGGCGTATAGTCGGCTTCATAATCTAGGTTTGTGCAAGTGCACTGTATGATGTTCATGCAAGAACAAAATTATCTCATGATGGATTTCTTAGAACATATCACTGTCATTAAGTGACGCATGACTGCAGTGGGATACAATGGATGTCAAACTGGAGGCTAGGGACAATTCTAATGTGGACCTCTTTTAAAAATTTCTCTGCTGACTGACAAGTGAAAAGTCTTCCTGTGATGGACTGTCTTCAGTTTTGGAGGATGGTTACATTGAAAGCTGATAGTCAAAACCATCTTTATTCTTTCCAAGATGATAGCTATTCTAGGGTTCACTTCCCCCTCTTCCTGTAGCCCTCTGCCTTCCACCTCCATCTCCAGACTGCAAGGTCTCTTTCATTGTTCTGTTAGTACCACTCCTTGGCAGTCAATGCTATCACCTCTTTAGTTTTGGTAGATTTTCAACAAGGGAACTTTAATGTTAGTGTTTGTTTTTGGCAAAGACACAGTTTTGTTTTGTTTTGTTTTTAAGTGTGATGTTTAAAGTTGTAGCATCTTTTCTTTGGTTTGACTTTGCAGGTCTGCCATATGCATCATTTGCATGACAATTTTGTTGATGCTAAAAAATTAGAAATTTCATTTGATGGATTTTTGGTTCTGTTGACATGTTGCTAGGTCACTGGGGTGATTGTTGGGGTGAGGTACCCTTGAGGCGTTGTTGGAGGAGGGAGAGAGAGAAGACTGCAAAAGAGGGTCTGAAAAGGTGAATATGAGGCTAAGCATGGACGGTTGAAGCATTAGTTCCCCTTTGGCAGGCAATAATAGCCACAGCATTTGTGAAGTGCAGTGCTCCGGACACTGTACTAAGCTCTTCAGATATGTCCCATCTTTAGCCCCGAGAGCAGCTATCAGAGGGTGTATGATGCCCTTCAGAGACCTGAACTAGGTGAGGCAAACGAGACACTTACCTCAAGTGTCCCAAAGCTTAGTAATCTAAATAGATCACATTTTAATGTAAGTTTTTAAAAAGTCCCTAATTGATGCAAAATAATTCACATAGAATATATGATTAAAATTTTAAATGAAGACTGGACCTGACCCTGCACTTGCATGACTCTCCTCCCAGAGCTGCCTCACTCAGGGCCCTGGTGCACACAGCTATGTGAATGCACCAAAGAGTGACTCCCACACTGCGTCCCTACTAAGTGGTTCAACTGCCCACACACCTGTGTCCCTTGTGCCCACACCTTGGAGAGACAAAGGCAGAAAGAGAGAGGGTTGAGCAGAGGGTGGGGCACAACTCATCTCAGAGGACAGAAAACCCACTGAACTGGGGTGGTGGGAGAAGGGTGAGGTCTGAGGGACAGGGTGGGGTACAAGAAGGGCACCTGACTCAAAATTCCAAGAAAGGAAGGGAGGTAAGGAATGTGAAGGGGAAGCTCAGGGAGTCATGTATGTTTGTTACGGTGATTGATTCAGGCATTCCAGCCTCACTGAGGGAAAAGGGAGGCAGTCATGGTGGGCTTAGGGACAGGGCAGGACAAAGGTCAACAATAGGTGAGCCTACAGCTGCTGCCAGAGTTCAGTCGCCTGTCGGGTGGTGTGGGGGATGCAGGACTCCTGGGGTGGAGGGTGGGCTGAGAGATGGTGAAGAAATCAGGAGGAGTCAGGAAGGGCCTATGGGGCAGATGTGTACAGGGACCCAATGAGGAAAGTAGTTGCCCTGAACTAGGCGTGGTTCTAAATTCTTGTTTGTTTGTTTTTTTCTTTCTTTTCTTTTTTTTTTTTTTTCTGAGACACGGTCTTGCCCTGTCACCCAGGCTGGAGTGCAGTGGTGCCATCATAGCTCACTGCACCCTTGACCTCCTGGGCTTAAGTGATCCTCCCATCTCAGCCTCTGAAGTAGCTGGGACTACAAGAGTACACTACCACACCTGACTAGTTTTAATTTTTTTTTTTTTTTAATTAGACTGGTCTCCCTGTGTCCAGGACCGGTCTTGAACTCCTGGCCTCCCAAAGTTCTGGGACTACAGGCAAGATCAAACACGCCCAGCCTGCTCCAATGCTCTTGACCACCACGTGATACTGAGAGAAGCTGGGAAGAAACCAGAAGAAACCTAAAAATCAAGATGAGGAGTTTAAAACTTTAAATCGTACTTGGGCTATTCTGAATGATACCTAAACAGTGTGGAGAATTTCTCTCTCCCTCCCCCTCACCAGTCTGGGTTGGGGGTGCATACATTAACAGTGCTTTGATTTTTGCATCAAGTGATAATTAAGACAGCCAGACTTGAGTCCACTTAAACTCTTTGAGCTTCAATTTTCTCATCTGTAGTCTGGGGAGAGTAATAGCTGTCTGCAGAAAGCTGTGGCGTGGAATGAACAAGAAAATACAATTGAACATAGAAGATGTTAGTCATTGGCGATCCAGATACAGTAGTTGCTCCAATATTTGTGAATGTCATCAGGAGTTGTATAATCATCATTGTGATTATTGTCTGCCATGTATATAATACCAGAAATTATAATAGTAATACTGCCAATAAAAGTTAATGTTTCTTGAGTGTTTACCATGCACTTTGGCACTGTATTAATTCCTTTCACTATTTACAACTGCCTCCAAGGTACGTACTTCGGTATCTTCATTTTATTGTAAAATTAGACTGAGCATGGATGTTTCAGGCACTGGTTGATCACTGTGAGCTTGGCTTATCCATGACACATTTGGAGATTTGGGAGACATTCTGTACTAAAGTTGTCTTAGCAGAACAAAGTCAATGTCTGCCCACTTTCAGAGCTCATAGCAGCCCGGTTCTCTCTGTGAGGTCTCCTGTGATCCACAGGGCTGCAGAATTCCTTCTGCCTATGAACATATCCCACTGACTGTGATTGCTGTCACTCAGCTGGCCACGATGCCATATGGTCTTGTCATTGCGCTTGTATTTTCTCTTGCTTCTATTCTGTTTGCAGAGAACTATTGCTCCAATTGCAACTTAGGGAAGACACTCTGTTCTTATTACATTATCTTCTTCACATCTTAGATGAATTAATAAATGAATAAATAGTATACCAGAGAACAGTTCATGATTTACTAGATCTGTTCATATATAGCTACAATTAAATGTTTGTGATTTCTATTCTCAACCGTCTTCCCCTACTGGAGGAGCTAGTGGTTTTTCTGTTTTATGTGGTTTCATATTCCTCTACCAGATAAAAACACCACTACCCACTGGAATCCTACGGTGCTTGCCTGGGGTAACAGTTGCTTTTGAGTGCTTTTCTTTCTAGTCTCTATTCCATGAGAGACCATAGAACCCATCTCGGGGAGGGCAGGAGGGAAGATGTCAGAGAATTCAGTTCATAACTCCATGGCCGAGTGATATTATGTGAAAATAGCTCCTTGAGCCTTGGAAATGTCAGCATGCTGAGTATATGACAGGTAATGAAAGAGGACTTTTCCCACATGTTAGTTTTACAGGATTATTGGCCTAAGTTGTGGAGTAACAGACATAAATCTTGTTTGAAAATATAGCATCACACTTCTAGGTAGACTTAACACCATGAGAACAGTCAGTGCAAGTTGGAGCTTGGCCGGGTGTGAGCACGAGGTAGGAGCTATTAACTTTTAAATATCTTTGGGTAGCAGAAGCCTGGAAGAAGTGGCACGTACGCCCCCGTTCCCCACTTTCTTGTCTGTGACAGACATCACTAACCAATTATAGCAATGTTTCCAGCTTTGCCCAGTTCACTCTCAGAATTCTTCTCGTTACAGTTCTACAGGCAGTCATTTCCAATCAGATGGAGTTGAAATGAGGAATTAAAATTATTTGCCAACTATGCTTTTTCTATAGACAGGATCATGTTGAGTTTAGTATTGTTAAGTAGCTAAAATAAGTTTGACTTTTAAATGATAGAACGTACCATCTAGATGCTATTGTTTGATGTTAGGAATGTTGCTTTATTTCTTTGAACCTTGGTTTACTCATCTCTGAAGTGGGGAAATAATGACAAATCCTGGATGGCTATTGGGGTGATTTTTAAGAAATTTTTTAATTTTAATTTTAATTTTTTTGGGGTAGAGATGGTATCTCACTATGAGCCCAGGCTGATCTTGAACTTCTGGCCTCAAGTGATTCTCCCACCTTGGCCTCCCAGAGCACTAGGATTGCAGGCATGAGCCACCCTTCCTGACCCTATTGAAGTAATTAATCAGACAATGTATTTAATGTGCCTAGTAGAGTACTTGGGGCATTCAGTTAGTGGTGGCTCCTGCTGTGACTTGCTTTGAACCCTGAAGGGCTTCAGAATACATTTGGTCTGTGACCCTGCATGTAGACAGAATTGAGCTTATGCCTTTTCTTCTTTAAATATCACTCTAAAATGCTGAGGAAACGTCATCTGCTCCCTTCCTCAGCTTCCTTGTAAATTTTACAAAGGCTTGGATGATAATATGAATTGGAGGATACTCTCACACTGTGTTTTCCTTCAAGAGGTCATTATTGCTACATTAAACCAGAGACTTGAGTTTAATGTAGGGACAGTAATCATTTAGATTAAACTTGAAAAATGTCCTCTAGTATGTAGAACACCATTCCCTGCAATTGGCACTATGTTAATGGCCTTAACATTGGTCTGCCCTCACTCACTCCTACCCCCTTTAGTGTTTTGATTTGTTTTGTTTTGTTTTGAGTTGTGGTCTCTGTCACCCAGGCTGGATCACACTGGCACAATCATGGCTCACTGCAGCCTCAATCTCCTGGATTCAAGCAATCCTCCCACCTCAGCCACCCAAGTAGCTGGGACCACAGGTATCCACCAACACACTCAGCTAATTTTTTAAAATTATTTTTTTGTGGACGTGGGGTCTAGCTGTGTTGCCCAAGCTGATCCCAAATTCCTGACCTCAAGTGATCCTCCTATCTCGGCCTCCCAAAGAGCTAGGGTTACAGGTACATACCACTGCACCTGGTCCCAACAAAATTTTAAAATGCAAATTGGAGTAAAATGCAAACCTCCTTCTTCAAGCTTTATAATGGCTACTGTACCAGGCAGCAATTTTGTTGGAAGGAGATGGTTCACTCAAATAGTGAACTTTTAAAAGTTTGGTAAGGGAAACCAACAAGTAATGATGTTGCACCCCCAGGGCTGCCCCTGGACTGAGGGTCACGGTGAGGGAGCAGGTGTAACTCAGGCATTCTCAATAGGGGTAATATCACCCCTCAAGGGGGCAGAAATTGGTTGTCGGCATTGTAAAAAAAAATGTTCTTTGTTATGTACACAGCACAGATATACATAGGCTACATACAACTAATTTCATTGGGGACCAATTAGGAACACAAAATGCATTCCAAAGTTCCAGGGTGGGGGAGCAATAATGAAGAAGAGAAAAGGATGCGAAACACTGTAATAGCTAAAGGATTGCACTACTTAACAAAGTTTATGGTCTTATATAGAGGAATTTTTGCAGCCACACCATACAAGGAGGGAGCCTGGGGAGCAGATATCTTGACCTTCATGTTCACCTGTCCTCTGATCATCTGTCTGCATGTGCCTCCCATTGGTAGAACCCAACTAGAAGCCAGAAGGTAGGGGAGCTCATGGATATAGGCCATCCAGGTCAGCTCCCCAGGGCCCAGAGCACACTTGGAAAGGGTGGAGGGTGGATTTGGAGCACAAAGGGAGATAACCAACGGGACTGACAGTAGCTCTGGGGATAAAGGGCCAAAGATTTATTTTGACTCACAAAGATCTGCACGACCGGGGTCCTGCGCTACTCTTCTCTCATACCCTTCTTGCTTGACTCCATCATCCTATCCTTTTGGTTTCCCCAATACTGAGCTAGTCCCTGACTCAGGGCATTTGTGCATGCTGTTCTTTTGACATGGTACGTGTTTCCCTCCCTCCTTCTCACCCTTCACCTCTCAGCTTGATTGACACTTTCTCAGGGAACATTCTCTGACTCCCTGGCAGGGCTCCATTCTCTCTGTTACAGTTTTTCCAGGAAGCACTCGGCTTCTTCATAGCACCAATGACAATTATAATTCAAATGCTTTGTGTAATCATTTGTTTAATTTTTGTCTCTCTTACCAGATAAAATGCTTTATGAGCAAAGCATAAAATGCACTATGGGCAAGTGCTTTGCACATAGTGAGAACTTAATAAATATTTGATGAATAGGTGCATTCCAGCAGGAAATAAACATATCATAGGCACAGAAGTTTCCTGGAGTCAGACTGTGTTAGAAACTTACTGTTACCACTTATTAGCTGTGGAATCTTCAACAAGTTACTTAACCTCTTTGTGCCCCTAATTTTGTTCATTTGTGAAGTAAGGAGAATAATAGTTATTTTGTGGAGGCTGGAGAGAGGATAAGTGGATTAGTACATGTAATGTGCTTAGATGAGTACATGGTAACGGTTCAATAAATGACATCATCATTGAAGCTACATTGTGTAATTATTCTATTGTTGACTGTTTGGTGGTGACATTCACCCTAATCAGAGAAAAAAGGGGCATGTTAATCTTAGATAGCACTGATTCTAACCATCTCATTTTGAGAAGTAAGAACCCAATTTTTCTGATACTAAATCCTGAAAGCAATTTAGTTTTTCTCTTGTCATATAGTTAGAATCTGGGGAAAAGTTATTTGACAGCTAATCTAGTTTACCCTGTAAAAAGCAAAGATTAATCTTTTTGCTGCTGAGATGGGACGTGAAGGCCTGGGTTTCTTCTCAAGTCCTTGCATTGGTTGGCTCTCTCCCAAGTTTTAGCTCTTAAAACACCAGACGAGGCAGGGACAAAGGGGGAGATAGGGCAGAAAGTAGCATCAGAATTACTCTGTGTTCCAAGAGACATGGTCTCGGGACAGTCAGAATTGCTTCCTGGGAGGTCACTGGGAAATGTAGGGGGACCAGTCAAGAAGCAGCTAATTATACAGGGATTGGGAACCAAGGATGAAGATCAGGAAAGGCAAGCAAGCTAACAGGAACAATACTACGAGACAGGAGCACTGACCACCCCACTAGATTTAGCCAATCAGTTTCTTCTGGGTGGTACATCTTTTGTCTGGGAATTATTTAACTAGATTGGGCATACACACACTGGCTTTTGCACTACATTTTATAGAGTTTTTCTGATGTTAGGCACAGGCTGGATTATAGAGTCACAGGGTCATTAGAACCTTCCCATTCTATCTTTTAATAGCAACAGAAAGTGAGTTCTTAGGTCAAGTGGTTGCCCTCAAGTCATGCAGCAATAATGGAGTTGGTTCATGATCTCACGTCCCCTTAACTCCAGGCCAGTGTTATTGCCCTCCTTGACTTTCCTTTCAAGATAACCGTTAACTTCTCTTGTGGCCTTCAATTCATACTATGGCCGTAAGAAAAAATTAATTTCCATAGAGTCACACAAGGGAAACAACTTCATTCCTTCAGCCATACCACCTGAGTGGTCATCCCAGTAGTCACACAGGCACATATTACCTGTGATCCCAGTTCCGTCTCTGGAAACCTGAGCAATGTTAGTACCATGTGCACTTGATTTTTCTGAGTGAACCATACACTTCACATGGGTGGTGGCATGCATGGCTGAGCAATCACTGTCACAGAGAGAAGAATTTATGTTTGCATCTGTGTTTCACCTCTTTGCACATCTGGTCTTGGTAGGCCTTTGGGAATTTGTTGGAAAAAGCAAAGGAGAGCACTGAAAAGAGCTCTCAGTATGCCTGGAGTCAGGTTGAATAAAGATGAGATCACCATTCTTCTACTTGCAGAGAAGCAGTGGGGTTTTGACTGGTTAGTGGCTTGATGTCACTGGTCTAAGTGTGTCTCTTGTCAGACACCAGGGCCTTAGAAGTGTCTCATGAGGCCAGTTTCATGTTCTCCCGGCCAGTATTTTTTTTTTTTCCTAATGAAGGTCACCAAGGAAAAAAAAATATATATATATATATATATATATACACACACATATATATATATATATATATATCCTCCAGTCAGTTTAGGGATATGTCTTAAATGGCTCTGGTTTCCTTTATTAATCAGGGGTAGACTTATCACTCATGATTTATCCAGACCCATTTTGAAATAGTACATTTTCTGTATCAACTTTTAGGTAATGTTCCATTCATTTAGCCATAACGTAGGTCTCCTTTTCCTGCAATGCCAATGGTAACCACTGTTACTCCAGTACTCAAGGCATGAGTGGCCAAGCCCTTTTAGGTTTTATAAACGCCCATTTAATCCCTCCTCAGCCCTTCCTCTCAGAGTAAAGTGGTCTATGCCCTTTAATTAGACTTTGTATAACAGGATCCTAAGCCCACTGCTTATTGTAATACCTCTCACTTTTATCCCACCACTTTGAGATGCCAAAGACAGAAATATATGCAATATTCTCGGGGCAAGAGATTATCACCAACTAGGAGACCGGAAAGAAGAATGTCTTCTCTTTGGTTTATTTTGATCTTCATGGAAATGCTATAAAATTGGAAAATATTAGTGTTCTTAGGATTTGTTGCCTCTCTTTGCTGTAAGAGCATGGTGGACCAATAACATCAAGGAGTAAATTATCCACACTAATTATTCCCTCACTACAGATAGTTTCAGAGTTCATCATCTTCCAAATAGTGTCTCTTCCGCACGGATGTCAGTTGGACACCTGCCTGCTCACTCTTTCAGCGCTGTGGGACTGCACTCTGGTGACCACACTACCTTGTTGGATCAGTTCCTTGTTCAGCACTGCTCACTTAGCTCAGTGTCTGAGAGCATAGTGCAGATGGCAACCCAGTGGTGAGGTTCCTTCTCCGTATGGGTCCATGGCTTTGAAAAGAAAGACGATTTGCTGGCAGGCACCATTCTTGCTATAAGCAAATGACTTACCTCATAGCAATGTATTCCAAACTTCCTTGCTTGCAACTCACAGAAATAAATATATTTTGCATTGCAAATCAGTATACACTCATACATGTGTGCATGTACATGCATACACATACGCCTGAAACCAAAATTTCATAAAATAATGCTCTTGCTAAGTATGATTAAAGGTAAAAAGTATGGCAGAAAAGCCATATATTTACAAATAATATTTTTAAAAGACGTTAGTTATAACTTACAAAATTGATTTTTGACACATGCTAATGAGACCAGCAGTTTGCAAAATAATGGATTACAGTACTTTTATGTGAAGGACCCAAACTTTTCCTTGTCATTCTTTTCCTTTTTTAAAATTTCCTTTTGTTCTCTTTCTTTCCTTTTTAGGAAATGCTTTTGGAAAGAGATCAAAGTACAAAGTTAGCCACATGCCAATCTGATCCCCACTACAAGATCTGAAACTCATGCTATTTTCCCAGTCTATGACTCACATCCTAGGTCGTAGGCTGTTAGATTCTTCAGCTTGACATGATGTTGCCAAATTACTTCCCAAAAAGGTTACACCAATTTACCTTCCCAGTAGTAGGGTATGAGAGTTCCCAAGTCCCCACATACTTGGAAACCGGGTATACCGAAACTTTTAAAAGTTTTTGATGTATATGTAATTGCTTAAAACTTCATTTTTATAATTATTAATGAAATTGAATATTATTTCTCACATATATTTTTCAATCAGATTTTCTTAGAAGTGAAACAACTATTCGTATTTTGGTCTATGTTACTATTAGGGGATTTTTTTTACTAATAATTTGTAGGATTCCTTGCATATTCTGTATACTAACCATCTGTGCTTTTTAGTTATATAAATAGCAAGTGTTTTTCCCATTATATGAAAAGATAGAAATCGCAATTAATTTTTCCCCAGTTGTCCCAAACCACTGATTAAATAGTTTTTCCTTTCCCTTTTGAATTGCTATGACATTCATATCATTTACAAAGTTTTTTTCTATGTATCATTCTAAGATTTCTACTGTGCTCCACTATCCTATTTGCATATCTCTGAGCCAATACCATATTGTTTTAATTACTATAGTTTTATAATTGGTTTTAATATCTGGAAAAGTCAATCTTCTCCCTTCCTCTTCTTGCATTTACTTGGCTACTGTTGACCCATCATTCCTCTATATGAGTTTTAGCATTTTTTTAACTCCATGACATTTGAGTGGAACTATGTTGAATTTATAGACTAATTTAACTAGAATTGCCATGTTTTTCAAATTGTTTTATATAGTCTATATTTTTATTTGTTCAGATTATCTTTTATTCTCTTAATATTTTACAATTTTTCTCTATTAAATTTATTGAAAATATTTTCTGTTAAATTATTCCTAAATAACTTAAAATTTGTAAATATTTATAATATTATTTTTTCTACAATATTTCCTTTTTTTTGGCATATAGGCATACTATTTTTTAATGTCAGTCTAGAAATCTTTATGAACTCTCTTATTGCTTCAAAATTGTGCTTTGATTTTCTAATTAGATACTTATAGTGTAAATATAAAAACCAAATTCTTATAGCATTTGACTATTGCAAATAAAGCTGTTATGATGATGATTTATGTATAAATCTTTTCATGGACAAGAGCTTTCATTTCTCTTTGATGAAGAATGGAATGGCTTGATCAGGTGGTAGCGGTATGTTTAACTTAAGAAACTGCCAATCTGTTTTCTAAAGTGGTTTTACAATTTTCAAGTCTTATTAGCCAGGTATGAAATTTCCAGTTGTTCCACACCCTTGCCAACACTTGACATGGTCAGCCTTTTCAGTTTTAGACATTCTAGTTAGTGTGGAGACACTTTTGTTGTGGTTTTCATTTGCATTCTTTTTGTTATTTGAATGGAAGTATGTTGAATTTATAGGCTAATTTAATGCTTTATGAAGTTTTGTACTTCATATGTACTTATTTGTCATCTGACCAACTTTTCTAATAAAGTGTCTGTTCACATCTTCTGTCCAGTCTTTATAACTGAGTTATCTGTCTTCTTCTAATTACTCGTAAAAGTACTTTACATGTTCAAGATTAAGGTTCTCTTTTAGGCAAATATTTAGCTAATATTTCCTCCCAGTTTGTGGCTTGTCTTTTCAATTTCTTAACAGTATCCTTGACAAGAAGAAAATTTCAATTTTAACAAGTTCTATTTATTGATTTTTTATTTTACAGTTCGTTTTGCGTGTGTGTTGTATTGAAGAAATCTTTGCTAAACCAAAGGTCACTAAAATGTTTTCCTATGTTTTCTTCTCGAAGTTTTATAATTTTTTGCACATGTCTATCTAATCATTCTAGCACCATTTGCTGAAAAGACTGTTCTTTCTTCCATTAAATTGCCATGGCACCTTTACCAAAAATAAATTGGCCATAAATATGAAGTCTACTTCTGGACTTGAAATTCTGTTCTATTGATCAATATGCTTATCTTTTTGTCAAAACCACACTGTCTTCATTATAGCAGCTTTATAATAAACTTGAAACCAGTTTATTAAGTACTCTTTTTCAACATTGTTTTGGCTGTTTTAGATTATTTGCATTTTCATGTAAAGTTTAGAATCAGCTTGTCTATTTTTGAAAATAATAAATTTTCTGGGATTTTGATTGGTATTATGTTTAACACATAGATCATAGCAGCTTTTTCTGTAATAGTCCCAAACTAGAAACAACCCAAGTGTCTATCAACAGGTTAATAAATAAACAAATTATGATATATCCATATGATGGATAGTAACTCAGCAATAAAAAAGACTGAACTGTTGATAACTACAAAATCATGGATGAATCTCAAAATCATTATGCTGAGCTAAGGAAGCCAGCCAAAAGAGTATATATTGCATGATCACATTTATACAAAATTCTAGAAGCTGCAGCGTAATAAACAGTGCCAAAAGGTATATAAGCTATTACCTGGGGCTGGGGGTTGGGTTTGGGACAGGCATAAGAGAGAGATTACAAAGGGATATGAAAAAATTTGGGAGTGATGAATATATTAATTATTTTTATTGTGATGATGGTTTCCCAGGTATATGTATAGTCAAAACTTACCAAGCTGTACACTTTAAATATATGTAGCTTATTATATATCATCTATACTTCAATAAATCCATGAAAGAAATATTATACCAATTATTCTTTTTCTTATCTTTTCTCTCCATTGGCAATCCTTACATAATATGGGATGATAGTAGGCCTTGCATTGTTTTTGACTTAAAGGAAATGTTGCTACTGTTTCTAAGAACTTTTCCTTTTTCCCACCCATTTCATCCTTTTCTTTTTCTTCCTCCTTACCTACCTTCCTCCCTCCTTCCCTCCCTACTTCCTTCCCTCTCTCCTCCCTCTCTCTCTTTCTTCTGTCCTTTTTTTCTTCCTTCTTGTCTTTCTTGAGATAGATAAAGTCTATGAAGTTAAAGAGATTCCTAGAGCTCTAAAATTTTTTTAATAAAAATGAAAGTTGAGGTTTACAACTGATTTTTTTGCGTCTGAAGACGTATCATATTTTTTCTTCTTCTGTTAATGGAAATATATATATATACACACACATACTGATGTCTAAATATTGTATTTTTTAGATAAGCCTTGTTAGTCTTGAAACATTTTTGTTCTTAAAATTATGGATTTGATATGCCATATTTTATTTAGTTTTTTTGTATGAATGTTCATAAGTGAGATTGGACAACATTATTTTCTTGCCTACATTTGTCCAGTTTTGATGTCAAGTTTGAGTTTTTACCTTATAAAATGTGTTAGGACACTTTCCTGCTTTTTAGATTTTTCAAAACACCTTATACAATACAGAACTTATCTATTCCTTGAAGGTTTGTAAAATGTCACCTAAAAATATCTGTTGATATATTTTAGGGGTAAGGTATATTATTACAGAGTCAATTACTTTAATAATTAATTGACTTAATTAACTTACTCAATTACTTTAATAATTAATTCTGTAATAATATGCCTTATCCCAAAAGGTATATTTACTTTATACTATATTTAATATATATGTTAAAGTAATTACTATATAATTGCTCTGTAATAATACTGTAATAGTTAATTATGGATTACTTAGCTTTTTATTTCTTATTTAGTCAATTTTTGTGGTTTACGTTTTCCAGACAGTTCATCATTCTAACTTCTAAAATTTACTTATAAAATATATTCATATCAATTATATAAAAATGAATGTATACTCATATATAAATATAAATGAATATATACAAATATATATACATACATGAATATATACATTGAAAGAGAATATGTAGTAAGACACACACACACACACACACATACACACACACAGAAAATCTCTATTGTGTCTGTAGCTTTGCCTTTTTTGAATCCCTAATATTGTCCCTTTGTGTTTTCTACTATTTGCTTGATTGGGCTCACTAAAGTTTGTCTTTATTTAAAGAACAAACTTTTAGTTTTGCTGATTTGTTTGGCTTACTTATTACTGTCTGTTTTTAGTCCATTAGTTTCTGCTCATATAACTATTAATTCCTTCATTCTCTTTAGGTTGTTACTGTTTTTCTAATTTGTTGAACTGAAACACCATTTTTCAATAAATATATTTAAAACTATCCATTTCCCTATAGGCATAGCTTTAGCCTCATTTTACGATCTTGAATATCTTTATCTTTCTGTGCTGAATCTGGGGTAAGTCCTCAGAACCATCTTACATTTCACAGTTTGTTCTTTGTGTCCAATCTATAGTTTGTTTTGGAGTCTTGTCTACTAAGTATTGAATTTGAATGTCTATACTTCATTTCTAAGATCTCTAGTAGGTTCTTTTTCAGCTGAAGTTTGTAAAAAATATTTTTGGTAAGAAGAAAATTCTAGGTTGGAATATTCCTTTTTAGCATCTTAAATAGGTTATTTTACTGTTTTCTGAGTCTCATAGTTTCTCTTGGCAAGTTAGCCTCCAGCCTTATTGCTGATCATTTGAAAGTAACATACCCTGTTCCACCCCTTCTTCATGCTTTGATATTTTTCTATCTGCCTGCATTTTCCAGCTGCTTCACTATGATAACCTTAAGTGTGTTTTTTTCTGTATCTACTTCACTTAAGGTTTCTGAATCTATAGATTAATATTTCTCATCAGCTTTGTAAAATTTTATCTAGAAATAGTACCTATCCTTATTCTCTCTCTCCTCTCCTGTGAGACTCTAGTTACAGGTACTTCAGTCCTTTACATTATTTCCTGCGTGCCTCTTATGCTCGACTTTAATTCTCCATTCATTTTTCTCTTTGAGCTTCAGATTGGATATTTCTATTCATTTATCTTTAAATTTATTTCTAAAATTCTTAACTTTGGATATTGTATTTTGTAGTACTGTAAGAAGGTCTATTTGGTTCCTTTGTGTAGATTCACATATCTAGTACTTTTTTTGTTATATGCCAGACATTTTATTAAAAGGAATTGTAGAGGCTACAGATAATATCTTTCACAAGCAAGAGCTCCCTGTCTCTTACGTTAGGCATATTAGTAAGGGGCTGACCACCTTGATCTAACCACAGCATAAGCTAGGTTAAGGCTGGTTGCAGTTTTGCTAAGATTTATTTCATTCACCTCTGTTTCCTCTCCATTTCTTGGACGTATCTCTCTTGAACTCTTGATTGACAGGCTGCTGGTTTCTATCTTCTCAATCTTAGAACACTGTGAAAAATTCAGTCTCAACCTTCAAAGGCTTGGATTTTTGCCCCTTTGGAAATTTGGAAAATATTTTGGAGAGGAGAATAGCTGTATGTTTGAGGTGGGCCACACTCCTCAAGCAGGAAATTTTCTCCCAAGTACTGTGAGATCAAGAGATTTTATCCCATTTTGTCAAAATCCCATAGTCTTTTGTACAGCCTTAGAATTTAGAAAATGAACCATAGGGAAAGCCAGCTGTGCATTAATGGCTCCCAAGGTTTCTAAATTGTTGTGCCAACCCTGCACAACTTCCAAAACCTTTGCTCATTTCTCTTTTCTCTAATAAATCCCTTTGTGTTTGTTAGATCTGGTCCTTAACCAAATACAAAATTGGCAAATGCACCCAGAGGAAAGAAACAGCCAATAACTGACTGCTCTCATCAGAAAGATTTTCTCTTCTCTGGAATTTTAGTTCATTTAGTTCTCTTCATTTCTACAGCTCTCTAGTATCTTTAAAAGCACAATTTTTGCAATCTATCTGGATTTTTAGCTGTTACAGTAAAATTGGTAGTCTACAAACTACCAACTACAGTCTTTCTCAGAACATAGTCATATTTTAAAGTCATTTTCAGATTTCTTCTTATTCTCATTTTATTTGGGGTAAAAAGTCTAATTTAATTTTCAAACATCATTTTTATCATTTATTTTCTTCATTTTTTAATTTTTTAAAATTATTATTGTTATTACTTTTTTGTAATTTCGGTTTCCAAGCTCATTTGGATAAGATTTTTTTTTTTCAGTCTTACTCTCTCTCACTCTCTTTCTTCCTGATCATCGCTTAGTAGCTAGTGGCTGTGAAATTACCTCCCTCTCTCCCCTTGGCAACCCCTAGACAAGAACTATGTTTTTTTATTGATGGTATGGGGTTCCCATTCCCTTAGGAATAATAAGCCAGCAAAAATGCTTATCTGAAATCTCGACTGTAGACTTCTGTCCCCAGGTCAATGTGCACAACTTCTCCAACTTTCTGTTATGGGTAGGGATGGACTACCTCAGTGTCTGCTCCCAACCAAGGAGCTCAGCTCTGCTCTCCTGCTTCATGTGTGTGTGTTTGGGGGTTGGGGGATGTTTCCAGCCTGTTAGTCACAGGATACAAATTTCTTCTCACCTTTATCTTTTTCTAGACCTGGAGTTCAGTAAGTCCCCGCTTCATCCCTTCTAAACCATTTGCATATTGTATTTCTGTTCTTTTTCCTCTGTGGAAATGTCTATCATGTTTTGGAGCATAGCTTTATCTTTGTAATTTTTATATTTTGTCCATCTTAGCCATGTATTTGAGTTAAGAGGAGATGGCTTTGCCCAAAGCTTAACATTACAACACAATTTTCTCCAAAAGTTGGACTTGAGATGTTTTTTTTTTTTTTTTGCCAATGTTTTTTGGCTTTTAAATAGCGAGTGAATGCAATCTTCCTTTGGACACACTAGGACGTCACCTCCCACTGACTTTTTTGTGTACTCAAGAAGTCTCAGCATCATTCAAGTAGGCTGGATCAGTCACCTTTTCAGAATAGAGTTTTGAACTCTTCAAAAAAAAAAAAAAAAATGGATAATTAGCAGAATTTTCCACAGAATTCCTGAACAAAGGAAATGAGATTTAAACAAAGTCTTCATGTGCCCTCAACCCATGATGAGGCACATCCGACGCATGATATTTAGTTACTAAGCAGATCTCTCTCACCATCATCATTAAGAAATAACAGGCCAGAGTTCTCAGGCAAGTTTGGATTTCTCTTTGCTCTTGGACAACTTGTAAAAACATTCGTATTTCCTTAATTTTTCTACCTACCTTTGCATCGCTCATCTCTCGTCTGTCAAATGCTTAATAAGCACAGTCCTGGCATCGGGAACAGTTTTCTCAGCATACTGGCACAGACCCTAGGCAACATCCATTCAGGAACCTCCCATGTTGCTTTTCAAAAATACCATCCTTATCTTCTTTACTAGCTTGAAATGTCTGTTGTTACTCTCTTTTGAGAAAAAAAATTGTTATACTCAAATATCATATCAAATTTTCTTTTCAAAAGTCTAATACCATAATACCTTGAAAGACTAATTTTTTATTTTTATTTATTTTTTATTTTTAGTATACTTTAAGTTCTGGGATACATGTGTGGAACGTGCAGATTTGTTACATATGTATACACGTGCCTAGTGGTTTGCTGCACCCATCATCTTGTCATCTACATTAGGTATTTCTCCTAATGCTGTCCCTCCCCAACCCCCCCACCCCCTGACAGGCACTGGTGTGTGATGTTCCCCTCCCTGTGTCCGTGTGTTCTCATTGTTCAACTCCCACTTATGAGTGAGAAAATGCCATGTTTGGTTTGTTGTTCCTGTGTTAGTTTGCTGAGAATGATGGTTTCCAGCTTCATCCATGTCCCTGCAAAGGACATTAACTCATCCTTTTTTATGGCTGCATAGTATTCCATGGTGTATATGTGCCACATTTTTTTACCCAGTCTATCATTGATGGGCATTTGGGTTGGTTCTAAGTCTTTGCTATTGTGAATAGTGCTGCAATAAACATACGTGTACGTGTGTCTTTATAGTAGCATGATTTATAATTCTTTGGGTATATATCCGGTAATGGGATTGCTGGGTCAAATGATATTTCTGGTTCCAGATCCTTGAGGAATCACCTCGCTGTCTTCCCCAATTGTTGAAATAATTTACACTCCCACCAACAGTGTAAAAGCATTCCTATTTCTCCACATCTTCTCCAGCATCTATTATTTCCTGACTTTTTTGTGATCGCACTTCTAACTGGTGTGAGATGGCATCTCATTGTGGTTTTAATTTGCATTTCTCTAATGACCAGTGATGATGAGCTTTTTTTTCATTTGTTTGTTGGCTGCATAAATGTCTTCTTTTGAGAAATATCTGTTCATAGCCTTCACCTACTTTTTGATGGAGTTGTTTTGTTTTTGTTTGTTTTTTTTTGTTTTGTTTTTTTGTATATTCATTTAAGTTCCTTGGAGATTCTGGATATTAGCCCTTTGTCAGATGGATAGATTGCAAAAATTTTCTCCCATTCTGTAGGTTGCGTGTTCACTGTCATGACAGTTTCTTTTGCTGTGCAGAAGCTTTTTAGTTTAATCAGATCCCATATGTCAATTTTGGCTTTTGTTGTCATTGCTTTTGGTGTTTTAGTCATGAAGTCCTTGCCCATGCCTATGTCCTGAATGGTATTGCCTAGGTTTTCCTCTAGCATTTTCATGGTCTTGGGTTTTACATTTAAGTCTTCAATCCATCTTGAGTTAATTTTTGTATAAGGTGTAAAGAAGGGGTCCAGTTTCAGTTTTCTGCATATGGCTAGCCAGTTTTCCCAACAGTGTTTATTAAATAGGGAATCTTTCCCCATTGCTTGTTTTTGTCAGGTTTGTCAAAGATCAGATGGTTGTAGATGAGTGGCATTATTTCTGAGGCCTCTGTTCTGTTCCACTGGTCTGTATCTCTGTTTTGGTACCAGTACCATGCTATTTTGGTTACTGTAGCCTTGTAGTATAGTTTGAAGTTAGGTAGCATGATGCCTCCAGCTTTGTTCTTTTTGCTTAGGATTGTCTTGGTTATATGGGCTCTTTTTTGATTCCATATGAAATTTAAAATAGTTTTTTCTAATTCTGTGAAGAAAGTCAATGGTACCTTGATGGGGATGGCATTGAATCTATAAATTACCTTGGGCAGTATGGCCATTTTCACGATATTGATTCTTCCTACCCATGAGCATGGAATGTTTTCCCATTTGTTTGTGTCCTCTATTATTTTCTTGAGCAGTGGTTTGTAGTTCTCCTTGAAGAGGTCCTTCACATCCCTTGTCACATATGTATACACGTGCCTAGTGGTTGGATTCCTAGGTATTTTATTCTCTTTGTAGCAATTGTGAATGACAGTTCACTCTTGACTTGGCTCTCTGTTTGTCTGTTAATGGTGTATATGAATGCTTGTGATTTTTGCACATTGATTTTGTATCCTGAGACTTTACTGAAGTTGCTTATCACCTTAAGGAGATTTTGGGCAGAGACGATGGGGTTTTCTAAATATACAATTATGTCATCTGCGAACAGAGACAATTTGACTTCCTCTTTTCGATTTGAATATCCTTAATTTATTTCTCTTGCCTGATTGCCCTGGCCAGAACTTCCAATACTATGTTGAATATAAGTGGTGAGAGAGGGCAACCTTGTGTTGTGCTGGTTTTCAAAGGGAATGCTTCCAGCTTTTTCCCATTCAGTATGATATTGACTGTGGGTTGGTCATAAATAGTTTTCATTATTTTGAGGCCTGTTCCATCGATACCTCATTTATTGAGAGTTTTTAGCATGAAGGGGTGTTGAATTTTATTGAAGCCCTTTTCTGCATCTATTGAGATAATCATGTGGTTTTTGTCTTTGGTTCTGTTTATGTGATGGATTACATTTATTGATTTGTGTATGTTGAACCAGCCTTGCATCCCAGGGATGAAGCCAACTTGATCATGGTGGATAAGCTTTTTGATGTGCTGCTGGATTCGGTTTGCCAGTATTGTATTGAGGATTTTTGCATCGATGTTCATCAGAGATATTGGACTGAAATTCTCTTTTTCTTGTTGTATCTCTGCCAGGTTTTGGTATCAGGATGATGATGGCCTCATAAAATGAGTTAGGGAGGAGTCCCTCTTTTTCTATTGTTTGGAATAGCTTCAGAAGGAATGGTACCAGCTCCTCTTTGTACCTCTGGTAGAATTCAGTTGTGAATCCATCTGGTCCTGGGCTTTTTTTGGTTGGTAGGGTATTAATTATTGCCTCTATTTCAGAACTTGCTATTGGTCTATTCAGAGATTTGACTTCTTCCTGGTTTTGTCTTGAAAGGGTGTATGCGTCCAGGAATTTATCTGTTTCTTCTAGATTTTCTAGTTTATTTGTGTAGAGGTGTTTATAGTATTCTCTGATGGTAGTCTGTATTTCTGTAGGATCAGTGGTGAAATCCCCTCTATCATATTTCACTGTGTCTATTTGATTCTTCTCTCTTTTCTTCTTTATTAGTCTGACTAGTAGTCTATTTATTTTGTTAATCTTTTCAAAAAAACCAGCTCCTAGATTCATTGTTTTTTTTGAAGGGTTTTTCGTGTCTCTTTCTCTTTCAGTTCCGCTCTGATCTTAGTTATTTCTTGCCTTCTGCCAGCTTTTGAATTTGTTTGCTCTTCCTTCTCTAGTTCCTTTAATTGTGATGTTAGGGTGTCAATTTTACATCTTTTCAGCTTGTTCCTGTGGACATTTAGTGCTATAAATTTCACTCTACACACTGCTTTAAATGTGTCCCAGAGATTCTGGTACATTGTGTCTTTGTTCTCACTGGTTTCAAAGACCATCTTTATTTCTGCCTTCATTTCGTTATGTACCCAGTAGTCATTCAGGAGCAAGTTGTTCAGTTTCCATGTAGTTGTGCAGTTTTGAGTGAGTTTCTTAATCCTGAGTTCTAATTTGATTACACTGTGGTCTGAGAGACTGTTTGCTATGATTTCCATTCTTTTGCATTTGCTGAGGAGTGTTTTATTTCCAATTATGTGGTCAATTTTAGAATAGGTGCAACGTGGTGCTGAGAATGTATATTCTGTTGATTTGGAGTGAAGAGTTCTGTAGATGTCTATTAGATCCGCTTGGTCCAGAGCTCCTTTCCAGTCCTGAATATCCTTGTTAATTTTCTGTCTCGTTGATCTAATATTGACAGTGGAGTGTTAAAGTATCCCACCACTATTGTGTGGAGTGTAAGTCTCTTTGTAGGTCTCTAAGAACTTACTTTATGAATCTGGGTGCTCCTGTATTGGGTGCTTATATATTTTGGATAGTTAGCTCTTCTTGCTGCATTGATCCCTTAACCATTATGTAATGGCCGTCTTTGTCTCTTTTGATCTTTTTTGGTTTAAAGTCTGTTTTATCAGATACTAGGATTGCAACCCCTGCTTTCCATTTGCTTGGTAAATATTCTTCCATCCCTTTATTTTGAGCCTATGTGGGTCTTTGCATGTGAGATGCATCTCCTGAATACAGCACACTGATGGGTCTTGAATCTTTATCCAATTTGCCAGTCTATGTATTTTAATTGGGGCATTTAGCCGCCCATTTATATTTAAGGTTAATATTGTTATGTGTGAATTTGATCCTGTCATTATGATGCCAGCTGGTTATTTTACCCATTAGTTGATGAAGTTTCTTCATAGTGTCTATGGTCTTTACCATTTGGCATATTTTTGCAGTGGCTGGTACCAGTTTTTCCTTTCCATATTTAGTGCTTCCTTCAGGAGCTTTTGTAAGCCAGGCCTGGTGGTGACAAAATCTCTCAGCATTTGGTTGTCTGTAAAGGATTTTATTTCTCCTTCACTTATGAAGCTTAGTTTGGTTGGATATGAAATCCTGGGTTGAAAATTCTTTTCTTTAAGCATGTTGAATATTGGCCCCCACTCTCTTCTGGCTTGTAGGGGTTCTGCAGAGAGGTCCACTATTAATCTGATGGGCTATCCTTTGTCGGTAACCTGACGTTTCTCTCTGGCTGCCCTTAACATTTTTTCCTTCATTTCATCCTTGGTTAATCAGATGATTATGTGTCTTGGGGTTGTTCTTCTTGACGAGTATCTTTGTAGTATTCTCTGTATTTCCTGAATCTGAATGTTGGCTTGTCTTGCTAGGTTGGGGAAGTTCTCCTGGATGATATCCTGAAGAGTGTTTTCCAACTTGGTTCCATTCTCCCGTCACTTTCAGGTACACCAATCAAACATAGGTTTGGTCTTTTCACATAGTCCCATATTTCTTGGAGGCTTTCTTCATTCCTTTTCATTCTTTTTTCTCTAATCTTGTATTCACACTTTATTTCATTAAGTTGATCTTCAATCTCTGATATCCTTTCTTCTGCTTGCTTGCTTGATTCTTCTATTGGTACTTGTGTATGCTTCACGAAGTTCTCATGCTGTGTTTTTCAGCTCCATCAGGTCATTTATATTCTTCTCCAAACTGCTTATTCTATTTAGCAATTCCTCTAACCTTTTCTCAGGGTTCTTAGCTTCCTTGCATTGGGTTAAAACATGCTCCTTTAGCTCAGAGTTTGTTAATACCCACTTTTGAAGCCCACTTCTGTCAATTTGTCAAACTCATTCTCCATCCAGTTTTGTTCTCTTGCTGGTGAGGAGTTGTGATCCTTTGGAGGAGAAGCATAGTTCTGGTTTTTGGAATTTTCAGCCTTTTTGTGCTGGTTTTTCCTCATCTTCACGGATTTATCTACCCTTGGTCTTTTACGTTGGTGACCTTTGGATGGAGTTTGTGTGGATGTCATTTTTGTTGATGTTGATGGTATTCTATTCTACTTGTTAGTTTTCCTTCTAACAGTCAGGCCCCTCTGCTGCAGGTCTGCTACAGTTTGCTGGAGGTTCACTCCAGACCGTGTTTGCCTGGATATTACCAGCGGAGGCTGCAGAACAGCAAAGATTGCTGCCTGTTGCTCTGGAAGCTTCGTCCCACAGGGGCACCTGCCAGATGCCAGCCGGAGCTCTTCTGTGTAAGGTGTCTGTCAACCCCTGCTGGGAAGTGTCTCCCAGTCAGGAGGCACAGGGGTCAGGGATTCACTTGAGGAGGCAGTCTGTCCCTTAGTAGAGCTTAAGCACTGTTCTGGAAGAACCGCTGCTCTCTTCAGAGCCAGCAGGCAGAAACGTTTGTCTGCTGAAGCTGCACCCACAGCCATCCATTTCCCCAGGTGCTCTGTCCCTGGGAGATGGGGGTTCTATCTACAAGACCCTGACTGGGGCTGCTGCCTTTCTTTCAGGGAGGCCCTGCCCAGAGAGGAGGAATCTAGAGAGGCAGTCTGGCTACAGGGGCTTTGCTGAGCTGCAGTGGGCTCCACCCAGTCCAAACTTCCCAGTGGCTTTGTTTACACTGTGAGGGGAAACCGTCTACTCAAGCCTCAGTAATGGCAGACACCCCTCCCCTACACCAAGCTTGAGCGTCCCAGGTGGACTTCAGACTGCTGTGCTGGCAGCGAGAATTTCAAACCAGTGGATCTTAGCTTGCTGGGCTCCATGGGGGTGGGATTCACTGAGCTAGACCACTTGGCTCCCTGGCTTCAGCCCCGTTTCTGGGGGAGTGAATGGTTCTGTCTCACTGGCGTTCCAAGTGCCACTGGGGTATGAAAAAAACTCCTGCAGCTGGCTCGGTGTCTGCCCAAAAGTCGCCTAGTTTTGTGCTTGAAACCCAGGGCCCTGGTGGTGTAGGCACCTGAGGGAATCTCCTGGTTTGTGGGTTGTGAAGACTGTAGGAAAAGTGTACTATCTGGGCAGTAATGCACTGATCCTCATGGCACAGTCCTTCATGGCTTCCCTTGGCTAGGGGAGGGAGTTCCCTGACCCCTTGTGCTTCCCGGATGAAGTGATACCCTACCCTGCTTCAGCTTGCCCTCCGTGGGCTGCACCTACTGTCTAGCGAGTCCCAATGAGATGAGTCATGTACCTCAGTTATAAATGCAGAAATCACCCACCTTCTGTATTGATCTCGCTGGGCACTGCAGACTGGAGCTGTTCCTATTGAGCCATCTTGCCTGATGAGATAAATTTAACTTGCCCTGATTTCAGTGAGACAGAAGTGAACTTGAGAGGGAGCTGTTCAGAATAGCATGTTTATGAGATCTATGAAGATACTCTGTGTTGCTGAGAGATGGTCCCACCATTTAGTGGGACAGACAGAAGATAAAACACCTACGTTGAGAAGGAGGACTCTAAAGTGAAAAGTTGAGGGAACATTACAGTTTTGCAGGGAACAGTTCTGACCTGAAACATCTGAAAAGAGCATCTGGTATGTGCAGACATGTGTGAAGATGCTCATATAATTGGGGAAGTCAGGGAAAATCTCCCAGAGGGAGACTGGAGCCAGGGCCAGTAGAAGCAGTGTGTGCATGGCAGGTGCTTCCATGCAGATGTGTGTGTCCAGGCTCTGGGAGTCACAGCATCAGGACAGCTGGGTGGCTCGGATCCTCCAGCTCCTCCTCAGCTGCCTGGCCAAAGACACAGCTGGCTCTGGCATATGCATGGGAATGCCTTGGGAATCCCATGCAAGCTTGATGGATACTGGTTCCGGTATAAAGGCAAGTGTTGTCTAAAGTGTCATAACAGACAGAAATGGGGACGATTCTAGGTTGAATGTTCCCAGATGCAGATGATCTCCCAGAAAGAGAATAAAACTATGCTTTAAAAGTTAAAATATCACTGTACTCCAGCCTGGGCGACAGAGCGAGACTCCGTCTCAAAAAAAAAAAAAAAAAGTTAAAATATTTCTTTCTTGCTTGATTCATTTGTTTATGTTTTTCATTCATTTATCAGATATTTATTGAGTGTTTCCTCTGTGGCAGGTACTGCACTAGGTGCTGAGAATATAGGTGACTCAGACACTGCTTGTGTCCCAAAGGTGCTCACATCCATTGGAAAAGACAGGAAGGTTAATGAGTAAGCAAGGAAGAGTGGGAGGTAGTCAGGACGCCCCCTCAGGAGGGGGGATGCAATGGTTATACCCAGAAGTATTAAGCAAGTGAATTCTGAGCTACTCTGGATATCCAGAGGGACTTTTTTCCTGTTTTCCCTAAAGACAGAGAATAGCAGCCTCTCCCACACAATATAAGAAGAAAATCTAGATCTGTGCAGAGAGTCTGTGTTCTGGTGGCACACAGGGATAGGAAACTCTCAGGTTTGTGTCTTCTTTAGCAAACCAGATCTCCCTGCCTCCCATCCTCCGACCCCACCTCTCCACCACCGAGAAGGGCAGTGGATGAGCAAGTATGAGACATATGGAACCTGTAGAAACTTGAACTTGGCTGTTGGTAACATGTATCCAGATATGCAGTGCCTTGGTTTGGCCCTCTAGGAACTAAGGCAATTCATAGGATTCAGGAATGAGTAGTAAAAACGACCCTCCACTATCATAGAAGTGTGGCAGAGGAGCCCACATTGTGTTCCCACAGTTAAAAAATAAACTCCCACAAAAAATAACAGAAAATTTTCATATTCTACTGTTCTTGTTTACGTAACATCAAATATCTGAGCATTCACAAATATCTCGAGGTTGAACATCCTGCAGAAAGACATCAACTATCATTTCTTGAGATATTACCAAATGTCAGGTACAGTGTTCAGTGCTTCATAGGCATAATCTCATTTGAGCCTCATCCTTTATTATGATCTCATTTTATATATTAAGAAACTGGGGTTCAACTGAGATTTCTTAACTTGTCCATATTCACACAACGTGTGGATAGTAGATCCTACATTCAAACCAGAGTTGGCTTTCTTTTCAATACGTGATTCTTCCTTTACAAGCACCTAGCTATTCCTCTGAGTATTTTCGTATGGATTGATGGCTGGCTAAATGCATTATCTTATAAGTTTCTAAAAACAGGTTACCTTACTATTAATAGTTGTTTTCTATGCTTATGTACACTCTACTGGACTGTGGATGACAATGTGCTGGAAGTCATGTGTCTCATCTCCGTCTTCATATGTCACACAGCAGCCAGCACAGGGCTGAACCCATTCTAAGTATTCACAAGTGACCACAATCCACAAATCGATGGAATAAAATGTCCACCATTGTAGACTAACTCACTCAGTTTGGGACTGTGCCCAATTCACTGAGAACTCCTTCCTTCTTTGTCTTTTGGGAAAAGTCTGGACCATGATTTATTAAACTTTTAAAATTTATTTTTTATTGAAGCTCCTCTATGTCAGGGATGAGACCCAGGGGTAAGCAAACTAAGACATGGTTCCTGTCTTTAACAAGGTCATAGAGCAGCTGGAGAAACAGACATTTAAGCAATTATAATGCAAGGCTGTGCTCAACGCCAGACAGCTGCATAGCCAGTCTTCTGTCAGAATTCAGAGGCACAACCATGCCACTGCATCAGGTGGAGTTGGGGCAGGTCTCTCTGAAGCAATGGTCATTATAGAGTCAATCATGGCCAGAGAGGCCTCAAAGCAGAGCCGGAAGCATGCTCAAAGGTCTAGAGCTGGGAACTTGATGCCTCCTAAGAAATAAAAAAATCCATCATGACCAGAGAGTGCTCTGCAAGGTGGGCAATGCTGAGAGATAAGGCTGAGAGGTAGCAAGGGGACACATTATGAAGGACTAAGAAATAGGGCTTTTTCTGGTTATAAAACAAAGCTAATGAGATTGAGTGTTTATCATCTCCAAATGTTCCCAGACAACAGGAAGCTTTGGCATTGTTACTCTTTCCCATTACTGAGGTTCCTAAAGTTTTTTCTTGTCTAGGAAATCCCCTCCAATGATAGTTCTTCATCCATTGAGCAGCCAAATGTGCCCCCTTCACTCTGTCCATTACCATGCAGGACAGAGTGGCATGGAGCTGCAGCCTGACGCCTCCCCGGGCTGAGGCTAGAAGAAGGCAGGGCAGCCGCCAGCCGGGCCTCCACCAGGCTCGCCCAGCAAATGGTTTTCTCCAGGCCTAATTAAGGATGACTTGATGTCTCTAAGGCTACACTTAAGTCTTTGTTGGCTTGCTATTGTTTCCACTGAGCATGACAAGGTCTAGGAGCTTTAGTCTGGCTGTCTCAGCCAGGTGCCAAAGGCAAAATGAACAAAAAGAAAATCACTACTTTCATTCACTAAACATGCCCATTTACTTGTTTTTCTATTTTATTGCATTAGTCATTGCTATAAAACCAGCGTGGTCTCCTTTTTTATTTTCTTTGTATTGTAGTAATATTCCAAAGCCAGGTGAGTACTCAAGTCATGAGACAGACCTATCACACATATCCAGAGATGCCAGGTAGAACTCCCACAAGCAGCTCCTCCACGGGCACCCCCAGAGGCTCCCAGGTCTAGCAAGCCTTTGTTTCTGCACCCTTCAGAGTCCCTCTGAGAGATCAGTGTGATTGGTGGTATCAGTCATTATCATTCCAGTTCATGCTGTTGACCAGATCATTGCTTTCTTTATTCCGAAAACTAGAGTTGCCAGATTTAGCAAATAAAAGTAAAAGACATTCAGTTAAAATCTTCATTTCAGATATGCAATAAATAATTAGTCAGTATAAGTATGCCTCCTATGGTTTTAGGAATAGGCTTATACTACTAACACTTTATTTTATCTACTGCAAACTCAACTCTTCAAACAAATATTGAGTGCCATCTCAGGGCTGAGCACTGTGCTTGGTGCCAGGGAGTCAAGCATGAATCAGATGCAATTTTTCACCTTTGGGGGTTCAAAGGCTAGTGAAGGTGAGATTAGTAAACAGTTGAAATATGTACCCTGATACTGACAATTCACCTCCTCCCACACTCATGCAGATACACATGCACAGGCACAAATTATAGGTGAATATCATTCACAAATATGAATATAAATATAAATATAATGCGAATTAATAAAATGTTAGCACATTTAAAAGTACTCTTAGGGTTACAAAGAGAAGAGTAATTTGCCTCAACCAACTAAGATTCAACCCTAGAAGGCACGAGAAAGCTTAAAATGTGAATATCTGATGATATAATACATCACATTATTATGTCCATAAAAATCTGATAATTTTGTTTGTTTGTTTTGTTTTTGTTTTTTTGAAACGGAGTCTCGCTCTGTCGCCCAGGCTGGAGTGCAGTGGCCGGATCTCGGCTCACTGCAAGCTCCGCCTCCCGGGTTCACGCCATTCTCCTGCCTCAGCCTCCCGAGTAGCTGGGACTATAAGCGCCCACCATCGCGCCCGGCTAATTTTTGTGTTTTTAGTAGAGACGTGGTTTCACCTTGTTAGCCAGGATGGTCTCGATCTCCTGACCTCGTGATTTGCCCGCCTTGGCCTCCCAAAGTGCTGGGATTACAGGCGTGAGCCACTGTGCCCGGCCAAAAATCTGATAATCTTAACACGTATAGAAGAGCTTGACCAAGTTCATCCCTGATTTTTAAAAAGACACTCAAAAGCAGGAATATATAGGTAAGTCCTTAATACAATAAAATACAGAAGAAATGTTCATTTCTAATTATGAGAACCACAACAAAAAGTCTTTAAAAAACATGGGAATAAATGTTGTGTGTGTGTGTTTGTGTGTGTGTGTGTGTGTGTGTGTGCACCAAACCAAAAGTGAGAATCATGCTTAGTAGTAAACAGTAGAATGTTTTCTTTAAAGCTGGGAATGGTTATCATTGTAATTATTATTTAATATTATACTGGAAGTGGTAACCATTTCAATTAGACAAAATAAAGAAATAATAGATATAAATACCATATCAGGTAATATATATTTATATAATAATATACATAGAATAAAAATTCCATTAACAATGTCAACCAAAGATATAATATCTACATGCTAACTTATTTAGCATAGGTGCAGGTCCTAAATAAAGAAAACTTTAAACGCAAGAGTCTCAAAAATAGTTACGTACCACCAAAAGATGCACTAACCTCTTGGCATAGAAAGCCTCAGTTTTATAAAGACATGAATTGTCTCAAAATTAATTTCGAAAAGTAAATGTAATTATAATACTAAGAGGATTTTTGTTGTTGTTATCAAACATTTTTTGAAACTTAACGAAGTTATGCAAAATTCATCTGAAAAAACAAACATCCAAAAAAGAAGAAAAATGAGAGGAGGTTACCTTTACCAGATATTAAAATGCATTTTGCAGTTATAATAAATAAAATATCTGGAGAAAATAAATTCAGGAGTAAAAAATCACCCCCACCCACACTCACCCAGATACACATACACAGGCCTTCCATACCAAAATAGAATGAAGAGAACAGAAATAGACATAAATATATATGGGTCCTAAATATAACACAAAATAACATTTAAAAATCAGTGGGAGAAAGAGAGATTATTTTTTAAATGATTTTGCAAGAACTTGGAAAAATAAGCTGGATTACTCCTTTTAACAAAATATATTACAATTGGAGTGAAGATTTAAACATGTGACAATATAAAGCTATGTAAGTTTCAGAAAACATAAAGTTAACAAGCTTTTATAAAGCAGATACATAATTGAGAGACCATAAATAATCAAATGATACTGTTGGTGATTTAAAATTTAAAACCTGGCCAGGCTTGGTGGCGTCCACCTGTAGTTCTAGCTACTGAGGAGACTAGGGTAGGAGGATTCCTTGAGCCCAGGAGTTCAGGGCCACAGTACAGGACAGTCACTCCTGTGAATGGTCACTGTACTCCACCCTGGGCAACCTAATGGGACCCCATCTATTAAAATAAATAAATGAATAAATCTATAAGCAAGGTTATATTCAGAAAGTGAAAAGACAAAAAAAGGACGTGTTACACACATCACAAAGGGCTAAATTTTTTAATTAACAAGGAGCTCATAAAATTCAATAAGAAATAAAGTAACATCCAACAGAAACAAATGTGCAAAGTTTATGAATAAGCAGCTAATGGAAAACATCAACAATTTCTCTCTTATTTTAATAAAAGCAACAGTAATTTTTATAATTTATCATCTGGGCAAAAATTAAAGACTTTCATAGCATCTGGTGCTGGCAGTTGCGTGGAAAAATTGGCTTCATGCACTATTGATGGACATTTAAGTTAGTATAACCTTTCTAGACAACAATGTGGTGATATCTACCAGAAGTAGAAATGCATGTTTGCTTCCTTTGGCTGCTAAGATCACTTGTAGGAATGTATCTTTGGAACATATGCATATTTTTGTAAACAATTCCAGAACAGATATACAAGTTTATTCACTGCCATGTTGTTTGTAATTTTGAAGGGGGAGGAGGCAAATAAAAGTGGAAACCAAGTGTCCATCAATAGGGGACTCATTAAAACTTATTTATGATATATCCATATGGTGAGCAAATATGTAAACAGTGAAAAGAATAAATTATAAGCTTTGTGTTTATGTGATATTAGCATGAAATATCACACAGAAATGAATGGTATATTGTGGGATATTATAGTCTCTTGTGTTAAATGTATGTTTTTTGTGACTATAATGTATAAATATATTGTGCAAAAATACAGAAAATATGTATTTATATAGATATACAAAGAGAATCATAAATACTGATAAATGCATGTCTTTCTTATAAAAAACAAAAACTGTTACTAATGTTGAAAGTAAAAAGAGGGGCAGATTACCTTCCATTTTCTTCCTTTCTCTACACATTGGATTTTCTAAGCATGCATGTGTATTTCTTTTCATTTTTCTCCTACACCAGCTGGAGTTATTTCGAGCTGTGGGATTAAAAGTTATTTTTGTTTTCTTTAAAAATGTATTATCTCTATTTTTAACTCGGGCGAATTTTTCTTAGGACACAGTGTGATGACCACAGCCAAGGCAATGCTCAGAGGGCTGAGTCTCCTGATGCTATGAGGCTCTTGCTTGTTCTCTGGCTCCTTCTTTCTCTTCCAAACAGTGTGACTCCATGTCCGTCATGGTCTTAGGTTCCCTTCCTCTGCCCACATCCCAGCACAAATGCAGAATGGCTGCAGTTGGATTAACTGGACCCAACCACAGCTGAGTATTAAATGAAATCATACATGACTTTGGTAAGTGATCAAGAAACGCTAGCTTTCCTTTGCTTTTTGTTTTCCTTTTCAGTTTTGTTTTTTCTCTTCTTATGGTGATAAGGAGAGGGGAAAGAAGGCTACTGCTGTCATAACCCTAAGTGTCACCTCCCAATGTGACACTTAGGTTTATGACGAGACGTAGCAGTAGGAGCCTTCAGCCTCACATGCTCCAGCTGCAGAGGAGTTAATTCTTCAACCTGTTTCTCCATGATGAGGTGCCCAACCTCAGGGAGGTGTGCAATCCCAGTGGCTACTGGGCTCCCCATGGGCCCTCCTGGGGTGAGCCTGGTCTTCACCAATTCTTATTTCTTCATCACTGGATTTACAGACACACGCCTATGACCTGCAGGTCTCTGGGCGTGAGCATCCAAACAGAAAAGAGTCATTAAAGTTCAATCAAACCTGGTGGGTAAAGTTCCAAGTCCGCTGTGAGCCCAGAACTGGGAAACCTAAGCTCTCTATTAAAGACCGCCGACAACCCCAGCCCTGTGCGAGTGGAGAGTCTGTAGTACCTGTTTCGATTCTCCAACCAGAGCTGCAGGACAAGATCTTATTGCTATTATTGCTTGGGAGAACTTAGCTTGCATTTTTTTTCCCTTTGGAATTTTACAATTCTCCTTTAAGATAACTCAAGAAAATTCACAGTTTTAAAGCTTTTTACTATTCAAAAACATATGAAGACAATGAAGAGGGTCTGCAGGACACAGCCTCTGTAGTAGACACACTTGGATGAAATCACAAGTCTGGCACTCAGAAGCAGAGCCAGAATTTGAGTTTCCAGCTTTAGCTAGCTCATTTGTCAACAAGGATAATAACATTCTGTGCTTCAGGATTAAATTAGGCAACAAATGCAAAGCACTTAACAAGAGCCAGGCATACACTAAGCCCACAAGTGATGTTGGCTATTACTATTATGGATTGGCACACAGGTAGTGACTTATAGGTGAACTCTAGAGGCAAAGTGCCCAGGGTTTCAATCCAGACTTTGCCAAGTGCTGTTTGCATGATTCTGTGAAGTTACTTAACCTTTTGTACCCCAATTTACTCATCTGGAAAATGGGAATGAAAATGGCGCCTACATCATGCAGTGGTTGTAAGAATTAAATTAGTTAATATATGCAAAGTGCTGTTGAAGGCCTGGCACATAGTAGGTACTATACAAATGTTGTTGTTGTGCATCAACTATTTACTTTTTACATATTTTTTTTCTTTTTCAACCTTCATTTTAGAATCAGGGAGTACATGTGCAGGTTTGTTACAAAGGTATACTGCATGATGCTGAGGTTTGGGGTGTGATTGAACCTGTCACCCAGGTAGTGAGCATAATAGCCAATAGGTAGGTTTTCACCCTTTGCCTCCCTCCCTCCTGCTTTAGTAATACCCAGTGTCTATTGTTGCCATCTTTATGTTCATGAGTACCCGATGTTTAGCTTGCACTTATAAGGGAGAACATGTGCTATTTGTTTTGCTATTCCTACACTAGTTCACTTAGGATGGAGGCCTTCAGCTGCATCCATGTTGCTGCAAAGGAGATTTTGTTTTGTTTTGTTTTGTTTTGTTTTATGGCTGTGTTGTATCCCATGATGTATATGAACCACATTTTCTTTCTCCGGTCCACCGCTGATGGGCACCTGGGTTGATTCTATGTTTTTACTATTGTGAATAATTCTGTGATGAACGTATAAGTGAATGTGTCCTTTGGGTTAAATTATTTTATATCTTTGAGATATACACCTAGTAATGTGATTGCTGAGTTGAATGGTAGTTCAACTCTTAGATCTTTGAGAAATCCCCAAACTGCATTCCGTGGTGGCTGGACTCACTTACATTCCCACCGTTATTTTTTGACTTTTCAGCAAGAGCCATTCTGACTGGTATGAGAATGGTATCTCATTGTGGTTTTGATTTGCATTTCTCTGATGATTATTGATGACGAGCAATTTTTCATGTTTCTTGGTCACTTATATGTTTTCTTTTGAGAATAAATGTTTTTAAAAGTATTATTGATAACAAAAATCTAATTGAAGAAATCCAAAATAGAAAAAAAAAAAGCATGCGCACAACAAACCCAAGGAAAGCAAGTAGGAGGCAATTATGAAACGAAATCAGAAAACTAATTTTAAAAACAGGAAAACAGAATTGATAAATAAATGCAAATGAAACACTTCCCCCCGCCCCACACACAAAACACTAAAACACACTAGCCTCTGGTGAACAATGAAGGGATAAAGGGATATGAGCCACAAATTAAATCAGGAACTATGAGCTCAGGTTCCCCCAAACTGAAGCTTTAAATCCCTTTGAGCAGAGGTGGGCCGGGCACAGCCAGTAGCTGATGGAGTCCTTGCTGGCACAGGGTCTGCTTTGGTGACATGTGATTTGTCTCAAGTGGAGTTATTTCCACCTCTCTCAGCCTCGATATTGGCCTCCTGGTACCAGCCATCCTGCCCCAGGCTGGAGCTTTCTTTGTCATCACCCATCTCTCTATCGGCCTCTGAGAACAGCCCTGATGTCCGCACCATGCTTTCTGGGAGATCTGACTCAGACCTCCTCCTACTGTCCCAGCAGGGCCTGGGGCACCCCATTCCTCAGCCAGCTTCCTGCAAAGCAGTCCACTAGTCCACCTGTGGACTGTCTTAAGACTTGAGACCCACTTTGAGAAATGATGAAAGAGATTTTCCACCTGCCTCATGTTGTACGGTGTTTGTTTTGTTTTGTTTTGTTTTTGTATCCATGGGTGATTGATTTCATCACCCGTGTCGATGCCAAAGTCCTCAGATGCTCAAATCATTTTTATAAAATGGCATAGTATTTGCATGCAACCTACACACATGCTCCTATATACGTTAAATCATCTCTAGATTACTTATAATACCTAATACAATGTAACCGATATGTAAGTAAGCATTATACTCTATTGTTTAGGGAATAATGACAAGAAAAATGGTCTGTACATGTTGAGCAAAGATACTTTTTTCCTCAAATACTTTCCATGCATAATTGGTTGTTGAATCCATGAGTGCAGAACGCACAGATATGGAGGGTGAACTATCTATCCTCTGTGTCCCCGCTGCATGAAAGGCCTTGGGAAATAGATGCTATTCAATAAGCATGAAAATCCGTGCTGGTATCTGTGGAATACTGGGCTGGTATGTTATGAAGTATAAGAAAAATAATTGACTTTCTACTGCTTTCCAAGAGACAAAAAGAGTTGAAAGGAGAAAAAATTCAGATATTGGGTACAACGAAGAATATGTCAAAAGAGCAAACGAGAGAGTGTTTGCAAATTCCAAGTGCCTGGCTCCGTTAGTGAGTGTCATGAGCAGACAGGGAAGGGAAAAAATGGCCCTGTTGTAGTCACAGATGTAAGCCATGAGGGACAGAGAGCCAGGTGACAGACATCCAGGGAGCAGGGGAAGGGTCGTCACGGTCACTAGTACATATTGAGCACTTCGTCCACTCCATGCACTTCAATGTATTCATTCATTTAGTCTTTACAACTTCCCTATGTGGAAGGTGCCACTGCATGGCCATTTCACAGATGAGGAGACTGAGACTGAGGCACAAGAAAGTTAAGTAGTCAGGCCTGTTTTCTTTTCTTTTTTTTTTTTTTTGAGATGGAGTCTTGCACTATTGCCCAGGCTGGAGTACAGTGGCAAGATCTTGGCTCACTGCAACCTCCACCTCCCAGGTTCAAGAGATTCTCCTGCCTCAGCCTCCCGAGTAGCTGGGATTCCAGGCACCCACCACCACGCCCGGCTAATTTTTTGTATTTTTAGTAGAGACAGGGTTTCACTATGTTGACCAGGCTGTGGCTCAAGCCTGGAATCCCAGCACTTTGGGAAGCTGAAGGTGCAGGCCTGTGTTCTTAACCACCCTGCAGAACTGCCAGGTAAGACTGTGGTCATATTCAGAGTTGACCACTTACTCATAGCCTCAGTTTCTTTATCCTTAAAATGGAGGTAGTAATACCGACCTCATGGGGCTGAAGGGGCCAAAATGAGATAACATAGGTAAAGTCTCTGGCATACAGTAGATGCTCAAACATCCCTGGCTATTGCCTCCTAGTCCCACCAAACCTACCTTTGAGCATTATTGACAGATATGGTAGTTCATGGCACGTGTGGTCGCCACTTTGAAATCATCATGAGATTTCTGACTCAATGGCTTTGCTCTGACCCAAAGACTTTTCTAAATTGAGGGCTTCCCAATTTCTGGAAACCTGGAGATAGAAGGAAGAGGCATCCCAGATAGAAATGGTTTCCGCTAGCTGAGATGCTTTTTCCTTCTATTTCCAGGTTTCCAGGAACTGGGGAGCCTCTGAGCCCCCACCTGTGTAGCATTTACTCTGTGAAATCCCATCAGTTCCCTCCAGTGTTGAGTCATATTTCTTCCCTTTGTGATCCCTTGGCTCTTTGTGGGGGCCGTCCCTGAGAGCCCTGGGTCTCAGCTTTGCCACCTAAAAAGGGGGATAATAACATCCACCCTGTAGGAACTGTGTAAAGTATGCAAGCTGTGTAAAGTTCTGTAACTTTCACACAACACAATTAGCACCTAATAAGTGGTGCCTGTTATAATCATTATTGCCGGCAAAGCCTTTCTCATATTATAGTTACCATTGGACCAGGTTTATACTTCCTCCTAGATGAGGGATTAGGGCAGGAACGTTATTAAATCATGTTTTGTTCTCCCCACGTTGTCTAGCACACAGCCCGGAGCATAATAGATGCTCAGAAATGTGGAATGAAGTGAACAAGTGTGAAGCTAGAGACCACACAATGGGAGAGGCTGGTCCATGTAATAGGAATGAGGCTCTTTCCACATTTGCTGCATGTTCACAGTCTGCCAAGCCTCATGCTACATGCTCTAGAGAGTTTCAAGAAGGAACACGTTGAAATGTTCTCTCACCCCAAGGGCGAGCATTGTGGTTGAGCCTAAGTGGGAGGGCACAGCACAGTGTTGATCAGCAAAGCACAGAGATTTCAGAAGCATTGAGGCCACCCTTGGGAAGGTTGAAAACAATGTCAGGCAGGATGCAAGTCCTATGGCTGTAGGGATGCTGCTCTTTTTATCTACTGCTGTGTGTCCCTTGTCTAGCCAGGTATCATAGCGGCTGCCCTGATAACGACATTTGTTAAATGGATGAAATGTGGAAAGGCTTCCTGAGGAGGATGAGAGAAATGGTGTGGGGTGTTGGGTAGGAACAGCTTTGATGACAAACTATTGGGAAGAAATTATATATACAACAGTAGGAAAATGGTTAGGTAAATTGTGATACTTCATTCAATGTAATTATTTATAGTCAATTAAAATTAGGTTTACGAAGACCTTATAACAAGGAAGAATGCTTTTGTTTTATTTTTAGCGAAAAAGACAATGATAGAAAAATTCAGAAACCCTAACATTGTAACTATTAAAGCTATATATAAAGACTAGGAACAGACACACTAGATGTTACTATTAGCTTGCTCCAAATCCTAGGTTCATGAATAATTTTTTCATCTCTCTTTTGTTCTATTTTTCAAAACTTCTATGACCATGAGCAACTTTGATCATGGAAAAAGAATGAAATTGTAAATTGTATAACATATCTACATTGATTAAAGTATTTTCTAGAAATAATTTATGAATTCTATTGGATTATCCATAATTGGTAATCCTCTTCCTTTCCTGATTTTAATAATTTAGAAGATATTGAATATGTATTGTGTACATCATATTTTGGGTGCGTTCGTGTGAATCTTTGCAAATACTCTTTAACATGAGAATGTATTTATCACATATGTGTATATCCATCTGAAATACACACACACACACAGGAAGGGGATATAGTTAGCATGGAGGGAGATAGACAGGGGGCTAGATTGATGGGGAATAGAATAGAGATCATAGGCTCTTAGTGTGTACTCACAGGTTCAAAGATGTGTTACAGAACTGAGAGAGCCCAGGACAGTCTACCAAAAACACAGCCTGTCTCTGGAATGGACTGAGGATATGAGAGAGAAACAAGACAGCAGGGACAATGTATGAGTCCCTTCCTTTCCATCTCTCTCTTGCTCTCTCACTCTCACCTCCCATTCTCTGCCCCCGCCTGACATCCCTTTTCCTCCCTCTCCCTCCTTCTGTCTCTTCTCTGACTGCTGCATGAGCTGTCCAGCCCCAGGGGCTGCTACCGCAAAGGACAACATCCATGAGCATTTTGCCGGCTGGGAAGAGGCAATCAGGATTTTGGCAAAATGTTTCTGACAACGACAAATGCCAAAAGTGGTCAAAATGGGCCAATTTTTGAGAGAAAAAAATCTGGTTTTAGACCTGGCTGGGCATTTGGGGGTTGTGTTTTGAAAACAGGTATTTAAGGTTGTACGTAATTCATTTAATGTGCAGGAAGTTACTAATTTTATAGAGAAATGAAGATCCACAGAACTCATGTTCTTCTGAACTCTACCTCAGCCTTAGCCTGGGGTAATTACTAACTCCTTTGGTGAGAAGATAATTTTATTTTAATTCTCATGCAATAGCTGAATAACTTCCATACAAATGCCAACTACTAGTCTTTATGAGTAAATTATTGTCCTCAATAATAGGGTGTGGTACAGGAGAGAATGACATACTTTAGGAGTGATAATGCTTCTTGGATATGAGTTCTTTGTAGCCATTATAAACATAATAACCCTATTTAAAAAATAGTTTAGGTGAACATGTTGAAAGAGCACAAGAGACAAAAAAAAATATCATTTAAAAAATAAAACAGCAATGCGGATACTACTTTGATAAAGGAGGATAAGGTATTTACCTTTTAGTTCCATCTTAGAGAGAACCATGGCTGTCTGACTTTCTGTGCCTTGGGTCCCCACCATCCGCAGCCTCTCATTTCCAACTCTTTAGACCTATGTTACTCAACCCAGGGACAGTTCCTGCCTTGAGTATCCTTGCTCTACCTTTAAAAAAATGTGGTATGAAAATTTTAAAAATGTGAACTGTGCTATTCTGTTTAGAGACAGAAGGCAAAAACTAAATGGAATAGTTACTATTTGTGCCAAACACTTTGCACAAATGCCTTAATGCTTTTTTGATATTTACAGAAACCTACATCAGGCAACCCAGGAGCATTCTCTAGTTGGAGGGGTTTGGCTGTACCTGTAAAAAATCTAAAATGTTCCTTTAATTTTTTTCTTTAAGGGAGGTGGGCATAAAAACGAATAATTGAATATTCTATTATTTCCGTTAAACACTTTGCACACACGTGCTGACATTTGATTAGTATGGAAACCTGCTGGCATAGGTACGAACTCTCTCAAATTAGAGTCATCAATGCTCCAAGATAGGAAGCAGCTTGCCTCAGAAGAACAGATGACTAATGAGTGAGAAAGTGGGATTTTGCCTGACTCCAAAGTTTATATTTTTCCTCCCCAGCCACCACCCTGCTGCAGCCACCTAGAGAACTACCCAGTTTCCAGTTCTGCACCTTGTTTATTTCCCAAGTTTTAACACCTGCACAGGGACTGAACTAGAATTCCGGCTGCAAAACCTCATTATCTCAAAGAGTTTGTGCTCAGAATTACAGAACTGGGGGCTGCCTATGGTGGGTTGATGTTTTTGTTTTTGAGAAGGAGTTTTGCTCTTTTTGTCCAGGCTGGAGTGCAGTGGCACTATCTCAGCTCACTGCAACCTCCGCCTTCCCGCTTTAAGTGATTCTCCTGCCTCAGCCTCCCGAGTAGCTGGGATTACAAGCATGTGCTACCACGCCCGGCTAATTTTGTATTTTTAGTAGAGACAGGCTTTCCCCATGTTGGCCGGGCTGGTCTTGAACTCCTGACCTCCAGTTATCCACCCGCCTTAGCTTCCCAAAATGCTGGGATTATAGGTGTGAGTCACCATGCCTGACCAGGTTGATGTTTATCTCCATAAATTTACTAGGTGGAAAGATAGATAGCAGTTTAAAGGAAGACATATTTCTACTCTTGGGCTGTGACACTATCTACTTTTTCAAGGACCCTCACTTTCCCAGGCCCCTGTTACTGACAGTTCTATGAGCCACTCCTCCCACTTCCACCAACACTTTAAAATGTAAAATGTGAATGAATTAATTTTTTTACTTTGAAATTATCTGGACACTCCTTGAGGTAACTGGAATCATCTGTGATAAAAATCAGATTTGGCAAGCAGATTTTTCCAAGCTTTCTATTTTTATTCTTTGCTTTCTTTCTCAGCAGACCAGCTTGCAAGGCCCCACCCATCCACTGCCCCAAATCATTGGAGCAATACTTCTCCAGTAGAGAAGATACCCAAGCCTGAAATCCAAGCCATGATTTCGTTGGATATATGAACACTTGACTTATTTTAAGGCTCTTGGCTTTGCGGTTTTATGAAAATCATAACCAGAATTAAAAAGGACAATGGAAGCCAGATGCTTCCTGTGTTTTATTTATTGATGGAGAAATTAAAACTAAAGAGCTCAAACAGCCTTCCAGAGTCACCTGCTGTTAGTGACAGAGCTGGAACTAGAACCTGGTGCTGTGGACTGGAGCCCCAGCTTGCAGGGTACAAGCACAGTTTCACCTCTGGTGTGCAAAGAAAGCCAGAGCGCTGCTCAGAACCCACTCGTGGTGGTACCTATCCCAGGGATTGAGTGAGTCCATACATGTGAAATGTTTAGAACGGTGCCTGGGGCATAGACAGTGTTCATTCTTATTATTATTTGATTAGCCCAGATGAATGTCTTTCAGAGCAGGAGAATGAGGCAGTGAAAGGTTTTTAGCGCTGACCACCAATGCCAACATGTGGATGCCAGAATAACTGCTGGTCATGTGTTGGAATCTGTACAAGAATGCAAGTCACTCACTCTTTCTCTAGGTTTTTAACTTCATTAGCCCAGCATTTTGAAAGCAAGGCTTTGAAATTAGAGTTGTTTGCTTTTAAAATATTTAAATGTCCTCCTGAACTTCTCTGTAAAGAAAAAGAAACTGGGCGGATACAGAGAGGATTGGAGTCATGGTCACAAATACTATAAAAAAGCAGTTTACTTCCTCTGTTAAAACTAAGTATGACTTAAAGACTCTTTGGGCTTTTTTTTCCTGGAGAAACTGGATATTTCTTATACAGGACTGATAAGTCTTTCAGCATCCGGTGTAAAGCCGAACCTCTATGCAGCTTATGTCCTTATTTAAAAGGATACAGGGTGTGCCTTTATTTCCTGGACATGTAAGAGAGTTCCAGAGAATTTGTTGTTGTAAGAGAAATCTGCTTTGTGAAAATGAGAGCTGTATTTGCATTTCCTGTTCTAAACTCTTTTCCTAAAATTTGCACATACGCTCATACCTGGACCGCTTGCTAAATTTCTGGAAAGTTGTCAGCTCTTCCCCGCCCCCATGCTAAAGTCTCCAAGTTAGCCCCACCCTTTCCCACTCTTTATCCCCCTTCTCCACGCCTCCACTCCAAGCCACAAGGCAAAGACTGAAAGGGGCGAGAGGCTGTAGGGACTACTCTAAATGGAGGTACCGCGTACTACTCCATCACCTTAGAGGGACATTTGAGGGGAGACTGAAAGGGTGACTAAGGTCTGTGATAAGTGGTTGGCCTCTGTGCATAGGTGGCATGACTCACCCCTGAACAGAGGACTCTTGCGCAGAGATTTCTGCTGGGTCTGTAAAGCTGATTCTTACAAAGGAAATGAGCCAGACTAATTGATAATAACAGCTGTCATTGTGGAGGGTTTACTTTGTGCTAGACGCTGTGTTAAGTGCTTTGCACACATTATCCCTTTAAATCCCCTGTAGCAACCCTGCAGAGAGGCCGTTATCACCCCCATTTCTCAGGGACTCACAAGGTGAAGCCGGGGGCAGAGTTAGAACTTGAGCCTGAGGTCCCCTCCCCCACACTCCTATGTGATTCAGGACCACAGAGCTGTTTGTAAATTTCTCCTGTTTTCCTTCTTCATGAGAGAGAGAAGTTACATGTGAGCTTCAGCCCTGTTAAAGGGGCTACTCTAGAGCCAGGGCCCACTGGCATCTACCTGTATGATTTGGAACAAAATGCACGGTTCATCTGTGAGATAAGGTATTCTACTGAATCCTGCTTTCTTGGATTGTTATAAATTCTGTCTAGCGTGTTGTTGGGATTTGTGACAGCCTCAAAATGTGAATATTGAGCCCTTTGGTCTAAGATGTTGTTTTCTGCTTATGCTTTGCTGAAGTTTGCCTCAAATAGAAGATTTAATGAGACCAAGCTATTTTCTCTTTAAATCTATTTCATTATTGCATTTAGGCAAAATGAAACTATGCAAATTCTCTTCCATAGGGCTCGCTCTCATCTCAACACCAGACTCCAAATGCAGAGGTGAGGAAAGAGGTTTGAAAGGTTTCAAGTTAGGACTTCGTCCCTCCTTCACATGCCCTGTGCCCTGCTGTCCTGCCATAGGCCAACTGGGTATCCAGGCTGGTGTGCTGCCACTGTCCTGACATCTCCCACGACTTCTAACCCATAAACACACTAGACACAACTTCCTTTTGGGGCCCCTCATTCTCTCTAAGATTGGGGGTCAGAACTTAGAAATAGTTTCTTTTTAAATAAATCACTGTGCCTTGACTGTTGACCCTGTACCCATTTACCATAACCAGTTCCTTTCCTAACCAGTTTCCTTGTGAGTGGAATTTCCAGTTTAAATTGCTTTGATTTCAACTTTAGTTTTTAAAGATTCCTATCCCTCCTTCTTTCCCCCACTGAAGTAATGCTCTAGTAGGGCTGAGGGGCATTGTCAGTCATGTAGGGGAACCATTTTGGCATCAAATTTCACTATACCAAATGATTGTATCAAGGGGCAAGCAAAATTTGGCCCTTTGTAGAGCCAAGTCAGTGTCGTGCGGCAGTTGTTTCTGGAGCTCTGATGCAGTGGGTGTTTGAATAAAACTGCAATCCTCAGTCCCACCTTAAGTATCAAGCAAGCTTAGATGCTCTTCATGGTGTGCACTTGAATCTTGTATATGATTTATTTTTTAAAACCCATATCCCAAGAGAAACAAATACTTAATTATCACCCTCATTTTCCAAATGCAGTTAGGTTATTTGTTTTGACTTAATGAAGAAACTAGTTGGTGGGAATGAGCCAGGCTCTGAAACACCAAGGAAAGAGCTGAGAGTTCTGAAGGAGGGGAAAGGGTGGCAAATAATCAAATATATGCAACTAAGCACTTTTCGTATTTCACGTGAAACAGTTTGATACCATTTTTTAAAAGAAGGAAAGAAATATTTGAGATATTCTAAGCATATTGCTTAAACCACAAATTCTGTAAAAAATGAACAGCATAAGCTATTAACAGCCGCACGCGTCATAAACACCTTAGGCGAGACAATCAGATACTAATGCCGAAAGCACCTTGGAGCCATCAGTCTTCACAGGGCTTGACTTCTGCAATTTCATAAGATAAATGCCTCTGCTGTTTTAAGATGATGAAACTACAGCTGAGACGAATCTCCGTGTTTTTCACCAGTGATTTAATAAAGGCCAGCTCAGAATAAATATGGAACGGCTACTCTGAAAGCTTTTTTAGCTTTGTGCCGAAACGTGTTCAAACTTTCTTTTGTAAATTGATTGTATCCAAAGTTCCAATTTGTCCATGCATGGAAGAAAGACGTTTACTAAGTCGTGGACTTTAAATGTTCCATGTAACGCACTGTAGCTTTATGGGGAATTCAGGGAAAGATTCCTTCCCTGGCTTTCTTAGGCAAAGCCAGGGGCTGAGGATCCAAAAGTTGACTCTTCTTTTCTTGGCCAAAAATGGCTGCCAAGGGAGATAGAAGAGAAAAAGGTGTCCGCATCATGGATTTTGCTGTCCTTACAATCAGGCTTCTCTTTTTTTAAGCGCTCATATCCATATGATGTCACCCTTGCCCTCAGGTTTATTTTTGTGTCTTAAGATGCTTTAAATACATATCCGATCAATAAGTAGGTAGACAGTGAGATGGATATGGAGATGGACAGTCAGCAGCTCAGATCTCTAGATAAACACGCTTCAATGTATTACAGGCAATTACTTCCAAAAGTATTTAAAATCCTAGGGGACAAGTCTGAATATAATTTTAGAGGATCTATTTAAATCTTATATTCATGAGTAAGAAAAGTTTTTTTTTTCTTTTTTTCCATTTTTGATGAGCAAGAGAGAGCAAGCCAGCAAGAGAGCAAGTGAGGCAGGCCTGATTTATTAATATTTCTTTGGACCCCTGTGCTTGGCAACTGACTCTTTTAGTATGTCAACCAGCCTCTTCCAGAATTACTGATGAGGTTGCGTGTATGTGTGTGTGTGTCTGTGCGTGTGTGTCCATGTATGTGTGATTGTCATTGGTCTGCCAGCCCACTTTTCAGAATGGCAAGAGCCTGTTGGGAAAAAAGCGATGGTCCGCGTGCAGGTTTGGCTGGGGGCCCGGCACAGTCGACTCCTCAGAGGTGGCTGAAGCCCCCTGCCCGCTGTCAAACGCTGCAGCTGGGGGCTGTGTCCGTCTGCCTGCCCCCGCCCCGCACCAGACCCTTCTGACTTTAATTACGTCCTCCTTGGCTGAATTCACAGGTGGCTTTCCTTGGAGGAGGCGTTTACCTCTCCCCAAGCCCCCGGCTGCTCATTTCCTCAGTGGATTAGCAGGGCCATGATGAAACAGAAGCTTGTGCCTTCTCCATTCTTTACACAACCTGGTGTTAGAGGTTGACCTTTCACCCCTGGAGATTCGGAGGATTAAGGCTGCTTTTAAGTCTCGCTCTGGTTACTAATCCACCACTTTCACTTGATGTTATGTAAGCACTTCCTGACTTACCCTTTAAATCCTGTAAACATAATAAAACAGAATTTAACCTTTACCTTTGGATTTCCCCACTATCTTTTGCTCCATCGAATCAACTGTGGAAGGATCCAGGAACAGAAAGCTAATAAGTGATAGCCTGGATTTTTTTTTTTGCCCTGGGACATGTAACAAAACATTACAATATTTAATATATTCAGGTCAAATAGTTGTGGGAGAGCACCAAAAGCTTCAGACTGGGCAAATACTGTTTTCCCCTTTTAACTGCATATATTTCCCACAAAACAATGAAGCAGATGGTATTGGGTGTTCCCTCCCAAAGGGAAGCCCTTTTAAGCAAATTAGAACCAATAAGGTCCAAAAGATAGCTGGAAAAAAAAATAGGCTTTGAGGCAGTTTGCAATAATACAGACTTTCAGTCTGGCTGTCTCAACCCTGCATCCTCCCGATACTAACCTGAGAGTCCCTCTCTTGAAGCCTTTGCTCTTTAATTTTTTTTTTTTTTTTTTTTTTTTAGATGGAGTTTCACTCTTGTTGCCCAGGCTGGAGTGCAATGGCAGATTTTGGCTCACCACAACCTCCGCCTCCCGGGTTCAAGCGATTCTCCTGCCTCAGCCTCCCAAGTAGCTGGGATTTCAGGCATGTGCCACCACATCCCGCTCATTTTGTATTTTTAGTAGAGATGGGGTTTCTCCATGTTGGTCAGGCTGGTCTCGAACTCCTGACCTCGTGATCTGCACGCCTCGACCCCCCAGAGTGCTGGGATTACAGGCAATTTATCTTATCTTTAATCCACATGGTCTGTGGATGAAACCAATGTTCTGAGATTCATACATCTCCAACTTCAGCTTTCATTTCTGGAGTACTTATTATATGCTGGAACCCATTCTGGGGAATACAGTTGTCCTTTGATATCTGTTGGGAATTGATTGGTTCCAGGTCCCCTGTAAGTGCCAAAATCTGTAGATGCTCAAGTCCCTGATATAAAATCGTGTAGTGTGTGCGTATAACCTACACATATCCTCCTGCGTACTTTATTTCTAAGTTACTTAGAATGACTAATACGATGTAAATGTTGTGTAAATAATTGTTATACTATATTGTTTAGGGAACAATTACAAGAAAAAAATCTGTATGTGTTTAGTGCAGATGCAACCATCCATTTTTTTTCAAGTATTTTTGATTTTCAGTTGGATGAATCCGTGAATGCAGAAGCCATGGACATGAAAGGTCACTGTACATGCATGGTATTAATTTAATCCTTACTATCATCCTGTGTAGGAGGTGTTAGTAGGTGTCCTCATCCGTTTTTGAAGAGACTTAAATTCAGAGCCACTAATACAGAACAGAGGTGACAGCCCAGCTCTGCCTGGCCCTGCCCAGCTATGGAGCCTTCCTGGGTGCTGAGCCACTCTCAGGTAGACACGAGCACACCATGCCTTTTGTCGCTCCTTCTCACAGCAACTTTTTCAATCCTCGCAGCTTCCATGGCAGGTAGCAGAGTTGCTCCCATTTGAGAGTTGAGAACATGAGGAGCCATAAAAATAAAATATTAATTTTTATGTATGAATATTTTGAAACGTTCACAGGAGAAAATGTGATGTGCCTTAGGAGGGGTGGGAATCAGGGATGTAGGGGCTGCTGGCCCATGCAGGTGGTGAATCTCAGTTTCTATGGGGGTTCCCTGGGATTCCCTTAGATTCTCTATTCTTCTCTATCCCTGGAGGCTTTCTGCAGGAAGGGACCTCTGCCCTGTCTGACCACCAGGGAGACTCCTTGTCAGTGTCCTCAAAGGGGGAAGGTGATACGGAAGCTGAATGCCAAGGAGTGGGTGGTCAGGGCAGCCTCCTGCTCCGTCATGCTTCTCACAACCTGCCCTGCCACTGTGGGGGAGCTAATGGGCATCAGAACACTTAAGAAATGCTTCCTGATGAGAGACACGTGTGATTCGTGTCCTGCGGTCAATGCTTTCTCGGTGAGTCTCTGCAGAGGTTTGCTGTGCTGTTTGTGACAAGCATGTCCTTTCTTGTAAATGGCTGTGTCACTGCTTTGCTCCTGCGCGATGCCCACACACATGGGAGTACCTGCTCCCACTTGAGGTGCTGCTCCCCCAACCTACTAAGCATGATAGCTGGGGAGTAAGGGCACGCCCACGCCCAGCAGATCCTTCCTCCTCATTCCACACAACTTCCTGCAGAGATGGAAAGACAGAGCGAAGAGGGCATCTGGGAGGGAAAGGAGATGCTCCAAAGCAGGTTGAACCCACATCCATCTCGGTTCAGGATCCTCAGGCTTCACAGTGCAGACACCCAGGTGTGCACACACTGTGCATACTCACTCACACACTCAGCCCTTTTGTCTCTCCTGACAAAGTTCACTCAGTTCAGTCCTTCCTGAGTTCTACCAGATGGGAAGAGGAAAATCCAAGTAAGTCTCTTCATCTGTGAAATGCACGGTTAGTACCCACCCTGCCTACTTCTCAAAGTTTTTCGAAGGTCACATGAGGATGAGTGTGATTAAATTTTGCAGGCATTTTAAAATTGCAGTCCAAATTAACAAACCCTAATAGGATATAAGATCCATGAAGACAAGGACTTTCTTTTGTCCACTGCAATATGTCCACCCTAGAACAGTACCCGGCACTGAGTCAATGTTCAATTAATATTTGATAAATCAATGAATCAATAATTGCATAATACCAATAATAAGTTAATATCATTTATCACAAAAATTGAGTCACATGACCATTTTAGGTATACTTGCAAAGGAATATGCTGTAAATGAGTTTACCACGTAACAGACCCTTTTTGGTTTTTGCATACCAATATTCCTGTAAAGGATACTAGGCAGCATCTGAATATTTGACAAGATATAACAGGAGTTCTTGTAGTTGAAATGGCAGCAGTCATAGTAATTACAGTAAAATATCCTTAGCCCAAAGTTGCTTGCCCTGCAAGCAGTGATCTGAAATGCAGCTGAGGACCCAAGAGGAAACAAAAAGCTTGAGTGGTTGACATGGCTGTCCTAGAGCTCAGTATGTTGGAGCTCAATTGTCCCACTTGGAATCCATTAGCTCTTACTTTGCACCTAATCATAACATACACAGCGATTTATTTTCCCAAACTAGAAGTGAAAAGAAAAGGTGAGCTAGAAGGCAGAAAAGCTACTAAAAATAAAAATTTTTTAAATGCATACTAAAAATATCTAGGTTGGGATCGGTTGAGGTGGAGATAAATTTCCTCACCAAATCTCACAGTTCTTTAGTATTCATTCACTTTTTAATTTTGAAGCAAGTTGAAATTCTTAATGATAGCTCGGCATTTCCATGAAAAGATTAAATGACTTTCTGAATATGCTTTTAAAAGAAACAGATGTGATTTCTAGCCAAAAGGCACTCTAAAGACATGTAAAGGGATAGCTGGTCCAACAAGGTGACAAAGAACATGCATCCTGGAATTATGTTGAGTGTCCCAATCTCAACATCACCATAATAGTATGCAATACTATTATATAAAATACTAACATATAGAATTAGAGCAATATACAGTTCTATATATTAGTGTATAATATTATAATACTATATAATAATGCTAATATAGAGAATTATAGCCGTAATTAATAATACTTTCAGTTATCATCCTGGGGATGACCTAATAAAAGATTCTTAACAAAAATTCAGCTCTCAGTGTTAAGAGGATTTTTTTTTTCTGGAAATTTTATGTCAAATATTTCTAGCAGCAGATGCATTTGCTAAATTTCATGCCATAAATAACCATAACCACTTAGAATTGTTGTTACATGGCTTCCTTGTAGTTCACACTTATCAATCAGTAGGGGTTGCTAAGGCCAAACAGTTCCCAGATCAAATGGCAATGAAGAAAAGAATCAGGGTAGATGTATTTTATGGCATAAGATTCTTTTCAAATTGAAGTGTGAAAAGAATCAATTTAGCCAGGTGTCTAAGTGTCCCAAGAGTCCAGATAGAGTAATTACTGAAATAACAAAAATGGATGCAAAAGAGAAAAAACAAAACAGACCCTTCCTATCAGGGTAATTCTGGGAAGGCAGTTTATACCTTGTAAACTTTCTGTTTCCATAGCTCCTCCACACACAATGGCTTTGAGCTATAAAAAGCTGCATGATCTACAGTCCAAATACTCAGTGCAAAGATGACTTTTCTGAAAGGAAATGTGACAGAGCTGGGGTTTTGAGTGTCTAAATAATTCTCTTTGGGTAAAAGTCATTTCATATTATTGTGGGTAAGAAGTGGCCCTCTTTTGGCATCCATCTTGCTTTCTACAAACCGATGAGTTGGGTTAGAGTTTGTTAAATTTATTTTAATGAGGACCCCTTGATTCAGTATGTGCCTGATAAATAGATACACAGAAGTTGCTGTAGTGAAATCTGGGATGGGCGGTTCTGGAGTCTGTTCACTAACTGCCGTCTCCTCCACCCAAGAGGCCCTAAGGACACCTAGAAGAACCCCTGGTACTTGATGGAGACCTCAGAAAATACTTCCTCTCCTTGCCCAGGTCTAAGAGTCTACAGATATTTTATTACATTCAAATGCAATCCTCTCAGTCAGAAATTTCCCATGTTTGAGGACACAGTTAGAGAATCAGGACTGCTCCAGAATATTTTTAAGTTTATAATAAGAAAAAGTCAGCTTCAAAAAATGCTGAAGGTAGCAGCACAATGGCAGTTCTAATGACAGAGGGCATATAATAACTAAGCTGCTAGGAAATCCAGAGCAGTGAGGGCTGGCCTTCAGTCTGAGCGCTGCTAGTGACCATCTCTAAGGTTTGCCCTTCAAGCTCATTTAACACCCAGGGTGAAGTCCCCAAAGTTCTACCTCTCAGGGACAGAGCCTCAACTTATTAGCCCTGGAATACTCAGTGAATAACAGAAGAGTCAAGTTGAAGGGAACCTTAAGTAGTCAGTAAGGTCACCCTCTGTAGTCCGTCGTTTTAATATTTTGAGATAAGGTCTTCTGTTTCACGCCTGGCGTGGCGCTATCTACAAGCGCACTGCAGCCTCTATCTCTTGGAATCAAGCAATCCTCCTGCCTCAACCTCCTGAGTAGCTGGGACTACAGCCACATGCCAATGAGCCTGGCTAATTTTTTTTTAATTTTTAGTAAAGATGAGGTCTTGCTATGTTTCCCAGGTTCTCAAACTCCTGAGCTCAAGGGATCCTCCCATCTCAGCCTCTCAAAGTGCTGGGATTACAGGGATTATGTGCCTGGCCTTTATTGTCTTAAGATTTCCAGGGAAGAGCTTCTGTGACATGCCCTAGTCACTATTACAGGGCCTTGTAACCTCCAGGACTGAGAAACCCTTTTTTTGATAACAAACATAAACCTTTCATACAGGAATCAGTACCCATTTTTTGTCTCTACAGAGGCAATGAAGAACCGCTGATGAGTATTCTCAACACTTTGGAGCTTTCTCAAGTCCCACATTTTTATTTTTTCCTTGGTGTGGAAATTGCAAGTGACTTCAGCCACAGATGTTGTGAATTAATTTCCTATGCCTGCCCCTGGGGTTCGGGAAGGAAATGGGTGCACCTGCCCCAAATCAAATGAATAATTCATATCGCATCTGGGTCTAAAAGGTGATAGGCAGCATAGAAATACAGAAACAGCTGGAAACAAGGTTAAGGATGTCCTCTCCAAAACACAGAGGCTGGAAGGCAAACTCATTTTGCTGTTTAGCCTGGTGCTAATCTTCTGAGCTTGACCAGCTTGAGGTTCTGTCACATGCATTTCTCTGAAAGCTCTGGTTGGGGCTCAGAGGACAAGGAAGTCAAAAGAAGACAAGGCTCAGGGAATGGCCACCTTCTCCAAAGCAACGGAAGGTCACCCAGCATGGGAACCCGGAGAGCATACCTCTGGGTACTCAGACATCTGTGGACAAGTGTGTCTCCCTCCCAGTAGCAGAGCTTGTATTGCGAGAAGGCAGGTGTTTGGGTATAGCCATAGGAAAGGTAGGACTCCAGCTCACATCACTGTGGAAGATTATTTAGGCAGCGATTTCCGATATATATTCCATCCCACATACTCTTTTTAATGAAACATTGACATTGATCTTGGAAAAGTGAGAGGTCTATATTTTTGTTTTTTTGTTTGTTTGGGTTTTTTCCTCCTTGGATCTGGATGGATGTCTGTAATTGTTTCAATGAAAAGAATATGGTGGAGGTGGGGTGCCATGACCGCTGAGGTAAGCTCATGAAAGGCAATGTATTTTGCCTGACTCTTTTTCTTTCTGGATACTTGTTCTTGGAATATCACCACCATGCTGTGAGGAAGCCTAGACCACACGGAGAGGCCACTCACAGGTGTTCCACTCGACAGCCGCAGCAAAGGGCTTCACAGGCAGCCAGCATCCACCCCCAGGCATGTAAGTGAGTCAGCCTGCAGATGATTCCAGTCCCCTGTCATTGCGTGTTCCAGCAGAGGCCCTAGGTATTGTGGGAACAGAGACTAGACATTGCTGCGGTGTCCAGGCTGAATTCCTGGCTCACAGAAACTGTGAGAGATAATAAGTCATTATTGTGGCTCCAAGGCACTAAGTTTTGGGGTAATCTGTGAATAGCAGTAGATAACTAAGTTAACCACCTCTGGCAAATTAGTTACCCTTTTCTGCCTCCGTTTTCTAATTCTCTACAAAGTCTGCTCTTGAACATCAACAGGTGAAATGAAACAGGTAACAGATGTAAAGGGTCTTCTGCATAGTGTGTGGTGTGTGAAAGGGAGCTGATGTTATATTATGGGTGGCCAAGACAAGTCAGAGACACAGCCAGCAGGCTGATCCCTTTTTGGCATCTGTGTATATCACCTGGAGCCAGTTCCACTTCCAGGCCACACTGTGCATACAGTACCTGCCCTCGTCCTGCTGCCTTTGTTTTCTCATCATTTGCCCTGCTCCGTTCTCAATCCCCGAGTTAGATGCTGAGTGCCCGTGGACTGAACCTCAACACTCTGAGCACCTATGAGGCATGCAGCAAGTACTGGGAGTTCTGCTTCGCTTTGTTTTTGAATTCAAGAGTTTTGCCAGTCCCAGGAAGGACCTGCGCTGGGGCACGGGTGGGGTTAGAGAGGGAAGAGGTGGCCTTCCTTTCCTGCTTTCCGTGCTTAATGATTCGTTTTTCTCTTTCCAGACTTACCTCTGGGTTCCTACTCCTTGGAACCTCTGCTGACCTCCCTCCCGGCTCCTCTAAGTCTTCTGGGGCAAATGGTGTTCTCCCCTACTCACACCACCACACTGTCTACATGATCTCCAGCTCCCCATGAGCCCATGAGCCCTGGAGAAATGGGATTGAGTGTCTTATACCCATATCACCAGGAATTTACACAATGCTTAACACAGAACAGATGGTTAAAAAAAATGTGGGTAGATGAATAACAACACATGGATGAATTAAAAAAATTAATTGATAAAGCCAGATCTGGTTCATTTACCATTTGCTGCCCTGGTAGTTTAGGAAAAGTCTATTTACTACTCTTCTGGCTATTTTACTCATCTTCATATGTGGAAAGTGTTAACACCCTGTTAAAAAGGTAAACTGAGGGAGCTGGGCGGGGTGGCTTACGCCTGTAATTCCAGCACTTTGGGAGGCCGAGGTGGGCAGATCATGAGGTCAAGAGATCAAGACCATCCTGGCCAACACGGTGAAATCCTGTCTGTACTAAAAATATAAAAATTATCTGGGCGTGGTGTTGTGTGCCTGTAATCCCAGCTACTAGGGAGGCTGAGGCAGGAGAATCGCTGGAACCTGGGAGGCAGAGGTTGCAGTGAGCTGAGATTGCACCACTGCACTCCAGCTTGGGCGACAGAGCAAGACTCTGTCTCAAAACAAAACAAACAAAAAAGGTAAACTGAGGCACAATACAATTTTTAAAGAGTCTACTTGATAAAACAATAATTCATGAATTGGGCAGCTCTAAATCAGAAGCAGTTCAGGTGCTCCACTGAGGGAATGCAAGCGAGTGGAGCAGGGTGCAGCTTTTATAGAACAGATACAGATTTAAAGCAAATAACGTATTTGATTGGTTACAGTTATACAGTTGCCTCATATGGCCTATCCAATTGGAAAGTCCCTAGTTATATAGTTATAAGGTTGTTGGCTATTTTTGATTGGTTGAACTTAAATTCTGTTTTGTTTTGTTTTGTTTTGTTTTAATACAGGGGTTTGCAAGAAATAGCTCGAGTTAAGTTTCCCTTATGTTTGCACATCATGCAAGGCTTAGGTCGCTTATGAGGCCTAACTGGTTTTGTCCAATCAGGGATTCTCCATTTTAATTTACTTTAACAACCCCTACTAAAGACAAAATGTGTATGAAAGTAGTCACAAACTGTAAAGTGCTGTTCAAATAGGAAGAATATCATTTGTTTACTCTATAGAAGAAAAGAAGGGCTGCGAAGAAAGAGAACAGCATCGTCAGCAACAGTAGTGGTCATCATGATAGTAGCTCACACCTAGCACTAGTTACATGCCATGCTCAGCAATAAATGTATTAAACCTTCATCTTCTGAACAACTCAAGGGGCGGAATACTGTGATTTGCATCGACACTTTACACATGTGGAAACTGAGGTACACAGGGCTTAAGTAACTTTCCCAGAGGTGCAGAGCTTGGACTTGAGCCCAGGCTACTTGGCCTTAGGGTCTGTGCTTTTAACCACAACTCTGAGCTGTCTCCTAAAATTCACCTGCACAGGGAAGCCTCTGAGAACTCCTCCCCATCTGCCAAGAGGTCCAAAGGCCTCAGTACCCTTTAGACTCAGATAAAACCTAACAGCAAAAAGATGTTAGGAGGGAGCTTTATAACAGGATAGAAGGGATTTATCTGAAACACCTTCCTTACTGGCCAGGTTCTGGGCTGGGATTACCACCATTAGAGATTTGACTTCCTTGGATTGACTGACCTTCAAAAGACTTGTTAAAAGTGTAAATGTTGGCCTAGCACAGTGGTTCATGCCTGTAATCCCAGCACTTTGGGACGCCAAAGCATGCAGATCACCTGAGGTCAGGAGTTCGAGACCAGCCTGGCCAACATGGTGAAACACTGTCTCTACTAAAAATACAAAAATTAGCTTGGCATGGTGGTGGGCACCTGTAATCCCAGCTACAGCTAAGGCAGGAGAATCACTTGAATCTGGGAGGCGGAGGTTGCAGTGAGCTAAGATCATGCCATTGCACTCCAGCCTGGGCAACAGAGCAAGACTCTGTCTCAAAAAAAAAAAAGAAAAAAAAAAGTGTTAATGTTCTTGGGTTGATAGGGAAACTCACTAACATTTTGGCAAAAATTTGTTCTCAGACTTTCCACCTTCATCTATTTATGTCCTGCCCATGCACACTCTAATTAAGCCAGGCTTCATTCTCTTCCTCTTCTCTAAGACAGACCCCTTCTTGCCCCTCTACCTTTGCTCAATCCCCTCACTTTGCCCAGGATACCTTTCCCTGACGTTTGCTATCAAAGCCTTGCCCTCTGTAAGATGTTGCTCGAGAACCACCTTCTCTAAAAAATTTTCTCTTATTTTATAACAGGAACACTATTCTTTTCACATAAGGTTGTTAGAAGGGCTACACTTTTAAGCAAGTAGTAAATTACACTTTAAAGTAAAAGACTTACAAATCTTTCCTTAGAGATAAATTTGGAAAAAGAAAAAGAACAAAAGCAAGTTGACATAGTGGAAAGATTTCAGGGTGAGAAGTCCTGTGTTTTAGTCCTGATTGGCCCCTAGTTAGTGGAGTGATTCTCGTACTTCCACTAGCATGAATGAGAACTTTCAACTAAATGACCTCAAGGAATCCCCCAAACTTTAAGTCTAGACTATCAGGAGAAAGGCAGGCAGGCAGAGGAGGTGAAGAATGCAGAGGCTGAAGCTCTCTTTAGACTGGGGAGAGAGTGCTGAAGAGCTTGTCTTCTGCTTTTTAATTTTGCACCGGACCAGGGCTGCTAGGCTGGATGGATTGATGGTTTGACCCAGAACAATTATTATTTTTAAAATGTGAATACCTCTTTCTTTTTTTAACTGGCAAATAAAAAGTGTGTATATTTATGGTGTACAACATGATATTTTGATGTATGGATAAAAGTTGAGCTCATAGAAGCAGAGTAGAATGGTGTTTACCAGAGGCTGGGGTGGGGAGATTGGGGACGTATTAGACAGAGACACAAAATTTTAATTAGACAGGAAGAATAAGTTCAAGAGATCTACTTCACATTATAGTGACTATAGTTAATACCAATATATTGTAAACTTGAAAATTGCTCACATAATAGATTTTAAGTGTTTCAACCACACACACAAAAATCAGCTGGGCGCGGTGGCTCACATTTGCAATCCCAACACTTTGGGAGGCTGAGGTGGGAGGATCGTTTGAGCCCAGGAATTTGAGGCCACAGCGAGCCATGATTGCACTGCTGCACTCCAGTCCAGGTGACAGATCAAGACTCTGTCTCTAAAAACCAACCAACCAACTAACCAAAAAAACAAACAAACAAGCAAAAGATAAGTATATGAGGTAAGGCATGTGGTAATTAGCTTGATTTAGCATTTCACAAAACAATTATGCTAATGGGCTACTCACCAAGGTCAGCTCCAGCCTGGGGGCTCCTTCTTGTCTGCTTCATTGAGTTTTTTCCTGGTGCTTATGCCGCACATTTCTCCCTCTTCGAGCCCTGCTTCTTTGCCCTTGCAGCTTACATGGCTCTCAGGCAATGTCCTGAAGGTCTGTAGAAGCCAGGACCCACCAGGAAACGTGCCCATTCTCTTCACATTTGTATCTGGGATCCAAAGATGAGAACACAGAGCAGGGAAAGCCATCTTCCATGGGCTATAAAACAGGACGGCTCCAAATGACAGATTAGAAGACCCATTCTTATCCTCCCTTTTTCCCCCCACACTAATGTTATTAGCATTGTCATTGTTATTAATGATTTGAAAGCAACCCATGCATTAGCCTTGGATCCTTTGCTGCTTTGACTCCACAAGGGCTTTATCATTAAGCTGGGGAATTATTTTCACTGTGGATTCAGTGGGACCAGGTGTTTTTCCATGTTCCAGAGAGATGTCAAGGACTTTGGGGCCTTGGCAGAACAGCAGTCTGCCACAGATCAAGGCTGAGGGCTGAGGCCCCTCCTATTTCGCTCCAGCTGTGTTTAATGCTGAGGAAACCAAAGTGGTTGGAAGACAGCCTTAACTTTTTCATCCTTATTGTTCTGGCTAAACTCAACACATTCCTCAGGACCCTGATCAAACTCGTGTCCTTTCAGGGGCCTTTTCCAGGTACACTGTCTCTTTTTATCTTTCCTTTCTTTGAGCAACTTGTGCCAGTACCACAACAGGCAGCATGGCACCCTTGGGTGACCAAAAGGGAAAAAGGTTACGGTGCTCACAAAAGTAGTTCCCAAAAAGAGCTATACCAGCTCATAACATAAAGGCGAGAAAAGCCAATACAGTTCTGATTTCTCCCCAAATTCCTTTACAGATTTTCAAAACATCAAATTCTACTTTTATTTTATTTTATTTTTTATTTTTTTTAAAATTTATTTATTATTATTATTATACTTTAAGTTCTAGGGTACATGTGCATAACGTGCAGGTTTGTTACATATGTATACTTGTGCCATGTTGCTGTGCTGCACCCATCAACTCGTCAGCACCCTTCAACTCGTCATTTACATCAGGTATAACTTCCAATGCAATCCCTCCCCCCCCCCCCCTCCCCCCTCCCCATGATAGGCCCCGGTGTGTGATGTTCCCCTTCCCGAGTCCAAGTGATCTCATTGTTCAGTTCCCACCTATGAGTGAGAACATGCGGTGTTTGGTTTTCTGTTCTTGTGATAGTTTGCTAAGAATGATGGTTTCCAGCTGCATCCATGTCCCTACAAAGGACACAAACTCATCCTTTTTTATGGCTGCATAGTATTCCATGGTGTATATGTGATACCATCTCACACCAGTTAGAATGGCGATCATTAAAAAGTCAGGAAACAACAGGTGCTGGAGAGGATGTGGAGAAATAGGAACACTTTTACACTGTTGGTGGGATTGTAAACTAGTTCAACCATTATGGAAAACAGTATGGCGATTCCTCAAGGATCTAGAACTAGATGTACCATATGACCCAGCCATCCCATTACTGGGTATATACCCAAAGGATTATAAATCATGCTGCTAAAAAGACACATACACATGTATGTTTATTGCGGCACTATTCACAATAGCAAAGACATGGAATCAACCCAAATGTCCATCAGTGACAGACTGGATTAAGAAAATGTGGCAAATTCTACTTTTAATGGTGTTGTCTTCATTTATTTGGCAAGCTGTGTTTGCTGTTCTCTGAGTATGTGCTGTGTTGTCTGTTGGGGAATTCACTGCAGGCATTGATGCTAAGGCAGAGGGGAGGGTAAGAAAGAAGAAAAAGAGAGAAGGATCGTTCAGAAGAAGAAGAATTGTTGCCTGTTGTGCACAGGCCCTCCACCTTTTAGTCCTAAGAAAGCAGCCTAGAGAAAGATGAAAAGGACAGAGAAAGACAGGTGTGAACTCCTCAGGGAACAGCCAGAAAACTGAAAAAGGGAGAAAAGGCACTTTTAGACTCTCATCTCCAGCTGCTCCTCCTGCACAAACCTTTGGCAGCTGTTCGGGAAAATGCAGAGGTACAGCATGGCCAGCGATGACTCATGCAAGTTAAAACATTCAGATCCCAATTAGCAGTGACCAGTGATGACACCAGCTGGAGCGGTCACTTTTTTCTCAAAATAGAAGTGCCTGCATTTTTGCATTCTTGGGTGTAAAGCAACTTTTGTAAGATTTCCCCAGCCTAGGTATGTTTTATGGCTTCTCAACTCAGCCTGAAAATATTAATCAAGATTTAAAATATCTGACCTGGAAAGGCCTATAAATGTTCAGGGCTGTTATGGAAGTGAGAGAAAAAGGACTGCAAAATGCAGCCCTGAGAAATTCACCGAAAGCACTGCTTTCTACATGAAAGCAGGACCATAAGACACAGAAGCGAGAGGTGGATCTTATAAGGGAAGGGTCCAGAGCAGCGTATCTTATCTATTAAAGAGTTTTTCATCACAGGGCTAATAAGCATTCTAGAAAAGAGAGGTTCTGCTGATAAACAATCTAGAAAAATGCTGACTAAAACAAGTAAGATTTTTAAATTTTTATTTTAATTGTAGGACTGCTTATATGGGCCCACTGCATTGTGACTCTGATGGAAAATCTTGTGTCAGGCATCAACTTAAAAAGACATTGAACAAACGATGGAACACTGTTTGGGAAATGATCAGATGGCCCAGTAGGTGGAAGGACGCCTGTCTAGCTGGTATGGAGTGCTCTGTATCAGCCTAAATTGCCAACATAGATTATTTACTGGGGGATGGCCTGAAGCATTTTCCTTGGCTGTTCTCATTTACAGTGCAAGAATCCTGGATAGACTCAACTTAGATTTTAACCCATGAGTTAGAAGAGAATGAGTATTTTGATGGAAGGAGGGATACTGACTTTGGACTATTTAGGGTGACTTGTGCAGAGAAAGAGCTTGGAGATCCTAGGGATGGAGTTGGTTTGAGAGGATGTGGCAGGGAGGAGTGGCAGTCAAGGAGAGAAGAACAAGAAGAAGCAGATGGACACTGCTTCAGAATCACCTGAGAGACTTCCAAAAAGACCAATGCATGGGGTACCACTTCAGACCCATCTGAGGTGTGACCTAGGTCATGGTACTTTTTAAAATCTCACCAGGTGATTCACCTGTGCTACCAAGGTTGAGAACCATCCTTTAAGGTTTTACAATATGCTTGCAATTCTGATAGTTTCCACAAGGTGGTAGTTGATTTTAGTTTCATAAGCAAATAATTAGACTTGCTCTGACAACTGAGAGAAAGCAAGATTAAAAATCATGCAAGCATGTGCTTCCCATTAAAATATATTTCTTCATAAAGATGAAAGCATGGATTTAATTAAACTACAATGCCTACCTAGAAATAACAAACAACAATTTAGAAGATTTTAAATAAATGCAAACATCTAAATTCAAGGTGAACGCTCACCAAATTTTTAATTATAATTATTCACTACTTACCTTTTATCTGGTTTCCAGGGAAGATTTCCTGTGTTCACCCTTCCACTGGGACTTACATTCAACTTCCACTGGGAATTTCAACTCTAGCTCACCAAGAGCAACCAAACAGTGAAGGGGGAGCCACCTCACACTGAAACTAATGGAAGTAGTGGCCACAGAAAGAAAAAGATTGTCTATGACAAGCAGTGAGCAGCATGTCAGGGCCTCTAATGCTGTCCGTATGCCTCAAAACAGACTGCAGGCAATTTAAAAGTCATGAGAAATCTCAGTAATGTTTTCCAATCGGAAAAGAAGAGGACCAGAGTGAAGCGCAGCAGCTCTGAGGAAAGTGAAGGAAAAGTCATTGAGAGTAGGTACTTTGATGTGCTGCTATTGCCCCAGCAGAGGAAGGAGGGTCAGACCAGGGCAGGAAAGGCCACCAGAGCTTCCACAATGCAGATGACTCTGCCAGGTTGGGGAAGAGGGCTCAGCTAATCCCATAGGACAGGATGCACCTTTGGCTGAGTGGAATGGTCGCTGGTACAGAATGTGTAAAAAGAAAAGAAAAGAAAGCAGAACCCAGACCATCCAGCCAGGGCTGGTGCTCAGCTGCCATTAATCTGTTTTCTTCACTTCTGCGTCACTGAGCCACAAAGGAGCAGTGGATAAGTAACACTCTCACCTCAAAATACAGCTCTAAGGAAAGACCTAAAACTGTAATAGGTTCTTTGCCCAATGCATACAACAAGTCGACACACTAAGACACTGAGTTGCAGCAAGAAGGAGATTCAGTGGTAGGGTAGCTGAGTGAGGAGATGGCAGGAAACCTCAAATCCATCTCCCCAAGGAGTTTGGAGATAGGGTTTTGGATAAGAGTTTTGGAGCGGGCCAAAGTGTGGAGATCATTGACTGGTTAAAGTGTGCAGGGTAAAGTCATTGGATAGAGAGATTAAGAAGCTGTGTTCTCATGCTGATCACATTCCTCTGTGGGGGTGGGGGGGGGGAGTCTTTAAACTGGTTGCTAGAATTTGGGGCCAGAAAAAATCTTCTTAAGTGATTCTTAAGCAAAAACCATATGATTCTAATGTCAGAGACCCTGTCTACAGGAACAATGAGGATGCAAGTCAGTTCCTAAACAGTCTTGTGACCCGATATCAGAAATCCTACCTATAGGAACGATGGGGATGCAAATGCTATCTATCTAGTGCTATGTGACTTTTAGCAACAAGGAAACAGGCCAAGGTGCAGTCTGATTAGTGCTTCATTTTAACTGTATTTCCATCCAGAACCCAGCATGTAATTCTTGTCACGCCTGTGGGACTGGTTTCAGACAGAGAAGATGAGAAGGATTCAAAAAGAATGAATTCAATGCTTCAAATAAACAAGATCTGGACAAACATGGCCAGGTTAATCATGAGAAAGAAAAAAAAAGAAATGGCATGAGAACTGCTAAACATACTACACCAGAAACACTAATACAATGATAATTGATAATCAAATGAAAAATACATATACCTGCAAAGAAGCAGATGAAGAACCAAGTCTGGAGGAAGATATGACTGAAGAAACAGTAGCAGGTTTCCCACAAGTACTTTATGCTATGGAGGAGCTTAGTAAGAACACTAAAAACAAGAGTGTAAAGGCAAAATTATAAAGTCTTTACAACATTTTGTCTTTTTGCCCATAATAATGGCCTGAAGATATAACCTAATATTGGTTATGTTTTGCCCATCTTAAGGACCTAAAAATTCTGCAGCATCTTTTCTAGGAGAGAACTTTTTCACATGTGGATTCTTCCTCTTAAAATCCAAACTTACTTTCTTAGAAAAAAACATCAGTCTATAGACTGACTCCGAGATGTATACATCAAACCCTGTTATAACATTCAAAGTTAAGAGTTTCTCCTGTGCCCATCTGCCTACTTCACCCTTGTTTTTTAAATCAAACATTATACAGGCCCTTCATTAAACTATGATGGTTTCTGAAGTTATTTCAGCACCTGAGTTTAGACATCTGCTCTCTTAAAATGCCTTGTTTTATCTTTTCTCTCTAAACTTTTAGAAACACATTTAAATCAGGATATAATAATTAATAAATATAGCTCCTCAAAAGTTATATGGCAAAAATAAACTTCAGGTTGGATCACTGTGGAAACTCTGCTGATTACATATTAGGTCTAAAACATAACTGAACCAACAAGAGATTATATAAAGGTATCACTGTGATAATAAAGAGAAATTGTCTGTTCTATATTTCTGGACTCAAGAGGGCATTTGTAGAAAGGGCAATTACTCAGCCTAGAAGATATCACAGTCAACTCTTGCTCATCAGCACAATGTAGGAAAGAAGACAATCCCAACATCACTCTCCTGTGCTTTGAGCTACACATCATGTTCTGGTGATGACAACCAATCAATCAACAGACATTTGGTGCCTGCGGTAGGTTCAGCACAAAAATGAACACTGCAAACCAGCTTGACATCCTAGTTATAGTTGCAGAGGTAAAAATTGTAGGAGTCTGAATATCATTCAGGAAAATGGGGAGGAAGACCCAGAGAGGGTAGAGTAGTGGGAAAAAACAGGCTGGATTTAAAAGTTGGTCAAACGTAATCCATAAACAGGCAGATCCTCTCCTGCAGAGTTGTAAGTTGACTACATAGATGTAGACCAGGCCAAACTAGTCATGGCCTGCCCTGCACTGTGGGTAACTTAGGTCGTGAGCACAGCTGAAGTCATTATTTCTGCAGCAATCCCTTCTGCTCAAGGACAGTACTGCATCCTACCATATAGGCATGAAACGCTGGGCCACAGGGCTGCCATCATGAGCTTTTCTGTTCATTCTCCCATCCCCAAACTGCTAGACAATGGAGATTCTGAAGGAAGTGTTGCTATATTTTGTGGCTGGCCCAGACCACAGCATTCAGCTTGTACTGCACCCCAGTATAAACACTGAATGACTGGGAGAATCTTACAACGAGTTTGCCCTGTGACATTTCCTTGGCCTGAAAACTTTTGTTGCTGTTTCTCCAAAGCTGCCTGTTAACGTATCAGAGCTTGGGGGAGCCTCCCTAGAGACCATGCTAATGCCTGGTGGAGCCTAAGTAGCCACCCTTCACCCTTTGCCTAATTGGTAATTTTAACCCTGGGGACATTTTAGAATATCCTGGGAAGATTTTAAAATATACCTGTACCTGGCCCCACTTGAATCTCAGTCTCTGGGGGTGCAGACTAAAGGCTAAACAATTTTTACATGCAACCAGGGTCGAGAACTGATTATTAAGGGCACTGTTCAAGCTAATTAATCTCTTTTGGTTGTCTTCCAAAAGTATCCTCCAAATCCCTTCTCAAAATTCTGTTGCAGGTCAACCCACTTGTCAGGAGCCCCGGGTCACAGCCACCCCACCTGCTGCTGCTGGGTGGTGACACTGCCATGCATGGGATCTTCACCGCGCATCTTGCTGTCTCTTGGTTGCCTGGAGCCCTCTCCCTAGGACAGAAAGGAACATTAGTGGAGCGTACCTGGCCTGTCACTCTACTGCTGAATCAGCATCCTCACTAGTTCTTGCCGCAGTCCTGTGAGGAGTTACTCCACTTTGCAAATGAGAAAACTGAGGCCCACAGAAATAGGAAACTTGGGAAATATGTTCTTTCACCTGTTACCTCAGTGCCTTGAGCCAAAGATGTCCCCTGTGTCTTCTCAGCTGGAACTTTTCTTGTCCCTGAGATCTCAGGGGTATTGTTCTCTATGAATCAGAGAGTGCCCTCATCTGCACCAGCCTCCCTTGAATAGCCACCTATTTTGCTGGCTTGCAGTCATTGCCCATGCTGTCTCCTGCAGCTGTGGGATGCAGCCGCCCTGGAAGCCCAACCTTCTCTACGTCTGGGAAGAACACTCACCTCAAAGGAGCAGCCCTCTCCTACAGTGGTTACAATGTAAACATTACACAGCATGTAGCCATGGCTACTCAAAGGCCTGGTACATCCTCCCAGGAGCCCCACACTATGACCACCTGGGAGCAACCCAGTATGGGGGCTCTGACAGTTCCCATTGAAGATATGGAATGAAACACCAAGTTACAGGACTCGCATTGCTCATTTCATTGACAATGGGAATCAAGGAGGAAAATGTTCCTGAGTTCAAAGCTACCACCTTCTGCTCTGCAGCCCTGAGATGTAACAATCAGAGCCTCCGTTTCCTCATCTGTAAGGTGGGGATCATAATGGCATTTTCCTCATTGAGCTCCTGTGAAGATTTAACAAGGTAGTAAAAGTTACATATTACATTTTGTGCAGTACCTGGCATGCAGGCGGTGCATAATACATGTGGATGGTAGTTGTCTTCCACTTGTACCTTTCACCTGTAATTCTCCCTCATTCCTTCCTGTGCTGTAGGAATGGGGAACCTCGCCAATAATATAGCTGTTATTTTAAAACAAACTCAGAAGCCTCCTTGCTCCTCTCTGAAGGCATCCTTGGACCAGTTGTGCTTTTACATGTATAACTTCTGCACCATGAGCCCACATTCCCTACCTAGCTCAGATCTCACAGCTCCCGCCTGCATCCTGCCATCGATCCTCTCCTGTGTGGACTCCTGGCCAACTGCCTGTCCCATTTGACTCACTTGGCTCCCACTCTGGCTGCTGTAGGACATTCCTGCAATCTAATTTGATGTGTGACTCCCCTGCCGAAAAGTCTTAAATGGCTCCTCAGTGCCTTCAGGGTGAGCTCCAAGCTGCCTCCCACCATGTTTGACCACACTTGGTCCTTGCTGACTGTATCCCCACAGAGACCAACAAGCCTCACAGCTATTACTGACCACTCAGTCTTTTCCCTGACCCTATCCACCACCACTGTCTCAGTGGACATATCTGGCATATTCATTGCGCGAATTCGTTCTGAGGGTCTCTTCTTTTCTGAAGTCTGTCCCAGCTCACTGCACCCAAAGGAGACTGACCACATCCTTCACGTGTGCCTTTCAATAGACTTCAGTCACTGTACTGGAACAATTTGTTGCATTACTTTTTACACACCTATCTCCACCTCGACAAGAGAAATCGTGTCTGAATAGTAATAGCAATAACTACAGCTTAGATTTATTGAGTGTTTGCCAGTGCTAGATATCATTAAGGGCCTTTCAATGGGTATTATCGTCTTATTTAATCCTCACTATCCAGTGAAGAAGGTTCCATTATTACAGATGAGGAAATCAAGGCACAAGGAGATTAAATAAGGGTCCCAAGATCAAGCAGCTGGTAAAGAGTTTATTCTCAGAGTCCAACACAGTGCTCAGAGTCCAACATAGTAGGAACTGGGTACATTTTGTGTGACCGAAATATTTTGTTTGTGGTTGAACTACACCAAATTCAGTGGATTCAGGGACCATGCACTCCTGCACTGGTGCGAAGTGCCTTCATCTGTGGGTCACCAGCTGGTATTCGAGCCCGAGGTCACATGGCCTGGGACGCTAGTGATGGCTCCGCTGGCACACATCCCCCTCCAGGTTCTCAGGTTAGTTGTTCTGTGAATTCATGGCACACAAATATTTTATGCCTGCATTTATTCTTCATAACAATATGAATGAGCAACTGAATAAAAGCCAAATCCCTCGTGAAGCCAGAGGAAGAGTGATTAAATTATAATCATCCTGGATTAATTAATCTATAATATTTGCTCTTTATATGAAAGAAGAAAATCAGCCTTCAACATAAAGGTTATGTACTCCTGAGGTCTGTGTCTTAATAAAGGAAAGGCTTGGGGAAAAAACTTGACAAGCCCCCAAGATACAACATGTTGTAAATGTAGACAGAAGGTTATTACTGATATAAAATATATTCAATGTAATTATCAGCCACAACAAATAATCAGAGTGATGATAATGAATAATTAACATTTTTATACTCCTATAGTAAGGTGTCTAATAGATAAGTGCACAACATTGAATTAATTTATTGTGCCATAGTGTTTTTAGTAATGAAAATTGCCTAATCAAAACATCTCTTTCACAGTATTGCCAGATATTGGCATAAAACACTGATAAGTTTCAGTTTATTTCTTTGTTTCCTGATCTAATTGTAGTAGAGATGCTGTAAAATATCTAGAAAGAAACCTCAGTCGAGAAATTACAGTAAGAATAAAGTCAAGGCAAGCTATTGATCTCAGTTCAGGAGGAGACACATTTAAAGACACCGCTTTTGGTCCCTGGAATTAAGGGTTAATAAAGATGTAGGAAGCAATTGTGCCTGCCTGAGAAGAGAGGCTGTACAAAGAGGAGAGAGGATTTTGTGATTTGAAATCCCAGTGGTCTTTCATGGGTGTCTTTTTATTCCAGCTGCTGCCTCCTCAGGTCTGTCTTCCTTACTACAATGTGGGAAAGGGGTAGGGGACAGTTCCTCCGTAACACTGCTGGAGAAATCAAAGCACTCCCTCCTCTTTGCCTTCACATCATTTTGCCCACATGTTGGACTGCCAGGATGTTTCTTACCTCTGCCTTTCTCCCGAGCGTAACAAGGGCCATCTTCTGCTCATTTTCTGTCTTCAGGGGCCAGCCCAATGCCTTAATGCACAGTAAAATCATTGATGAATAGAGGAATTGCAAGCCTGTCTATTTATACTGCCACTGGGAGATATAAATGTTGATGTATTTAACATGGTCACAATCTCATCCCCCTGCATTCGATTATCTAAAGCGTGGTGGCCGAAGATATTAAAGAATGGGACTATGTGAACAGAAACCGCTTCCGCTTGTATTAAAGATTCTTATGAAGCATAAATCAAGAAATAAAGGAACTCCCTCATCTTAGTGTGGAGTAAAGTGCTAACAAATAGGGCATGACATCGGTTAAGGTTCACGAGAGGGACCAAATTGTATCTTAGACCACTTGTTGACATTTTAAAAATGTTCTCCACCGAAGCCCCTTTGCAAACTTTATGTGCACATGAATCACTGCAGATCCTGTTAAAATGCAGATTCTGATTCACTGGATGTGGGGTGGGGCCTGAGTCCGCATTCCTGCCAAGCTCCCAGATGATGCCAATGCAGCCGGTCATCAGGTTACACTTTGAGTAGCGCAGACCTGTGACGCCTTTCTTTCCCTTTCCCTTTCTCTGTTTAGCTGTTTTTAGAAGTGTTTATATTTGCATAGTAGATGCACAATTGAGTGGGGACAATATGTTAATCTTTCTGTTTACCATGGATATGGCTGTCTTCCTAAAGAAGCTATACAAAAAAAATCAACACTGCTCACCTGGTAGCAGAACAGCAGAACTACATGTGTGGTACCTACAGAGGAACAGGTAGCTTCGTAAGTGCTAAGTTTATATAACAAACCAACACCTATGGTGTGACTGTGTGTCTCATTTTCAAAGGACTTACATGGCCTGTGGTCTGTGACAACTGAAACACGCTTGCTGGTGTAAGTTATACATCAGTTTCGTGTTAGTAAAAATTAGCCTTATTTTCACACCAACAATAGGAAGGGTATCACAAGAGTGAAGGAAATAAAAAGAATGTAAAGAAAAAGAAATAACCCAGTCTATCCTGACAATAACCACCCTTAAGTGAACAGTTGTTGGGAGCCTGTTTCTGTACTAAACCCCCTTTCTTTCTGAAACTGTGGCAAATAGGGACCATAGGACTTAGGACTTTGACCAAGGTCATAGATCTTAGATATTGCCAAGCTGAGATTTGAACCTGTGCCTGCCTGATGCCAGACTTCATGATGTGGATAACTGTGGTAACTAGACCAGGCCTGGCACCTCTGCTGTGACACATGGCACCAGGCACTCTAAGTCTGTGAAGTGTGCCACAAAGGTGCAGCGGATAAGGGCCCACATTTTGACAGGTGATATAAAATATACTCATAACAAAAGAAATTGCCTAGGCTCTGTGGATCCATTGCCAAATGAGGGGAAGGCCCCGTGCTAAACAGCCTAAAGAGGAACCATCGCAAACCAGAGTTGCTGCTGATGGCTTCATGAAGTTGGTGAGGACCAAACTTGACACTAGGGGTTGATGTGACAGTGGATTTAAATAGGAAGGAGCAGGAGGAGAGCATGAGCAAAGGTGGGCAAGAATAGGGCTTCGGGGAGTGGGGAATGGAGAATCCACTGGAGACTTCTGTGTCCTCTAGAAATGAAGTTCTTAAATCTAAGTCTGCATCAGACTCAAATGGGGAGAGGGATTAAGACACAAACTCCCAGCCACCCCTTTCACCAGACTGAGGCATCAGCATCTCCTGGAATAAAGTGTTGCCAATGTGATGCCCCAAGCAGCTGCGCCCCACAGGCTCAAGAAGCTCCAATAGCCCAGGAGCCTGTGAGGATGGAATCACGAGTGCCTCCTCTCAGGGTCTCCAGCCTTAGTGACTCACCTGGCACAGAATAGGGGCTGGGAGCCGGCAGGAGAAGCAAACAGAAGTGGCCTCAGGGAGGAGAGAGAAAGAGGCTGTAATTAGTGCATCATCAGGGAAAGGTGACAGCACTTAGATTCCGCTCACAGGGGAGGAAATGTGGCGACCTCTTTCCTCAGACTAGTCCCCCACCTCTGGCGTGTGCAAGTTGCAAGTCTTTTTGCCAGGAATGATTGCACTGCCAGTGGATTGCACCGCCCGTGACTGGACCCAACGCCTGCCCCTGTCATGCCTAGGATGGAGCCAGGGCCTCGAGGTGAGCGTTGGAGGCAGGTGGGGCCGGGCTTAATAAAGAATACAGGCTTCTCTCTGCTCCTTCCCCTAGAGCATCTCCAATCCTCCTCTCCACCTCAGTGAGGACTCCTGATAGAATTGCTTTCATTCTTGTTTTCAGATTTATTGAGGGGTCCAAAGAAATTTTAAAAGACAGTCGGGCATGGTGGCTCACGTCTGTAATGCCAACACTTTGGGAGGCCGAGGTGCATGGATCACCTGAGGTTGGGAGTTCGAGACCAGCCTGACCAACATGGAGAAACTCCATCTCTACTAAAAATACAATAATAATAATAATAATGATAATAATAATAAGCCAGGTGGCACATACCTGTAATCCCAGCTACTCGGGAGGCTGAGGCAGGAGAATCGCTTGAACCCAGGAGGCGAAGTTTGCAGTGAGCGGAGATCGTGCCATTGCACTCCAGAATGAGAGCAAAACTCTGTATTAAAAAAAAAAGAAAGAAAGAAAGAAATTTAAAAGGAGGAACCTCCATGTTTAGCCACTATTGATTTATTTAGGTTCCAGTTGGCTGATTTTTATATGAAAACAAAGAACAAAGTGATGCTCCAGGGCTGGCCTAAGTTGATTCCATTAGAACCTGTTTCACCTTGTGATGCTGAGGAGGGACTGATTTCCATCTGAGTGGCAAGCTTGAGACTAAGGAAGACTAATCCACACCAACAGAAAAAAAGAAAATTTAAAGCAAATATCTGGTTGTTGAGAAGTAAAATTCCACCAATTACAAAAGGGGTGAAGCAAGTGAATGATTTTGACCTGCACTGATTGAATGTATTGCTCATTGATTCTCTGGCTCTTGCCAGTATAGACACACAGCTTCAAAAATGTGTAAATTAGGAACTGCACCCAGTTGTGTGCAACTGGAATCAGAAAAACAATGGCTTGAACATTTTAAGTGCAAATGAGACGTGTGAAGGTGGGTAGTGAGGGCTGCTAAAAAGGCTCCATGGTGACACTGGAGACCCAGACTCTTGTTTTCTCCTCTGTTATCCTTTCCATTTTCTGATTGTCTCATAGGGACAAGATATTTGCTCTGCCTTCACCATTGCTTCCAAGATCCAGGCAGAAACAGAGAAGAAACAGAAGGATATGTACTAGCTAAGTCTGCTCCCATTTTAAGGCAATTGACTTGCAACTTCACTTATATCTCATTGAGGTCATCTGTTCCTTGCACCATAATCAATATATATATATATATCTTTTTCATCAACCCAAAAGTTTCCCTTGTGCTCATTCTAGTTAATCCATAATTCTGCTCCCTACCCAAGACAAACACTGATTTCTGCATTTTTGAGGAGTCAAGGCAGCACTAAATTTTGAGAAAGGGAAATCCCATTTCAGAAGTGGAGGATATATTGGTTACTATGCTCACTTTCTGGGTGACGAAATCATTTGTTCATCACACTCCAGCAACATGCAATTTACCCATGTAACAAACCTGCACATGTACCCCATAAGCCAAAAATAAAAGTTGGAAGAAAAAAGGTGAAGGATAATGACTCCAGAAACTGCAGTGAAATGATAGAAGGTCTGGGCATCAGAGGTCTTTACCACTGGCAGGACATGGGTGGCTAAGAGTGTGGGATCTAAATGGATACGATGCAAGAAAGAAGTAAAGAACCAAATGGTAAGAGTCAGGGAAAGGAAAGAAGGGGGAAGAAGGAGGGAGTCTTTCTGGTGGGTGGGAGAGAAATTCTGACAAAGCTTTACAGAGTTGATGCCATGTGTGAAATTCTTAAAAACTGATAGAACTTGCCAGATGCATTGGGAGAGAAAGGATTTTCCAAGCAGAGGAAATCAAGTGCATAGCAGCTTGAAAGAGCATGAACTGTAATTAGTTCTAGCAGGAGTGACTATCAGAAAGGTAGGCAGGGACCAAATGAATAAGGATTTCATATGCCATGGTAAGCATTATAAATAGTAGTGAGTCATTAAAGACTTAAAGGATGGGGAATCATATAATCAGGTTTGCATTTTAGAAAGAAGACTCTGGTCAAACCTGCAAGAAAGACTGGAGGAAAGCAAGATTAAGGTCATTAGGAACTGGTACAATGACCTAGGTAAGAAGTCACACAGTCTGATATAAGGGTTAGAGTGGGAAGGGGGAGGAAGGGACTCATAGTAAACATATTGAGGAGGTAGAATCTACAGGTTACATAAATTAAGCAAGGTTACATAGCAAAGATGAGGCAGAGCAGGAATTCAAACCTGGTCATGTGACATTGAGCAAGTTGCATCATCTTGGGCCTCAGTCTTCTTATTTGTATGATAAGACTTATAATAATACCTGTTGTTGAGAGACAGTTCTCCAGGGGTCTCTTGACTTTCTACATTATCTTGTGAGCAAGGCACAGCTTGCTGTTTGTTTTGGACTGTCTTTTCAAGAATGTTTGCATAGTCTTGGAAGATGAGACTTGATCACATGAAAAGAGAGGCTATTGTCTCCCTCCAGAGCAAAGGATAGGCAGGCTTACTACCTCTTAGAAAAGATTCAACTTCCCTAAAGCTGAGAGTTTGTCTCCTGTATCTCAACCCACTGTGTGTACAGGTGTCATCTAGCCCTCTTCACACCACTCTGTGTGAAATGGAGCTTGGGGAATTGCCATGCAATTTCTAATACTTTGGCTACTTCTATTGTTATGTCCTTTGTCTCTAACCCAGGAATCTTGTGTCTTCTACCAGCATCCATAAAATGGTGGCAGAGTAACTTGTTAGCTTGTGAGTAGGGTGAATCTGAGACCCTTCTCACTTCTTAACACCTATGTCATAAAGGCTGTGAGATTAATTAGGTGAATATTATAAAGACCTTGACTGGTGTCCAGCATGTAGTAGGCATCAGCAAGAGTCACTTTAGTGAGGCAGAAAGTATCATGTCTTTAAGGATGGCTTGCTTCTGAAGTCTGACTACCTGGGCTCCGACCTGGCTCTGCCACTTACTGCCGTGGGAAGTTGGGATAGTTGCTTCACCTCAGTATCTCATCTCCTCAAGATTTTAATGAGATAATGCACATACTATGCTTTTAACAGTGTGAGTTGTTATAAATTATCCCATAAGATCTGCGGATTCAGCAGCACAATGACTTCTTCATGGACCTAAGTTTTGAGCACAGTAAGCTTTTAACAAAATGTAGTCATTATTATTATTGGAGGAGACAGATCCTTACAGAACCATTAAGTGACCACATTTCAAGCCACTGTTAACCAGCATTGCCTATTTATGAACATAAGTCCAATTTCAACCTTAGCAGGAGAAGAAGGATTATGAGAATGACAGTGGTGATGATGATGATGATTGATGATGATGATGATGATAACAAGTTCTGAGCATTCTTATGGGTTGACCATTGTGCTGTTCTCTTTATATGCTTTATCTCAATTAATATTCAAGGCAATCCTAGGTGCCTCGTTAGTGCAGTTGGTAGCGTGCCAGTCTCATAATTTTCAGTGCAATCCTATGTGATATTTATTAAGCCACGTTACGGAAATAATAGAGTAGAGAATTTCCCCCGAGTGTATCTGATTCTGAATGCGCTAAGGAGATAAAACATTATCCCCAAACTACAACTGACCCATGCCATCAGTGCAGTGACTTGTTCTCACTCTACGAATTATATTTCAATTTTACCTAAAGAAACCCACAGACAGAGCCTCTAGACTAGTCTCACCTGGACCAATACTTTGCCTTTCACATGATGAACCTCCTCGACTACCCTGGGAGAGTTGACCAACATCTTCAACTGTGTCAGGAGTAGAGATGACTTATGGATTTAAAAGAGAAAATGTGAACCCCTTATTCAGTCTTGCAGGAGACAGCTAAAGCAAGTAACCAGACAGAAGCATTCTTTGTTGGCTAAGCCACTTTCTGGTTAATTAAAAACTCAAAACAAAGTGGCTTAATCAATTAGGAATATCTATTATCTCATCAGATTTGTTGATTCAGCAGTACAATAATATTTTCATGGACCTAAGTTTTATGCATCTATCTGTTCTATCATCTTTACCATGTTCACTCTGTTCTTTTCTTTTTTGAGACAGGATCTTGCTCTGTCACCCAGGCTGGAGCACAGTTAGGTGATCATGGTTCACTGCAGCCTCAACCTCCAGGACTCAAACAATCCTCCACCTCAGCCTCCTGAGTAGCTGAGATTACAGGGATGTGCCACCACGCCTGGCTAATCTTTTTAAGTGTGTGTGTGTGTGTGTGTGTGTGTGTCTGTGTGTGTGTGTGGAGAGACAGAGAGTGTCTCACTATGTTTCCCAGGCTAGTCTTGAATTCCTAAGGTCAAGCAATCCTCCTGCCTCGGCCTGGGATTACAGGCATGAGCCACCATGCCCAGCCCACTCTGTTCTTTATTTTCTTCTTGTCATGAGAAGAAGCCCCCAGCAGATATCTTCCCAATGATTCACTGATCTGAATTTTCTCTCTTGTTCATGCTCCAACCAAACAGTGACAAGGAATTTGATGTTACAATAACTGGTTTAGACCAATCAGCATTCACACTCAGAGGATGGAGTCCACCTCTCCTGAACCCCCAGGCCATATAGATAAGCATGGAAATCTGAATAAAATTGAGGTACTATTTGGAAAGAATGGATATTGGTTAAGCAGGCAGTAGTGTTTGATACAACTAATTGAAAGCAACTATGCTGGCTCATTAAATTCCTCACAAATAGCCCATACAGACTGCTTAGTTCTCTACCCAACATTTGATTGGCATAGATACTGCTTTTCCAGATAAAGCAAGCATATAAATAAGGAAGGGAAGCAAATCTGCCTTCCATGTTATCTGCCAAACTACCATCAGAGGACTGTCTGGGGGAAGCTGTAATACTGAATGCAGAATCTCCCCTTTAATCCAGTGGACCCTTCTAGACATGTCCTAATCATTTTGACCTACAGAGTGAGGATGGATTAGGTTCAAGCTAAGAACACTGCTACACACTGCTGGGGAAACTGAGGCTCGGGTACATATTAACTTGCACGAAGTCAATAAGTGGTAGGGCTGAGATTCAAGTCTAAATACTAGATTATGCATTCCAACCTTATTCACTACGTGGGGAAAGAAAAGAAGGGTGGGAGCAGCTCTGGACAGAGCTTAACATTTTGTTTCCTGGTATTGGCTTAATGAGAGAGTGTATGTAAAGCACCTGGTGCAGAGCAGCCCACGGAAGAGCAAAGCAAAGCCCAGAGGTGCTCAATGAGAGGCACAGAGTCACACAGCAGGCAAAGCTAGGATGAGAGCTCTCCCAGACTGGGAGTCATAGAGGTGATGATGAGTGTTTGTTACTAAGCAGCACTGCACTGTAAATAATTTTTTTGTAATATTAGCTGCTTGTATATCTAAAGGGGAAAACTTTAAACAACTCAGCCTATAAATCAAATGTGAGAGTATTTTTTTTTTCTTTAAGAAAAGCGTTCAGATCTCTGCCTGCAGCAATTAGATATTCCCTGCTACCAAGTTTGTCTCCTGTTGACTTTACTGAATGGGCGGATACCCAACTTAGCAAAGTCTGCACCTTCTTGTTAAGCCACCTTAATAAAATGGTGGCAACTGCCTAAAGTGATTTGAAAAAAAAATTTTGGTGTCTTTCTCCTTCAGATTTTTCCTAGTTTCCCATGAAGATGTCTAGCTGGAAGCATTCCTCAAAGCAAGGTGAAAAGCAAATACTGGTCAAAATGTTAAGACCACTAAGAGTTTATCGTTTGTTCCAAATATAAAGAAGAATTCTTAGATAAAAGGTTTACAGATAACAAAATCTAGAATAGCTGCATAAGCCTTAACACCTTTTAAAACATTATTCTATTCCTGATCAAGAAACAGAGTAGTTTGACGGACACAGGGAAGGGAACATCACACACCAGGGCCTATCAGGGGGTAGGGAGCAAGGGGAGGCAGAGCATTAGGACAAATACCTGATGCATGCTTAAAACCTAGATGACAGGTTGATAGGTGCAGCAAACCACCATGGCGCATGTATACCTATGTGACAAACCTGCACATTCTGCACATGTATCCCAGAGCTTAAAGTAAAAGAAAAAGAAACAGAAACAGTAGTTTGACCTAAAATTTCAATTCTGTATATCTCATCAAATGTCTATATATATTTGATTCTCATCTTGAAGTAAAACTTGAAGTTATAGGGATTGGCTGTTGAAGATTTCTTTTTTTTATCTGAGTTAACAGCATTTATTGTCATGAAAAGAATTACTATTACCTTTTATACTTGGGAAGCACCATTCATATTCATTTTTCCAATAAGAGGTCATTGATGATGGATATAAATAACATGCATTGTGTGCCTGATGGCAGGCCAGGAGGAGACATCTAATACCCAGGATATCAGATACTAACCTTGTCCCTACAGATTAGGGAGCAGATGTATTGTGATTTGTGAGTGCTCTCTCAAAGCTAAAGTGAATGACACTTGAATGTTCTAAACAGCTTAAGTTGAATGCCAGAGATGAGCCCTCCCCAGGAAGCAGAGTGAAAACAAGGAAACCACTCAGGCCAAAGAGGTAGGAAAGGCAAAAAGAAAAAAAGAGCTCTTCTCAAAGCCCCTCCATGGAGCCGGAGACACCCAGAATGAAAAAGCTCCTGTGTGATCACTCAGTCCACCCATTTCATTCTCATTTTAGGTGAAACTGAGGTTCAGAAATGTAAATTCACTTACCTAAGGCTCTAAATAGACACACTTCCCCCAGGGAGATCCGTAAATATTCAATGAGCTCATGAAAAGATGACATCATCAGTCATCAGAAAAATGCAAATTTCCCTGATGGAAAAACCCTGGTGAGATACTAATTCACACCCAATAGGATGGTTGTAATAAAAAAGATGGACAGTGAGTGTTGGTGAAGATGCAGAGAAATCAGAACCCTCATAAACCACTGAATATTAAATGGTACAGCTGCTCTGGAGAACAGTCTGGCCTCAAATAGTTAATCCTAGAGTTTCCATGTGAGCCCAACAATTCTACTCCTAAGTACATACCTTAGAAAAATGAAAGAATATGTCCACATAAAAACTTGAACACAAATGTTCATAACTGTATTATCCCATAATGGCTAAAAAGTAAAAACAACCAAAATGGCTAACAACTGATTAATGGATAAATAAAATGTGGTTTATCCATATGACAGATTATTATCCAGCCATGAAAAGGAAATGAAGTACTGATTCACACTACAACAGAGATGAACCTTGAAAACATTATGCTAAGTGAAAGAAACTACTCAAAAACCTACATACTATGTAGTTTCATTTATTTGAAATGTCCAGAATAGGCAAATCTATAGGTACAGAAAGTAGATTACTGCTTTCCTAGGGCTGGGAGGGAAGGGGGTATTGGGGAGGGATAGCTGAAGGGTATGGGGTTTCTTTTTAGGGGAATAATAATATTCTAAAATTGATTGTGGTGATGGATAGACAGCTCTGTGAATATACTAAAGGTCACTGGAATTTTTTTTACACCTCAGATATGTGAATTGTATGACAGGTGATTCCATATCAATAAAACTGTTAAAAAATAAAAAAGCTAAAGCCCCCTCCACTTAGATTGTTTTTTATTCAAAAGGTCTTTTTTCCTAGGGCCTCTGTATCCTGTGCTTTATGCAAACCTGCCAATGGCTTGATCAGCGGGTGCTTATGTGCATGCATATGTGCACACACAGAGAGATACAGATGCACACGCACAAGCACACATACTTACACAGACTCACATACACGTGTGCATGCACACACACTCATACGCATCAACTCCTCTGGCTTTCTGGTTGGAGCAGCGGTGACAGGGGACTGAGAGATAGCCAAGGACTAATTTAAATCTGTACCAAAACAATTGTCTTCCTTTATTTTCCCTGGAGCAGGAGGAAGAAAGTAGAGAAGAAGGGATGAAGGCAAGATACCACTTTGAACTTCTTGCTCACCGTGCATGGGGGACCCTGTTCTCACTTCAGCAGCCTCCACGCACAGGTCCCGGGAGAGAAAGAAATAATAAGGTCTGGTTGGACCAGCTGATGCTGCCTTCCTTGTGTCTATGAAAGGCAACTGTCTCGGTGGTGTGATTTCAGGGAAGCCAGAGAGGACCATGCCCGTAAACCTCTACCGTGCATTCTATCCATCTATTATCATACATGAGACTAGTAATGGAAACTCACTGGTTGCAGATCGCTTCCAGACTGTTGTGATTTTGATATTTGACTTCTCAGCATCTGTTCCTTGGCCGTGACCCCCTCAGGAGGTAGACTTCCCTGGTGTAAGTACAATCTCATCTCCTATTTCAGGAAAGTGCACTGCCCTAATTATGGTCTTTAATATGCAGGAAGAAGTTTGCCATTGATTTTTAGAAGTTTTTCCTTGCTCCTAAGAAAGTTGAGGGAAGCTTTGGAAAATTCTTCCTGGCTCCTAAGAAAGCCTAGGAAGGCCTCTTGCTTTCTTTACCTTGATACGAACTAGGAGATGTGTAACTGACTGCTCCTGGAGGCCATCCTGCAGTCACAAGGGAACTGGACTCAGAGTGAGGATGATTCTGCAAATGGCAGAGGAGGTGACAGGATGAAGTTTAGTTCTTGATGACAGCCTCCAGATCAGTTCTGAAGCTTGTTCTATCTCTAGACTTCTTACTATATGCAGCAATAAATCTGTCTGTGACTGAGGCAGTTCAGATTGAGATTTAATCTCCAAAGTTGAAACCTTGAAATCTGCAACCTAACTGTTGCAGAGACGTCTAAGGATACCCAGCTTGGCTTACAGGGGTAAATGAGAGCCTTGGCATGTGTGTGGGAAGCTGTTGGGAGGGTATCCTCCTACTTCTGCATCTATGAGTGTATGTGAGTAGTGAGTATGAAGACATTCTTGGACAACTGAGTTCACTTACTCATTCATGAAACAAGCCCATAGTAAGCCCTTACTATGCTCAACTCATCTCTTAATGTGAGGAGAAGGATATAAGTGTATGAGTATGTGTGTAATCTTTGAGAATATGTGTGCAAACGTGCACACATGCCTGTTTTCTGCTAGGGGATTACTGAAATTGTCTGCAATCTGCTTTGTTGGCTGAAGCCAGAGTCTCCGTTAAAAAGGAAACCTTATCTCCACATCCTCCCCTCATCTCATCATTAATTCTGTGCTGAACAGAAAAACAAAGATGAGTGAGAGGGAAGGTCAGTGCCAAGTAGTGTACAAATGACAGGCTCTGGCATTCATGATCTTTGCACCAGCAAGTAAGGTCTCAGGCCTTGGAGCGGGCAGTGGCACCAAACACATCCAAGGAAGGTTCATCTTTTATAATTGATTTCTTCTGGCAAGTCTGACCTCCTAATGGTGCCCAGGCCAGGCTGACACTATTGTAATTAGTCTCTGGTCCCTGAGACACCAACCACATGCTGGCACATAGAGACTGGCTGCCTGGGGTTAGAAACTTGTCATAGGTAATTCACAGAGCAACTGATTCCCTTTGCAGAATAGTTCTATGTGTTTTTAAAATCATAAATTCTAGGTGAAACTTAATATTCAAATTGTTAATATTATAAGGTGTTAATATGATAAGTAAGAAAAATATGATTATATAATTATATGATTGTTATAGATGCTAAAAAACACTTTGGACTAAACTGTGCTTCTTTTTCTACTTTTTAAATATCTTAGTAAACTAGAGATAGATATTTCTCCAGAATGATAAAGAAAATGTTCAAAATAACTACCAGTGTCATAGTTAATGGTGAATCTATAAAGATAGTTCCATCAAAATTAGGGAAAGATGAAGAAGAACTCTATTAAACAATACTATTTAACATTGTTCTGGAAATTCTAACCAATGGAACAAGACGAGAACAAAATCAAAAGAAGAGATGCTAGAAATAAAAGGAAAAAATAAATTATGATTATCTTACAGGAACTGGAAAACTTTTCTTTTGACAGTGATTGATGTCAATAATTTGACTTCTGAATGAACTAGATACCAATTAATCTAGAAAGATAAATATTATTCTATAATTATAAATATTATTCTCTACAATGATCATATAATCTTAAGTATTGCTCCATGGATGACAGATAATTACTGTCTGACAATTAAAGGTAACTTATTTCAAAGCCCAAATTATCATGTCCAACAAATGTTCTCCAATATTAAATTGCTTATAATCTGTAATTCTACATATTATCCATGAGCACACATTTGCAGATGCCATATTTCTTTGATTTTAAGACACAATTTTAAAAATTGTAAGCATGTGATAAATTGGGGCATGTCTTACAACCAATGTATAGATTTAATGTTTTAGTGTACCCTTTTTTTGAGTGGCCATTATTATTTTATAGACTTAGAATGAAGTCAGCGTTTTTCACCATTAGCTATATGATGGGCCTTTGATGTGTTTTTATAAGCCAGGTGGATACTTGCCAATGTCCGCAGTGAGCATTTTCCAGGTTAAACGCATTGTGGCTCTCTAGGTCAGAGAGATGAGAACCTCAATCAACTATAAGTCTAACGTATTACAGTAAGTTCCAAACAGTCTTTGACGAATGTGCTGACCCAGTCTGCAGGTTCTCCTTCAGCCTCCTTGGTGTGGTGTGGAGTTGGAATGCCTTTTTAAATTATTATCCATAATTTTCAAAAGAAAGCTTTAACCTAATGTAACAAGTTGGTTATCAAAATACATGATGCACCCCTTAATCTGGAAAAAGTTCATCCCATATTTTTGCTGAGAACAACAAACTTGAACTCACTTTTTATCCAAAATCTATCAAGATTTGGTGATGAGAAATAACACCTGTAGATAATTGTCTCAGAGACACACAGACTCAAATCATCCCTGAGAGCAGTTGTACTTAAATGTTTTTTAATCATGGAAATGTTTGTTCAAGTATAAAAGAGATAGCTACGAGCTCTTCTGATTGAAATGAATGAAGGAGTAAGAACCTCATCCACCTCTGTTTTGTTCTTCCCTCCTGGTTCGAATTCCCAGCAGAGAAGATGCCAGAGATCATAGTTTGAAATTGATTACTCTGGATGTTTTTTATTTGCACCTGGATCATTCAAAATCACCAGAGAGATAATTCTCTAGACATCTACACAGCTGTTTTAACTTGATTGAGCTGTGGGTATAAGTCATAGATCTGAGTAAAGAGATATTACCAAAATGTTTTGTGTGAGTACACACAATCGTACACACATATGTGCACAGTCATGTACACACACAAATCAGCTAAATGAAACGTGCAATAGTACATATTTTGGGGATATTGTTAAGGACATTGCTTGCTGTCATTAAAAAGTTTAATTTTTAAATTAAAGTATTAAAATTTAATTAACAAATACTTACATAACACTACATGCCAGGTACTATTCTAAGGGCCTTGCGAATATTAACCCACTCAAGTCTCATAACAACCCTATGAGATAGCTTCTACAATGACCCACATTTTATAGAGGAGGAAACTGGGGGCTTTTATTTTTTTTGAGACGGAGTCTCGCTCTGTCACCGGGCTGGAGTGCAGTGAGGCAATCTCGGCTCACTGCAAGGTCCGCCTCCCGGGTTCAAGTGATTCTCCAGCCTCAGCCTCCCGAGTAGCTGGGACTACAGGCATCTGCCACCACGCTCAGCTAATTTTTGTATTTTTAGTACAGACGGGGTTTCACTGTGTTGACCAAGATGATCTGGATCTCCTGACCTCGTGATCCACGTGCCCTGGTCTCCCAAAGTGATGGGATTACAGGCGGCGTGAGCCACCGCGCCTGGCCCAAAACTGGGGACTTTTTAAACAAACTAGAGTTCCAGTTGAGATTCAGGAGTTAGGGGAAAGTGGAAACACACTAATACTGACTGAATGGATCAAGATAATTTTCTTATAGTCTAACTGTCCACCTAGAGAAAATTAAATGTCTGCTGGAGAATGAGAACTTATCCAAAACCTCTACAGTTTATCTAAATAAGAGCTTTGGATGGCTGTAGATAGCAGACAAGGATTTAACAATGTCTAAGATTAACACATTCAAGAAAATAGATGGAAATACAGTGCACTTTCGCACAGATTGGAATCTGGATACAAAAAGCAAAATAATTTTTGAGTTGAGAAAAAAATAAAATCACTGAAAAATAATTTAAGAGATGGAGTTAATATAAAATTAGACCATGCAAAAGAAAGAATTACTAAATTGAAAGATAAAGTATTGACTCAGTATTCTTTATAGTTTAAAAAACCTAAAAGATAGAGTAAAGAAAAAAAATGTAGAAAGATGTCCATAGACATATGAGAACAAAAGATTCAGACATTTCCATAAGAGACCTACAAAATTGGGTAAATAAATCTAATATATGTAAGAAGTTATTTAAGTAAATCTAATATATAATAATATATATAAGATGTTATGTGAGTAACTCATATATATATATATATATATAATAGAAGTCTCAATAATGGAGGAGAGAGAGAAAAAAGATAATGACCAAAGATATTCCAAAATCATTGAAAGGCATCAAGCCACATATTCAAGTAGCTCTAAGGATTCCAAACAGAATACATAAAAAGAAAGCCATAATTAAGTACATTATAGTTTAAACTGCTGAAAATCAAAGAAAAAGAAAAAAAATCTTAAAAGTGTTCAGATGAAGACATCAACTTGGTGATATCATGTATATGGGTACATGTAGAAACATTTATAGATGCATCTTGTAGTCAAGAGAGTAAGCAGGTGCTAAAGCAAGCAAACAAACCAAAAAACTTCATTAATGGTGATATGGCAAAAGAACATATGAACCCAGGGGTCATCAGAAAGGGTTATTGATGACCAAAGCTGGAATAGTCTCAGCAAAAAGATAAGGTGACATTTGATTATACTGAAAGTATTAAAATATCCAAGGATTCATACTGATATAAACACATGATTAGATGGATGGATAGATAGATAGATAGATAGATAGATAGATAGATAGATAGATAGACATATAAGAAGAAATCAATCTGTGAGAATATTTTCAAATAATTTGCATAGATGCTTCAAGCTCAAGGAGGTAGAGCATAACTCCTCACTCTTTAAGTATGGACTGCAACTAACAGCTTTCTTCCAAAGAATACAATACGAAAAAACAATAACTTTACACTGGAGAAATCTGACAGACACTACCTCAGCCAGATGGTCAAGGTTAACATCTACATTTATGTCATGTTGATAACATGTACCCTTAATGTGATATGATACTTTAACTTTGTGATTTTTCTTTTAAACAATCATGACTTTGTTCTAATCTTGAGAAAAATGTAGGACAAATCCCAACTCAAAGACATCCACAAAATACCTGACCAATATTCCTCAAAACTGAAGATCATCAAAAAAAAAAAAAAAAAAAAAAAAAAGAAAAGAAAAAAGAAAAAGCCTGAAAAACTGCCACAGCTAACAAGAGCTCAAGGAGACATATTACTAAATACAATATGACATCTTGGATGGGTTACAGGAACAAATAAATTATAAAACTAAGGAATTTGAATAACATACAGACTTTAGTTAATAATAACTTATCAATATTGGTGTATAACCAACTGTACTAATGTAACATGTTAATAACAGGAAAATTAGGCATGGGCTACGTAATACTATGTAATAACTGTCTGTACTATTAGTGTAACTTTTCTGTATATTTAAAAATATTCTAAAATTAAAGTTTATTTTTTAAAAGAGTATTCAAATTAAAATCATATATGACTTTCAAAGAAACAAGGCAAAAATAATTCTCTAACGTAAGACACTAGACATCGAAATCATATCATTTAAGTGCTGAAAGAAAGTAACTGATAACTTAGAATTATATACCCAGTAAAAATGGTCTTCAGTTTTTTTTTCAAAGAGAGGCAGATACTTTATCCAAACACAGAGGGAATTCATCACCATTAATATAAATACTATAAGGAATTCTTTAGGCAGAAAAAAAATTATCCTGGATGAAAGCATATTAAATTAGGAAGGAATAAAAAACTCAGGAAATGGTAAAAATGTGGGCAAATCCAAGTTAATATTAAGTTTTAAAAGCACAAATAGGCCGGGTGCGGTGGCTCACACCTGTAATCCCAGCACTTTGGGAGGCCAAAGAGGGCGGATCACAAGGTCAGGAGATAGAGACCATCCTAGCTAACACGGTGAAACCCTGTCTCTACTGAAAATACAAAACATTAGCTGGGCATGGTGGCAGGTGCCTGTAGTTCCAGCTACTCGGGAGGCTGAGGCAGGAGGATGGTGTGAACCTGGAAGGCAGAGCTTGCAGTGAGCCCAGATGGTGCCACTGCACTCCAGCCTGGGCAACAGAGCAAGACTCTGTCCAAAAAAAAAAAAAGCATAAATATTAATGTATTATGGTGATTAAAATCTATGTAGAATTAAAATGTAGGCTGGGCTTAGTGACTCATGCCTATAATCCCAACACTTTGGGAAGCTGAGGCAGGAGGATAACCTGAAGCCAGGAGATCAAGACCAGCCTGGGCAACATAGTGCGAACCTGTCTCTACAAAAAAAATTTTAAAAACTATTTGGGCATTATGATAGACACCTGTATTCCTAGCTAGTATGGAGGCTGAGGCAGAAGGAACACAAGCTCAGGAGTTTGAGGCTGCAGTGAGCTGTGATCACACTACTGCACTCCAGCGTAAGCAACAGAGAGAGAGACCATGTCTCAAAAAATAATAATAAATAAATAAATAAATAAATAAATAAATAAAGATGCAAACTATTCTAACACAAAAGGCAGTGGGAGGGGAATGTAAATGAAGTATTCTAAGATCTTTGCGTTGGCACAAAGAGAATAAAAGATTTAATTTAAGACAGACTCTGATCTAAGTCAAGGATTAGTATTGTAAAATCTAAAGTAATTACTGAAATATCTACTTATATCCTTATATCTAATAAGATAAATTCACTAATAAAAATATGTCATTAATCCTTAGAAGATAAAAAATGAGGAACAGACGGACAAAGAATAAATGGGATAAACAGAAAACTAATAGCAAGATTGTAGATTTAACCCCTAACGTACCAGTTGTATTAAATGTAAATGGACCAAGCACTCTGGTGAATAGATAGATTGTTGGGCTAGATGAATAACAAAACCGAACTATGTATTTCATAAGAGACATATGATTTAAATATAAAGAAACAGAAAGTTTAAAAGTGAAAAGATGAAAAAATATACTTCATGAAAGCATTTACCAAAATAAAACTGATGGGGTTATTGATATTAGACAAAATAGACTTTAATGCAATGTAGTTTTTGACAACAATGAATCTAAGTGAGAAATCAGAGACAAAGATAACTCAAAAATCCTCCAAGTGTTGTGAAATGAAACAATATGCTTCCAAATACTCTATGGGTCAAAGAATAAATCACAATTGGTATTAGAAAATATTTTGAAGTGAATTTTAATCAAAAGATGGTCTATCAGTATGGCAGGATGAAGCTGAAGCCATAGGGGAAAATTTAAAATCTTAAATGCATATTTTAGTAAAAATTTAAAAAAAAGATGAAGAGCAATGATTTAAGCATCCATCTCAGGAAACTGTGACCTTACTTGGTTTAAATAAGTAAATAAGCAATTAAAGCCACAGAAGCTACCACAAAGAATATAAGAACAGAAGAAATTAATGAAATAAAAAGCAAACATATAATGGAAAATATCAATAAAATCAAATTGAAAAGATTAACCAATAAACCCCTAAGATGACCAAAATGAACAAAAACAAAGACAGAATACAAGTGTGAGAAATAAAAAATGGAACATAATTACAGAGTATAAAGACATTGAAAACTTTAACAGAATATTGTAAGCAACTTTACGGCAGTACATTTGAAAATGTAAAGGTAAAATGGACACAATTCCTGGTAATAATTCTTTAAGTAAACACAAGAAGAAACAGAAAAAAAACCTAAACAATTCCATACCTATTAAAAAAATTAAATTTTTAATATAAAACTTTCTGTAAAATAACTCCAGGTCCAAATAACTATACCATTGAATTACTCCAAACATTAAATGAAGAAATGATATGAATTTTATACAATTTTTCCTAGAGCATAGTAAAAATATTAATAGAACACTTTCAAACTCATTTTGTGAAGCCAGCAAAACTTTAATACTAAACCTGCAAAGGACATTCTGTAAAATAAATTTACAGACTAGTCTCTTTCATGAACACAGATGTAAAAATCCCTAACAAAATACTGGCCAATTAAATCTAACAGCATGTAAAAAGATAATTAATCAGAAACACAAACTTGTTTTAACACTCAAAAAGCAGTATAATTTATCACATTAACAAAATAAAAGAGAAAAATACATGATCACCTTAATAGAGGTTAAAAGAGCATTTAATAACATCCAACACTCATTCACAATTTGAAAATGGAACTTTTCACAAAATAAGAATAGAAGGGAACTTTATTAATCTACTAGAGTACCTACAAAAATCTAACAAACATCTTACACAGTGTTAAAATAATCAGCTTTCTCCTTGAGAATAGGAAAGAGTTAAGGATGTCCATTGTCACCATGCATGTTCATTATTGTACCAGCAGACCTTACCAGTATAGCAAGTCAAGAGAAATAAATAAAAATAAATAGATATTAGAAGGGAAGAGGTGAAATTTACCATATTTGCAGCAAATGTAATCTTCTCCATAGAAAACCCAAATGCATCTACAAATAAATTGTTGAAATTTATAAGTGAATTTAGGAAGATTTTCAAACATACAGTTAATACCAAATAAATTGTATTCTTCTATACTAGCAGAAATAATTAGAAAATAAAAATGTTTTTAAAAGCATTTACATTTTTATTCATTTAATTTCATTAAAATAAAACCATTTATTTGTAGGTATACAAATAAACCAAAGGTGTACAAGACTTCTACACAGAAAGTACATTAAAATACTAAGATAAATTTTAAGAGATCTTATATAAATTAAGGAACATACAAAAATGGCCGGTAATGGTAAGACTGTTTTAAAGAAAAAGAACAGAATTGCAAGATTGATAGTGTCAGACATCAAGACTTATTAAGAAGAAACATCAACTGAAATAGCATGCAACTGGCACAAGTACAGACAAATAGACCAATGGAATAGGATAGAAAATCCAATATCAGACCCACATATATAGAATTATATGTGCCACTGAAAGGCAGGGGGTAACGAGTGTCCTTCTCAAGAAATGATGCCTTACTCAATCGGTTGTCCGTGTGAGAATAAGTGAACTTCACTCCCACATCACACCATACACAGAAATCAATTCCAGATAGGAACCCAGTTAGTTTTCCTAAACATGAAAAGTAAAACAATTACATTTCTAAAAGACAACAGGAGAGTATTTTCATAACTTTGCTTGCAATCAGAAAAAATATTCTGAACAGCACACAAAAAGAAAAATATAAAAGAAAATTCTGATAAGTTGGACTTGTTAAAATTTAAAAAAATTGTTTATCAAAAGATGCCATTTAAAAAGTGAAAGAGAAAGTATAGACAAGATATTTGTGAAACACATATCTGACAAATGACTGGTAGCCAGAATATACAAATAATCCCTATGAATCAATAACAAAATGCAGACAATCTAATAAAAAATGGGCAAAACATTTGAACAGGTACTTTTCTGCAATAAATACTAAAGCTGAACTTTTGCTTACATCTGGACCTAGCAATTTCACTCTCTTGCCTAAACTCAGCTTCCAGAATCTTGGCACGGATTGCAAAGAAAAATCTTATTACTTTGCCTTAAACAAGGCTAGATACATCAAGTTTACAGTTGGAGGGGACATAGAGAGGATTTTAGGGCTCTTTAAATCAAAATCAAACTTCTTTAGTAAGAAAAATAAGGTTTTGGCCAGGCGCAGTGGCTCAAGCCTGTAATACCAGCACTTTGGGAGACCGAGACAGGCAGATCACGAGGTCAGGAGATCAAGACCATCCTGGCTAACACGGTGAAACCCCGTCTCTACTAAAAAATACAAAAAACTAGCTGGGCGAGGTGGCGGACGCCTGTAGTCCCAGCTACTCGGGAGGCTGAGGCAGGAGAATGGCGTGAACCCGGGAGGTGGAGCTTGCAGTGAGCTGAGATCCGGCCACTGCACTCCAGGCTGGGCAACAGAGTGAGACTCCATCTCAAAAAAAAAAGAAAAAGAAAAAGAAAAATAAGGTTTTGTCCTATGTAACAGAAAAGAAAAATCCAAGGGTAGAAATAATTTTATTTTTAATGTTTGATCTCAGAGCTGAAATGATGCCATTGGGACCCAGCCATTCTCTTTTGGCTCTGCTTACCATGTTGCTTTCATTCTCAGACTCCATGTGGTGGCAAAGTGGTGCCAACAGCTCTAGTCCTTCTTCTTCAAATCCACTTTAAAATTGAGCATTTTTCCTCAGGAGCTAATAATAAGCTGCATAATTTCCTTTAATTATGACAATTTGAGGCATGTGTTCAACCCTGAAGCAAAAGGCCTGGGTTGTGTACTCACCAATGAACCAATCCCCATGACTGGGGGGAAGTGTTGACTGGCCAGTCTCAAGTTATACTCTCCTTATGGAGGCAGGATCCTCACCAGATCCACAGGAACTGAGCTAGGAATGGACAAAGAAACTTTGTGGTGTTATCTCCAGAAGAAAGGATAATGCACGCTGGAGACTGAAACCACAAACGTGTCCCCAGAGGGTCGTTCTGAGACTGTCTCAGAGAGCAAAGTGACAGGCCCAAGGTCCACATATTTGGCATCAGAAGGTGAACTTAAGAACAGAAAGCCTCACCTAAAAGCCTAAGAAAAGTGGGGTTCTACTGAAGCCTGCAAATATACAAACAGGTCCTTACGCTTTCATTCTGCCAGGCATTCTTCCCTCAGGTGCTGACTGGCTCCAAGGCCAGAGAAGGGAGGCACCTCATGCTGGGGGAACAGGTTGCCAGACAGTCTCCTAAGGTATCTGGATGCAATCCCATACGGCCTTCATGGAGGAAGGCTGGGGTCTTGACTAGGAGCCAGGAGTCTGGTGGTTTGGCTGGGCCTGGGCATCCAGGATTGGCGGGAGGTGCCTTCCGCATACTCTCTCTCTACAGCACCATCTGCAGCTGCCTTCTGCATTTGGCCCAAGGACAGTGTTGCCAGTCACTTCAGGGGATTTCTGGGCCTTCTGTAAGCAAGACTTGGAAAAGGCCAAATTTGACACTTGGCTGTACACTGGAAAGAAAAGAGACAAGCTTAGGTCAAGAAATATGACAAAAAAAAAAAAAAAAAAAAAAAGTGGCACAATGCCCAAGAGCACTCAGCCTGCAAGACAGCAGAATAGAAAGTATATATACCAAGGAAATGGATGAAAAACACAGAAAGGATCTATGGGCTTCCTAAAAGATGTTCTAGCAAGTTTGAGGATTTAGTTGTCTTCATTTGTTTTCTTTTGTTTTGTTTTGTTTTGCTTTTGAAATGCAGTCTCACTCTGTCACCTGGGCTGGAATGCAGTGGTGCAATCTTGGCTCACTGTAACCTCAGCCTCCCAGGTTTAAGCGATTCTCTTGCCTCAGCCTCCCAAGTAGCTGGGATTACAGGCATCCACAACCACGCCCAGCTAACTTTGTATTTTTAGTAGAGATGAAGTTTCTCCATGTTTGTCAGGCTACTCTCAAACTCCTGACCTCAGGTGATCTACTCACATCGGCTTCCCAAAGTTCTGGGATTACACGCGTGAGTCACTGGCTGAGGATTTAGTTTTTAAGACCACGTATAGCTCGTAATAAGGGCAAGAAAGAAAAGAAACAGCGGATTTATTCTTCTCCTGTCTTTTTCCTAAAAGTCAAAGGTGTAAGTAAAAAAAAGTCAAGGGGTAACTAATTGATTATGGTTGAACAGAACAGTTTCTGATCCTCCTCTGCTGTCACATGGTGACCCCAAAAATGATGGGTTTAACGAGGAAGGATCCAGTGGACAAGGAGATTGGGCAGACCATTGTCCCAAAAAGAGGGCCAAGAAAAGACACCATGACTTAGAAGAATTCTGGAGATAATCCTTGAAGAGCAGGAAGTGAGGACTCCTACTGGCAAATCAAAGAGTCCAGCCCAGTTATTTGTTTGTTTGTTTGTTTGTTTGTCTTTACCTTGCTCTACTCCATACCCTACCACTGAACTCAAAAGATTCCCATTTCAGCCCCCATCTGTGGAGGAGTCCACGCATCATCCGTTGCCCTGGCACGTTGCGTTCATCAAGCCACCAATCTGTACCTCCTTTTCTGGAGAAAGCAGTGCCACCTTCCCTTATGGATAACTCTAACCACTGAGTGAACTTAGACCCAGCGAATTTGATATCCAATATCAGAGAATCATCTAGCTTTGGTGGAGAGAGAGGTGAGGAAAATAGGCAAATATAACTTAAATAGGAAGCCATGTCAGGCCTGCAAAAGGTGGTCCGATTTAATGTTGGCAGGCAGTCTACCAGAGTCAGGGCTGGTTCTCCCTGCCTCCATCCCTCTAATAGCCGAGGAACTCCTTCCAAGTTGACTTAAAAAGGTCTCCTTCTTATATTCACTTCACAAAGGTAGAAAGTATCAATTCTAGTCCCTGTGTAAGTGTGACAACGTTACTACTTAAGGAAGCCCTGGGTGTCAGGAATCATTCCAGTGCTGAAGATGTTCATCAAACAATGATTGATGGCACTCTTCATTGAGCATATCAGTACATATACATCAGGCAGTGTTTATTTTTCCTCTCTTAAACAATGTCAGGCAAACATTCCTGAAAATTTCAGGGATACTGTACAAAAAGATTCCCATGTCTAATGAGACATTGGATATGATGATGTCAAAGATTTTTTGCCATCTCTGGGTCTATGTTTCTTGGTCTATGTTCATTTGCTGGGTGATCAGAGACCTCTCACATCACTTTTCCTGACCTCAGCTTTTTCATCTACGAACTGGTGACAATTTTACTGGCTCTGTCAACCTGAAGGGTTATGTGAAGAACAAGTGAAATGATAGATGTAAAAAGACATTCATAGAAGACTAAACCTTATACAGGTTTGAAAAAACTATATAAAGAGATTCATAGCTTATGACAAAAATTCTCATTCGGGAAAATTTGGTCAGAAAGCAGAGAAAGAAAGCAAAAATAACAAGTGAAATTGTCATCTGTTATAAAATGAGAGCATTTGGAAATGTCCAGGAAAGCCTGAGAGAGATGGATGCTAAAGGTGCTTGGAGCTAAGGAAGAAAAGGGAGAAGTTGAAAATACAGAAAGAAGAGAAGGCACAAGGAGGGTCTGTCACCATGGAAAAGGCCTAAGACGTGAGAAAAAGAAAACTCCAGGAAGCAGGTCCCATGGTAGCAAGGATGAGAGCTTTTAACAACATTAAAGCCAGAGGTTCAGTTTTCAGTTGCAAAATACCCTGCCTCCATTGTCCTAAGCCTAATACACACCATTCTGTATGCAGAAAATATCTAGCAGAGAATAAAGAGAAGAGTGATGCTCCACATTTTGGTTTACTTAGGGTAGAGAGAGAGAAAAAAAAAGAACCACAGAAAATAAGATTAAAAATGAGATTGAAAGTTCAGTAAGAAAGGGAAGTCAGAGGAAAAGATGAAAACAAAAAATCAAGCCCCTCAAAATTCACAATAATCTTTGGAGGAAATTGGATCTAATAATAAATGTGATCAAAGCTTGAAACATTTTTATTTGACTATTAATTATTAGTATCATGGTGGACTTCCAAGTGAGAAGTGCTTAATACTCATATATGTTTTAGTTTAAAGGGTTAGAAAGGGCTCTAAAAATATACTTTGTTAACTAAGCATGGGTCTACATTAAGTGAACTGAGATGTCAGAACAGTCTTGGTATACTGTAGAGGCAGGTATCAAAAGGCTTAGGAATATTGGAATGACAGAGTGGATTTCTCATGTGAAACCTACGTGCCTACTCTGAGAGGGTCCAGAGGATACACCTTTCACCATGACTCCAAGAAATAAATTTGGGGGGGGGTTGCCCCAGCTTCTTAAAATAACTCTGTGGTTGTTCTCTGTAGATCAGAAATGACAGTGAAGACTGCTACCGCTGAACCAGCATCCTCAAAAGCAATGGAATCACTTGGTCCCAGAAATGACAGGGGCTTTTAATTATGAAGATCCAGGTGTGTGTGGGCCCATAGTGTGGACAACAGAGTCAAAGCCATCATGAGAATAGACTGCTCTGCATATACCTACATATTGGCCAGTTAGTCTTAGTATCTCTAGAAAGGAATTACATAGGCAGTCTATGAAACTTCTACTTGATCTGTATAAGCAAAAGAGTTCTAGGCTGAATGAACAGAAGTCTAACTCGAATCACCAAAACAGAGGCACAACACCTCAATCAGTTCCTAGATTTGAGTCACGTTACATACTCAGAGTTCCTTGAATGAAAGGGAGGTTAGGTCACCTTGAGGAAGGACCCTGGAACACTTGCAAAAATATATACTGTCAATCTTTCTCCTAGACTATCCCCAGAGAGACTTACGGACATACACTGGAGTAACATGCATCAGGGAAAGGGAAATAGTCAGACTTTTAGAGTGTTACTGAACACTGGCTCTGAGCTGGCACTAATTCCTAGAGACCCAAAATATCACTGTGATCCACCAGTCAGAATGGGAGTACTATGGTTTGAATGTTTGTGTCCCCTGCAAAATTCATGTTGAAACTTAAACACCCATGTGATAGTATTAGGAGGTGGAGCCTTGAGGAGGTGATTGTGTAATGAAGGCAGGGCCATCTTGGATGGAACTGCTGAAATAATAAAAGGCCTGGAGGGAACTAGGTAAACTCCTTCTTGCTCTTCTGCCCCTTCCACTATGTGAGAGCACAGCATTCAAGGCATCATCTTGGAAGCAGAGACGTAGCTTTCAGTAGACACCCAACCTACTGGTGCCTTGATCTTGGACTTCCCAGCTTCAATAACTGTAAGAAGATAAATTTCCGTTGCATATAAATTACCTAGTTTCAGGTATTTTGTTATAGTAACACAAACCTTATGGAGGCCAAGTGATCAATAGAGTTTAAACTCAGGGTTATATTATAACGGGTCCAAGAGTTTCCTGAGTCCACCCTGTGGGTATTTTCCCAGTTCTGAAATGCCTAATTGGAATAGACATATTGAGAATCCCTGAATCAACTGGCTGAATTCCAGATTGCTTCCCTGACCTGTAAAGCGAGGGTTACTACTGTAGGAAAGGCCAAGTGGAAGCCACTAGAAATGCCATTACTTACAAAAATAGTAGAGCAAAAGAAATACCACATCTCTGGAGGGATTGTAGAGACTGGTGCCATCATGAATGGCTTCAAAGATGCAGAGATGGTGATTCCTATTGCATCTTTATTCACCTTACCTATTTGGCCTGTGGAAAACAAACAGATCTTGGAGAATAATAGTGGATTACTATAAAATTAATCCAGTAGTGAATCCTGTTGCAAATGCTGTTGCAGATGTGACTTTGCTCCTTGAGCAAATGAACATGTCCTCTGGCAGCTGGTATGCAGCTATTGATCTGTAAAATGCTTTTTTCTTGATACTTGCTAGTATAGGCCACCAAAAGTAGTTTGCTTTCAGTTGGCAAGCCCAGGAATACACCTTCACTCTCCCACCCAGTGCACATCAACTCTCCAGTTTTATGTCATAATACAGTTCATAGGGACTTTCATCACTTTTCATATACATAAGACATCATGCTGGTCCCATTACATGGGAGATATGCTGATCGAACTTACTGAACAGGAAATAACACTACTCTAGACATATTGTTGAGATATTTGCATGTCAGATGATGGAAAATAATCTTACAAAAATCCACCTCGGTGAAAATTTTAGACGGCCAGTGGTATGGGACATGTCAAGATACCCCTTCTAAGATGAAGGATAAGCTTTTGCATCTGGCCTATCCTACAACCAAAAAAGAACACTACCTAGTGCACCCCTTTGGATTTTGGAGGCAACACACTCCTTGTTTGGGTGTGCTACGACAGTCCATTTACCAAATGACCTGGAAAGCTGCTAATTTTCAGTTAGGTCTAGAATAAAAGAAGTCTCTGCAGGGGTTCAGGCTATTGTGCAAACTGCTCTGCCACTTGATCCAGAAGATGCTATGATGTGTGAAGTGCCAGTGGCAAATAGAAATGCTGCAGGTGATGTGCTGCATACAGAGGATGTGCTGGTTCCTGCCATCCTCTCCAAACAGCCAGCCTCCCTTTCAGAAACTGCTTTTGGCTTGCTACTGGACTTTAAAAGAGACTGGACACTTAATCATGGGCCACCAAGTTACTGTAGAACCTGAGATGCCCATCATGAACTGATCCACCAAACCACACAGTTGGTCTTGTGCTGGAGCTCCCTATTATCAAATGAAAGTGACATATATGAGACTGGATTCAAGCATGTTCTGAAGGCACAAGTAAGATATATGAGGAAATGGTTCAAATGTGCATACTATGGTTCCTGCTTCATTAACTTTCTATCCCAGCCCTGCATCTATGGCCTCATGGGGTATTTCCTATGAGCAGTTGACTGAGGAAGAGAAGACTCTGGCTTGGTTAACATATAGCTCTACGTCTTCCTCAGGTGCTACTTAAAAATGGACAATTGCAACACTATATCATCTTTCTGGGCCATTCCTGAAAGACAGTAATAAAGCAAAATCTTCTAGTAGGCATAACTTTGAGCAGTATGTCTGGTTGTTCATAGGAAAGACAAATGAGTCAGAGGCATAAGTACATATTGATTCATGGGCTATGGCCAGTGGTTTGGCTGAATGGTCAGACACTTGGAAGAAACATAATTGGAAAATTGGTGGCAAGGTCTGGGTAAAATGCAAGTGGGTAGACTTCTCTGAATAGGCAAAGAATAAGAAGATATTCCTGTCCCTTATGAATGCTTATCAAAGGGTGACCTCAGCAAAGAAGAATTTAATGATCAAATGGATAAGGTGATCTGTTTTGTGGATACCAGTAAGCTTCTTTCTCTAGCTACTCCTGTCATCACCTGATGGACTCATGAACAAAATGGCCATAGTAGAAGGGATGGAGGCTATGCATGGGCTCTGTAACACAGATATCCACTCATCAAGGGCAATCTGGATATTGCCACTGCTAAGTGCCCAGTCTACCAGCAGTAAAAACCAGCACTAGGTCCCTGATATGACACCATTCCCCAGAGGGATTTAGGAGCAGTTAGTTACTCTCTCAGCCTTTCTCTGAAATGGGTCTAACAACACCAAGGTTCTGGGGTATTATAAGGGTTAAACTGAGCACCTAGCACACACCTGGCTCATCACTGCAATGATTGTCTTCAGCACTATAGCAATTCATAAACCCCTTAGTCAAATGTGGGAGACTGTCTAGGAGTATATTGTAGTCTTTTGTTAAGCTGGTTCCTCTCATTTTTTATTGTCCCTTTTCAATCAAACACTCTGTGATCAGGCTAAAATTGATTGCTTCCTTGAATAAAATAACAAATAATTAAATGGAAAAGCTATAATCTTTATCTGAAGTTGCCCATTTCAGACTTATCAATGACTACCACTATTAATTTTAAGGAGGGCTCTTTCTCCCCAATAGTTTCTGGAAAGCATCAGCCTCCAATCATTTAAAATGACTTCTATATTTGAATGAGTTCTATATATAAAGTTCTATATTTTCAGAGTCCTCTCTCTGAGAGTTCTCTGCCTGATGCTTTTTATACTGTTATAGTACTAGCTTATGCTCTTAGATGTATTAGATTATTTAATGCTTACAGCAATCCTGTGGCATACATACATGTCATTATCTCCACTTCACAGATGAAGAAATATGCACAAACAACTTCAGTAACTTGTCCATAGTCACATGGCTAGATAGTGGAAAAACCAGGCTTTACACCCAGCAATGTAGCTCCAGAGTTCGTGACCTTAACCATTATTCCATACAGTCTCTGGACTGAGGCTTCCCCAGCTGCTGAGAAAAGCAATGAGCTCTGGAAGGACAATGGTTCTACAACTGGATGAAAACCTGGGTGATGAGTTGAGTTCTATGGGCAGATGGTATTAGATAATGGTAACTTTCTTGGGCAACCCCAGACAAGGTGGCCTGGGAAGAGGTCATCCATTCTCTAATGCTGGTTGGCCTCCCTCTGTCCAGGTGGGAGATGAGCTCAAACCATGAAGCCTCCTTACATTTTCCTAAGCTGATAATGAAAATGACAACTTGTTAAAAGCCATCTTGCGAACATGTTTTTGCAAACATGGAAAGCTGCCTGCTGAAGTTACCATAGTCGCCAACTATTGAGATGGAAGCTGCCCGAGATTCTGCACATCTGAGAGTTTACCAAAGGACTACCCTCTCTAGAGTCTGGACACCTCAAGGAAGGGGGATCCATGAGAAGGGCATGTGCTCTGTCCATGGTATCTGTGGGGCACTGTGACTTTGGAGATAAAATCGGGAGGGAGAGAAGAGAGCAACAGCCCAAAATCCCAAAACACTGCCTATGTCTGGCAGCAAGGCCTGGAACTCAGCATAATAGAGAGCTCCCCAGAACCCGGCTATGCAATGAACTCTCCTTCAGGAGCCCAGAGGCTTGGGCTTGTTCTTCATTCCCATGAAGCGTGCTTTCCATTCCCTGAGCACTCCCTTGCTCCACACAAGTATTTGTCTTATCTAACCTAGTCATCATTCTCAACTTTAGCTGTCATGGAATCACCTGGGAAGCTCTAAAAAACCCAAACACTCATGCAGCATTGCAGACACTGAAATTAGGATCTCAAGGCGAGGGCCCAGACAAGTACGTCCTACCATGGTCAGACAAGTTTGAAAACACTGAACTATGTCCTCATAAGCATTATGGGAATTTGTATTATCTACCACCTGGAGTCACTCAGAAGAGCTCTCAACATCATGACCAGTCCCTGTGGATTGACAGACCCTTCTCTGTGCTGTGAGAACACTCTCCTTTGGCAGAGAAGCAGTGTGGTCTGAGTAGAAGCAGAGCAGGATGTGTATGTGTGCCCTGTGAGGGATGAGAACACATGGTTCTGTTTCTTCCAGGCTTCAGGATATTACAGGACAGCTGTGCTGCTGAGAAATTGGTGACCTCCAATGAGTTGGTCCTCCACAGCATCCAGGAGAGCCATGGGTGTGACAGAGATTGCCCTTTTGCAGGAGGAAACACAGTTCACACCTCTGTCCCTCTGCTTGTCTACGTACTCATGTCTGAGAACTCCATGTCACCAGCAGTATTGTGAAGCTGAGTCCCACAGATCATTGTTGGAACAAGATGGAATCTAGCCCAGCAAGGACAAGTGAAACATGTGTACATCCTGTGTTAGGGCTGATTTGTTATGGGACCAACCCTCTGCCCACTGGATACTGAAATTACAACTCGAATGTTCAGAAACATTTTCAATGGTGCAGGTGCACAGCAGAGGGACTTGTGGAGGACATAATGGCCAGAGATTTCCCAAGTCTCTACCACTTGCCTTTCTCTTTCTTCTCAGAAGAACCAGCCTTCCAAGGATCCACAACGGGACTGGTATTGCCTATTTTTTTTTGAAGTATCCAGTGTGTAGCAAAAAGAACTAACACTTTCTAGCATCTGTGTTTGAAAGTTCATATATATTAGATTATTTAATCCCCAAAATAGCCCCATTCCTATAATAAAAGGATTTTTACTCTATTTTATAATGTTAAACTGAGGATGTGTGGAATCACATACATTCTCAAGGGGATAGAAGTTTCAGAATTTTGTTTATCCCACCTCTTTCTGGCTCCAGAATCTGATCTTTTTTCCACACCAGGCTGTGCCGACGTCTGTGTTGATACTTAATAAAGTATCTACTGCTAATATTAATATTATTAACTTTTATTTATCAAACACTCTTTGTACACAGGTATTCTGCATGAATTATCTCAGTTAGTTCACATGACAGCCCTGGGAAGCAAGTAATATTCTAGCCAATTCACAAATGGGAAATAGACTCAGAGAAGTTAGGCTGACCTTGCATGTCCACAGCCAGTAAATACAGAGCCAGGACTTACCCTCGGGTCCTCACTTGTCCTTTTATTATTGAGGGAACTCACAAGACTTCAAATCCCAGTAGGTGTAAGAATAGGGATCCTCCATTGACCTCAAATCACAGCACAGGTGGTTTCTCACTCCTCTGTACAAGGGCAGCTCTGACTTCAAAAGTGACTTAAAAGAAGTCAGAGCCTGCTACAGACAAGGCAGTGAGTACGTAGAATGCCAACAGTCTGACTCCATCACTTACTTTGAAACATATTTATAACATTGCAGCTGAGTCATGGTGCACTTCTTTCTCACCCCAGATTTGTTCCTCATTCATTATCCTAGTTAAGCGGTGATGTGTGGCAAATGCAGACAATAAATACTTTCTTTGCTAACGACCAAAGACAAACCCCTTCTAAAAGGCACCTAAAAAAAGTACACAGGCAGCCAAGTTGCCCAGATTCATGCGCAAGTTATGAACAATATTTATCATTCTTACTGTATTTTCACAACTTTCTAAATGTAAAAAAAAAAAAAAAAAAAAGGCTCTGTTCCTTTAAGGCTTCTACACTTTCACTGTCTGTAGCCCCTCCCTTTTGTCCTTCCTATTTTGGCATTTCATTTGCAAGAAGTCTCCATCTCCCTTATTTACATGTGAAAAAACCTGGAGCATCATGTGGTGAGGGTTCAGGCAGACCCTGAATTCCATTCAATTCTCATTTCCTCTCTGACAGTCACCATTGAATCAATCATGTTCTCCCTGCCCTCTCTCTGACCACCTCGGAGATCCCAAATCGCTTTTCATCTCATGTGTCAATCACCCTCAGACCATGTCCACTTTTCATTACTAACACGCCATCACATGACCTGCTAATCTGTCACTTTCTGACAGCGGTTAGTGTGCCAATTGATTTAATTAGCAATCAATTAGCTTGTTACTATTGGAAGTAATTACCTTTTATAGAGAAAAGAGTGCAGCTGGCGAGGGCAATAAAATTGCACTAATAAAACTGCATCTACTCCCCTCTGTACCAGCGAAGTCACTACACTCAGGGGCTGGCCAAATTATGGGTGACATACACATCTTTTGACTAGTCTGTAGGGATGTATTTCCCCTCCTTATTACATGCAAAGCCACTCTGTCATTGATATTCCCAAGAATTCGTATTTTCAGGGGAAGATTAGGTTAATGATTTATGCTCAGTGTGCACTTTTCAAAAGGCTTATGTTTTGGAGCAGGAAAAGACCTTGGAAACGCACCTAGACCCTTTCCCCCCCCGACAAAAAAAAAAAAATGAAATTATTGAGGTCCAGCGAAGTTAAATGATTTGCCCAAGGTCACACAGCTAGGCAATGCTGGAGGTCTGAGGAGAGACCAGCCTCCTGATTTCTAGGCCTTGCTCCACATGTCTGGAGGCGGCCTCTTTGCACCATTCCTGCACTGCAGACTGGAAGCCTCCATCTAGAACCAGCCCTATCTGTGAGGGGAAAAAGAATAGAAATAGTCAAGAGGAAAACCTTCATGGTCTTGAAGATAAAAGACACTGGAATTTTAGAAAGTCACATTTTAAAAACATATGGGGAGAAAACCAGTAAGATGTGGGCACCGTGCAGTCTTGGGTGGCACAGAAGTGTAGACATTTTGGCACAGTTGCCTTTTCTTGCATACACAGACTTACAATGTACCCTCCACCGCTCCTGACCCAGGGCTACAGTACATTTCCCACACTTTCACTATTAAATTCAACCTCCAAACTGGTCCCCAGGCGCGCGATGACTCGCTACATTAGCTCCGTGGTGAACAGCAGAAGCAGTAATGAGATGACTAAGGAGACCCGGATTCCATTCATCATCCTGTTTGCTCCAATATAAGTGTTCTTTTATCAGCACTATTGGTACTGATGTCATCGCAGGAGGCATAAATCACCTCACCAGTGACAGGGTCCTATTAAGGGTCACGGCCTAAAATCATTATTGACAAATTAAGGATCACACTTGGCCATTTTGTCAGCATGCCCTCAATTGGGGGTACGGCCTGGTTCCTCGAATCTGGTCAGAAATTAAACAGTCATTTAGGGTCCTGAACAGCCATGCAGGTTAATTTGAACTCCAGCCACCTCTTCCCCTCTCTCAACTTTGAAAATAGCGCAGTCGACTTTAGCAAAAGCAAGGCACTCCTCAGCGAAGTCCTGAGTCCTTATCGTGAATTCTCCTCATTCCAGCAGTGATGCAGACATATTACATGGCATTATAGAGTGCATAATGCCACATCCACAGCCCTGGATCCAGGGCAGGCAGCCTGGGACTTGTCAGAGATCACTGAGAATTTTCATTTGAAATTCCATCACCTTTGTCCACTGTCACCATCTAATGTGACTGTGGAGGACTCTTTTGGAGTGTGGATGAGATGTAGGTGAGGCTTGAAATGGTGAGGAGTTAGTACCATCATTTAAAAAAATAAAGTGACACTCCAAATTAAAAGAAAATGTCTTTTCCCAAAATACTTGACAAGTTTAGTGCCCTTATATTTTTTAGGATGAACACCTATCTCCAATTTCTAAACCGAGACTGGAATGTAGTCATTTAACGAATGTTACTTGAGCATGGAAGTGAATTGCGCACTCCTAATCCACAGATCCTTGGCAGGTTCTTAGTTCTCCAGGAGTCATTTTAGGTAATACGATCCTAAATGATGCTGAAAGATGTTTTTTAAAGGTTTGGATAAATAAAGAGCCATATCAGGTTTGTGGTTCAGAAGAGTCAATATGGTCAAGAACTCAGTTTGCTCCAAATTAACTCACAAACTTAATGTGACTTGTACCAACTTTAATGGCATATTGTCTCTGTGTGTATGCGAACTTCACAAAATGATTCTGAAGTTCATATGGAAGAATAAACAAGTAAACCTATGCAGGATAACTCTATAAAGTAAGAGTGATAGAGGGCTCCTTGTTCCATCAGATTCTAAAATGTATTACAAACCTAGAATAATCAAAACAGTGTGGCAGCAGCACCAGAATATATGGGCAAAACAATGGAAAATAAAAGGAACCACAAACATAAGATTTAGTACATAAAATACTATTTCAAATGATAAAAAAGAGATTATTTAATCATTAATATTGTTTTTGAGATTAACAGTTTTGATAAACAATTGCATTAGTAATTCATACCTAATAAAAACTTAAATTCCTTAAAAATATAAGTGTAAAATATGAAGCAACAAAAGTAATAAAGGTACCCACAGGTAAAAATTTATATAATCTGGGGAAAGGGAAGGACATTCTGAACATGACTCCATAAACAAGAACCATAAAGCAATAAAACTGAAAGATTTAATTACATAATAATATAAAGTAGCAAAAAGTTAAAGCTAAAATCAAACCACAACCTAAAAAGACATAAAGTAGACAAAGAATAGCTACTCCAGGAGGAAGCAAAAATAGGCCAAAATATAAAAAGACCATTTACTAAAACAGAAAAACAAATAGCCAATAAATATAAAGATCTCACAAGTAACCAAGAAAATGGATTTAAAACAATGAAAACAAGTTTTAAAATACATTATCACTTATACAATTGAAAAATTTTAAAAGCAACAATGCAAATACTAGTAGATAGGTGAAGAATTCAGTATACTCATGTTTTACTAGTGGGTATATGAATTGTTACCATATTACCGAAAAACAATTTGATAAACCACCAGTTGTTCAAAAGTACATTGTCCTTTGACCCAGCAACCCAACCACTCAAAATTTATCCTAAGGAATATACTTCAGTAAATAATGCAAAGGTGTTCTTAGCAGATTGTTCATGAAATACTATTTCAAACATTTTAATAATTTGCAAAGAACTTAGTTTTCCATAGGTAGAGGATAAGGATGTTCTGTACAATATTCTTTATTATAAAAAAAGGGAAATAAACTGAAAGTTCAACAGTAGGTCCTTAGTTCAATAAATTCAGATCTAATGATATGGAAAAGTGTTCACAATCTTTGTGAATAAAGAACAGGTTGCAAAGCATAAATATATACAACTTTGCATAAGGAAAATATATAGGGGGTGTGTGTGTATGGGTGTGTATACATGTATGTGTGTATACATACACACACACACATATATATATAATTAAAAACTTTGGTAGACTTTGATCTGAATTCCTCTTTAGTTACTTCAATTTGAATATGGTTATGAGTTTGGGTATCTTATATTAAATTTTTTTCTTTCTTGAAAAGCAGTGCAAATGATAATTTTGCTTATATAGGCAAACTGCACATGGAAAGAAAATATTAACTAGCAATGTAATAAAGAAATGATTTCTTTGGGGGCCTTAAGTTCAAACCTTCAAATTTGCACTGTTTCCTTGTGGAATTATTTGATCAAACTGAAATTAAAACCAAGAGATCTAACGGACTCTGGTCAGCCTTCCTTGTTACCCCAGATAGCTGCTAGAACTTTCCAATCATCTGAAAAAGCATAAGGCAACAATTATGATAGAAACCTTGGAGGGAATTCATTCATTCATTCATTCACCTGCTCTGAATTGAGCCCCTTTGTCTATCTCAGTGTACTTCCTGGTGGGATAGGCTGTTTTTAGCCTGTGCTCTACTCCAAACACACAGACATAGCAGAGACAAAGACCAGGACTGGGTACTAGGAGAGGGAGGGAAGAATACCAGAACCAAAGCTTACCGCAAGAAAGGCCCAAGGCATGGCTCCAGGAAAAAGAAATGTAACCATGAGCATCAGCAACATCTGAATTTTTGAGCTGGATTTTTGTCCCATTCATCCAAGAATCTTCAAAAATTATGTATGTAATATTTTTGATGCATTCAATAATGGAGGTATAGACTCATCTAACCAACCAACAGAGCCGAGATTCTTCATTTGGGGGCCGAAGAGATAACTGACCCTCTATGGCCCCTAAGTGAAGAATTTTGGCTCTGTGGGTTAGATGAGTCTGTCTAACAGAAGTAACTTCTTTTCTGAGTGGTAGTCTCAACTCCCTGCCTTGGTGAAAGGACTGGGGACTAGATGGGGGAGGTGTCTATGGAGCAGAAACTGTTGACATGAAGTTTCTTCCCACCTTACTCCACAGCTGATTCTGGGATCTGGAATGAAGGAGGCCCTTTGCATCGAGCAGTTGAAGAAGGGAGATGGGATTGGTAAATCAGAGGTCACCCAAATAGGGCAGGAGGCCCAGCACAAATATTGATGGCTAGGAGATGGAGGTTGCAAACTGGAAAGTTGGAGAAAGGGAATGTGGATCAACATAATGTGAGTATCCAGAGGGTCATTTGGGGCCAACACCTGTTGGCAGGGGTTATTGCCTTTGGCTAGTTCCTAACCTCCCTGTGTTGTGATTTTCCAAGTCCCACCTGGAATAATCTTTACTTAAATCAATTTCCTTATCCACCACATTGATTTATTTGAAATCACAGTTTTAATTTGTATTATTACAATGGTTGATAAACCAATCACATTTACCAAAAAGAGATGGAAGCTGAAAAAGTACATACAATAAAAACCAAATGTTGATATTGAATTGCTTCCTGTTGAAGGCTCTGCACCTAGAGCTCACTGTCTCTTTGTTAAAAAGGAACTTGAGCCTGCATTAGACAAGTATTCAAGAGCAGCACAAACAGAGACTTTCTCCTTGAGCTTATCAGAAGGATAGAAAGAACATTAAAAAGGGAGCCTCTCTTGTTTCTGTATAGGATCCAATGCCTTTTAGCTTGTTGTTTGTGTAACACCTAAAATCACATGTGGTGCTGACCAAAATTATCTTGAGATTTCCCCATAATGTATCCTTCTTTCCTAGGACACACCACTTGGAGGTTCAGGGACTGGCAGCACTCAAAAGCTGGAAGAAAGGTGCACTGAGATGCAGGGACCCATGGCACCCTGAGCCCACTCTCTATGCCTGACAGTTGCAGGGGTGATGACTGGCCCCATTTACCCAGGGCACAGAGGCATTTAAGGGAGGACCACGGAAGCTAGGCTGTGAGTGGATGTGCCCTTTAAAATTTTGTGCAAAGTCCTGAGCTCAGAGCCCATGGGACACAGGTACGGTGGGCTCAGGACAGTCATGTCTGCCATTGGTATCAGACTTCACTTGGAGATTTAGAGCCCTGGTTCCGTAGGGCAGGAGGTGGGTGTGGGAGCTCTGTGGCCTGAGATTTCCATCTTTACCTCTTTCTTTCACCTACACATTCCACCCTGCAGTGGGTAGCCCTGGTGAGAGTGAAGAGGGAGTGTTCGATATCATCTAATTCCCGTGGAGGGCATGACTTACCTGGACTACAGAGCTGATTGGTATTTCCTACCTTGCTGAAGGACACAAGCATATTTCCAGCAGTGCTGGTCCAGCCCCTCTTTGTGCTCCGTGGGCTGCCAGGTGGAGGAGCACCTCTGGTTGTCCCCTGGGAGCTGTGGCAGTCATTGACCTTGAGATGACAGAACACAGATGGCGGCAATGCTATGATCACCCTTGGGTTTAGGGAGCTCTCTGACAACACAAAATTGCAGAGGATATTCACTTTTCTTTAAAGAAAAGGAAATAAAACCTTCCTTTTCAGTTACTTAGTTTTGGTCTCAAATCCTTAGAACAGCCTTCTAAAACAACTGACCCCCACTTTGCTGCCTCCTGGGCCTGGCCCTGACCCACTCTGCTTCTAGAGGAGGCACAGAACATAGCCCATCCCTCTTCACTCCAGCCACAGTTCACGCCCCTGCCCCCACCCCATGCCCAAGATGAGCTGGGAGGGCTTGTGCTGGTCATGGTCACATTCTGCCTCCATCTCCACTTCTGTATATGGAGGGATTTGCATTATCGAAATTCCCAGGCTTTTTCCAGCTCTCAAATCCTAAAAACAAACAGAGAGGGAGAAAGAGAATGAGGAAGAGAAGTGGTTTCTGGAAAGGACTGAAGGAGATAAATATGAGAGGCATTGGGAAATGTGAAATGGGAGTACGCGGAATCACGCTCACCTCTTCCATGCGCTGCCATAGAAGGGCTTCTTCACCAGCCTGCCCAGCTCTGTTACCAGGTACCAGAGGCCCTGGAAGCTGTCACAGCACAATTAGGGGAAGTCAGTGTGCCCTGGCTGACACTGTCCACTTCATTCGGAGCCACTTCTGGATGGTGGATCTGCTTCTGTTCTGCTCTGAAATGTCAGTGCACACATACACTGACTCTACTCTCTGCCCCCAGGACCCCTTTTGAGGGAAGGGGCTTCACCTTTTCCATCTCTGCATCATCTGCACCTAGCACCGTGCCTGGCTCCTCACGGGGGCTGAACCAATGATGAGTGAATGGATGAAGAAATGAATAAGCAGATGGTGTGAATGTGTTCGGAGAAAGTAGAACTGTCTTGGAGCCGTGTAGCTTCAGCAAGTACTCAGGTCGATGCCATCAGAGGGCTAAACCGGAACAACGTCCTACTGTAATTGCAGCACACTGATCATTAGCCCAGAGGCACATGCATCCTTCGCAGCTTGGTTAAATTCAAAACCCTACCTGCTATTTGGTCATTAGTGAAGCAGCCTGGTGCCAGGCTCATGATAGCTCAGTCTTCTCTACCAGGTTTTACTGATGGCAAGAGAGAAAAAGCCCTGGGGTGGTGCTCAAAGGAATTATTTTGGGGGATGCCAAATTTTATTATTAAAAATTAACTCCTATTTTGCCTTACACTAAGAAAGCATATAATAAAGAATAATATCTTATAACCCCACACCTTTTTAAGTTATTTGCACTAAGAAATAAAATTCCTCGTCAGTCCTCATTCCATTCCTTGAAGATAATGACCTGTAACAGTTTGCTCTATATCTTTCTCGATGGTTCCCTATGCGTGCATTTACATACATACTTATTTTTCTTTAAAAAATAAGATGATGCTATGCATATGACTCTGCAAATTGCTTTCAAATTTAACCATATGTAATAGGTATTTTTCTTTATCAATACATGGGAGTCTACTTTATTTTTGTTCATGGCTATCTTGCTTTCCATTTAATGAATACACCACAGTGAATTTCTCCATTCTTCTCTTAATGGACATTTATAACGTGTCCAATTTTGTGTCAATGTTCTTTTGTTATTTCAAACAATGCTGTAGTAAACATTTGTATATACTAACTTTATTATTTTTATAGCAATTTCTGTTTAGAAGATTCTTAGATGAAATATGCTGGCTCTCAAGCATATTTTAAATTGTAATAGATGTACCCAATTGTTATGCAAACAGTGTCCTAATTTATACTCTCACCAGTAAAATATGAGAGTGCACATTTCCCCACTCACTCACCAGTATTCTATGTTGTCAACTAAAATTACACTTTTTGACAATTTGGTAGGTACAAAATATATCATCATTCTTTTAACTGCATTTAAATATTATTTGGGATATGTTCATTTTCATATATTCATTGTCTATACATATTTTATAAATTTATTGGTTATATTGTTTGCCACTTCTACTGAATCATTTGGTTTTTCTTATAGGAGATCATTACATATTAGAGAAACTGACCTTTGCATATTAAATATGTTGCAAATATTTAGTGACATCTGCTACTCAGAAGCTTTCCCTTTTATCTGGCAAATCGTGACTTCTTTTCCTTTTATAATTTCTGAGGATTATGTCTTGCTTATAAAGGCCTTCCCGGATCCCAAAACTATAGAAAACAGTTAGCATTACAGTCATACAATATTTTCATAGTTTTATATTTTATGTTTATATTTTATATCTATAATCCCTATGGATTTTTAAAAATAGAGTGAAGTCAGAATCTAGTATTTCCCTAATGGAAAAACAGCTGTTATTACATCATTTACTACATAATCTATTTTTTCCTTCAGATTTGAAAAATATATTTAAATGTGCTTTTCTCTAAAGATTTGAGGAAAATTGAGTCTTGGATAGTGATTCTCAACGTATGGTGCAGGAAGTTCTGGGAGTTCCTAAGATCCATTCAGATCAAAACTATTTTCATGACAATATTAATCAACTCATTCTCATTCTTTCATGAATGTACACTGGGGTTTTCCAGAGGCTGTATGGCATATGTTGATGTCGTTGCTCTGACGGTTAATGAAATGTGTGCTCATGTATTCCTGTGTTTCAAAATTTTCTGTTTTAATTTCTAATAGGGTACATATTCCTGTGTTTCAAAATTTTCTGTTTTAATTTCTAATAGGGTACATTTTGATAGTCATGACTCACATAACAAAAGCTCTTTGGGATTCTTAATAATTTTTAAGAGTATAAAGGGATTCAAGATCAAAAGTTTGGGAACCACTTATCTAGGAAGGGGTAGCATGTTTGTTTGCTTGTTTGTTTGTTGTGAGATAGAGTCTCACTCTGTGGCCCAGGCTGGAGCGCAGTGGCGTGATCTCGGCTTGCTGCAACCTCCGCCTCTTGGGTTCAAGCAATACTCCCGCATCAGCCTCTTGAGTAGCTGGGACTACGGGGTGCCCGCCACCATGCCCAGCTAGTTTTTGCATTTTTAGTAGAGACAGGGTTTCACCATATTGGCCAGGCTAGTCTAGAACTTCTGACCTTGTGATCCACCCTCCTCGGCATCCCAAAGTGTTAGGATTACAGGCGTGAGCCACTGTGCCCAGCTGGTAACATGTTTATTCTATGGCCTTACATTTCCCCTAGCACACCTGTGTGTAGTCCCAGAGTACACGTGCCCCAGACTGAGAAATGAACAGTGAAAGAAGGGGCAAAAAGCACAGCTCTGCAAGGGTTTTTGCCCTGTCCCTTGTCACCTCCTCTAATTAGTTCTATCAATTTGAACAAGGACTTTAGCCCAAAACATCTCCTAGAATGTATTTTATCAACATCCTCCTCTTAATTTACAATTCATCTTTTTCAAATTAAAACACTGTCATTTCTGGTTCCTGAGATTTCAGGTTATTTGAATTCTAAACAAATGGGAGCTACCTGTAGTTCAATTTTATTTATGGTTTTAACTCATCCCATTCCTTTTTAAGGAAGACCAGTTTGTATGTAGAGGTGACTTTGTTTTACTGATCAAGACATGTAGTCGAGCTCCCTGGCTGAGGGTCTATGGTCATTTATTTTCTGGCAGGTGCAGCAGTCTGCACCACAGGTTAGACGGACTGGAAGCAGCAGGGATCTGGCCCCTTGAAAACTCAGCCTGGTGTCCTTGACTCATTGACAACTTACAAGCCTGCCTCATGGCAGTCAGCCCAGCCAGCAGGGGGAGATATAATAAGGTGGGGAAAGACAAAGGCCATTAGAATCTTAAATTCAGAAAGCATCTCAAATATTGTCTAGTAACGCTTATCCTGTGAATGAATTGTCTGAAAAAAATAAGCTCGACAAGATTTTACTTAAGATTTTCTTTGACAGGAAGCTTACTAACTCATAAGACAACTCTCGTTGTTAAACAACTCACATTATTATCTCTGGTTAGAATGAACTTACTCTTCCTTCTCCACTCATTCAAAAGCACACAAGACTCTCATGGCAAGGTATCAACTCCTCATTAAGCCTTCCCTGAGTCTTCCCCCTCCAACTTCTGTCGAAGGGGTTGGAGACTGTACCTTGTGCTCCTGTCACACTTTTGCTTACCTTGACTATGCATTTAGACAGAGAGTATTAGTTGTCTAGGCCTGGTGTATCAAATTGCCACAACCTATGTAACTTACAACAACAGAAACTTGTTCACTTACAGTTCTGAAGGCCAAAGGTCCAAAATCAAGGTGTTGGCAGGGCTGTGCTCCCGCAAAAGGCTCTAAGGGAGAATCTTTCCTTGCCTTTTCCAGCTTCTCCTGGCTGTTGGCATTTTTTGTCTTCCTTGGCCACATCACTCCAATTTCTGCCTCTGTCTTCAATGGCCTTTTCTCTATTATCTCTTACAAAGACACTGGTCATTAGATTTAGCACCCACCTGGGTAATCCAGGGTGATTTCATCTCAAGATCCTTAACTTTATATCTGCAAAGATTCGTTCTTCAAATAAGGTAGCATTCCCAAGTTTCAAGAGTTAAGACAAGGACATATTTTGGAGGGAGCCACCACTCAATCTACTGTACAAGTGGAGGTAGCAAAATGGTCACCCTTAGGTCAAATCCAGCCTGTATTTTTTTCCTGTATGTTTTATGCATTTGGACATTTCACCTAAATATCTGGACTTCCATCTTCTTTGGACAAATCAAAATATCTGCAACATTGGACCTGCCTTCCCAATGGCATCTGTCAGGGATCTGAGTGCATGCTACACACTCTAGGAGACATATGTATTATCTGGTTCACCCAGTCTTTGCCATTTGCCAGACCATTTTACCCACTTAAACTTGACTTGACCCGTCAGGTTCCCCTAGGCATTTAACTTGTGACCTTTAATTTAGTCTCTGTTAATCTTGCCTAGTACTTCATAAGATGGTATTTCAGGGCAAGATTGGGTTAATGATTTATGCCCAGCATACACTTTTCAAAAGGCTTATGTTTTGGAGCAGGAAGAGACCCTGGAAATGAATCTGGACCTTTTGTTCCCCTCAAAATGAAATTATTGAGGTCCAGAGAGGTTAAATGACATTCCCAAGGTCACAAAGCTAGTCAGTGCTGGAGGTCTGAGGAGAGATCAGCATCCTGACTTCTAGGCCTTGTTCAGCATGTCTGGAGGTGGCCTCTTTGCACCATTCCTTCACCGCAGACTGGAAGCCTCCATCTAGGACCAGCCCTATCTGTAAGGAGAAAAAAATAGAAATATCCAAGAGGAAAACCTTCATGGTCTTTGTCCATGGATGGGACAAAACTCGAACTCAAAAATTCAGCAGTTGCTGATGCTTATGGTCACATTTCTTTTCCCTGGAGCCATGCCTTGGGCCTTTCTTGCACTGATTGCATCAGACTTTAAGTTCTCTTATTTGACTTTATATTATCAGTGTCTAGGACAGTGCCTGATACAAACTAGTTGTTCAAAAACATGTGCTGGACTAAAAAAATATAGAACTTACACTGAAGACAATATGCTTTCCTTTAGTTCTTATCTATAAACAGCTCTTATCTTATATTCAGCAACAGCACATTTTCCTTATGAAAACCCTTCACATTTAAACAAGTGTAACACAGGAAGGGATACCACAGTTGTACTAGCTTTAATACTGATACATCTCTATAAACAAAGAAAAGTGTTTTAGGTAAGGTTTGGTTTATAAATCAGAAGGGCCTGAAAAATGGTTACTAAGTCAAGATAGGGATTATTTCTCTATCATGAAAAAGAAATCTTGAGATGTGCAGAACAGGAGTGTTATGATGGCATTGTTATGTCATCAAGACTGTGGAAGGCTCTTGTCTTTTTTTTTTTTTATCCTCAGTATGCTGCTTCCATTTTGGTTATTATCCCTTCAGATATCGCTTCTGTCCCATTCCCTATTTTTGTTATTTCTGGGACACTAATTAAATATATATGTTAGACATTTTCAAACTGCTCTCACATTTCTTTTATGCTGTTTTCTGTATTTTCTATAGTTTTCTCCTCATTAGTATCAGTCTGAATATTTTCTCTTGACCTACGTTCTGGTTCACAACTTCTCTTACAATATGTCTAGTCTGCTATTAAAACTTTCCATGGTGTTCTTAATTTTAGTTATTCTATTTTTTCATTTCTACAATTTCCCTTTAATACTTCTTTATATCTTTCAGTTATCTGCAAAAATTTCCCAACTTGTTATTGAATTTTTGTAGCATACTAATCACATTTAATTTAACATTTTTGCCTAACTCAAATATCCGTTCCATTTACAAATCTCTTCCTATTGTCTATTTTCTCTTGGTTTTGGCCATGTAGCCCTTGTCTTCTGGAGGGCCTGATAAATTTTTATTGAATATTGGATATTGTGTGTGAAAATCATAGAGCTAATTTGAGTCCAAAATGATGATATCTTCCTCCAAAGAGGGTATACTTCTATGTCTGGCAGGCAGTTATGGTAGGGGCTGTTTACCCTATTGTAATCAGGATCGAACAAATTTGAAAGCTGTGCTTCCATTTCTATAAGGACTAACTTAACTCACCACCACTTCTACAGTAGAGCACTAAGGGGTTCCAACTAAAGCCTGGGGTGTTTGTCATGGCCCCTCTTGCTTTATGACCTAGACTTTAATCTCTGGCTATGCCTCTCGGCCTTATAAGATTGGAAGCTCTCTTCAGTTCTCAATATCTCAACCAATGCTTTTTGCTGTTTCTCAGCCTCCAAACCACCACACTGGAGGAGACAAATGATTTAGATGGGAAACAGACAGTGAATTTTCATTCCATTCCCTAAGAATCTCATAGACATGAACCTACATGTTTGCAGTGGGTAAAGTGTGAAGGAGATGGGAGTGGATTCCTCAGTGAACTTTACGCCCACCATGTGGGAGATGGTAGAGTTTACCAAGGACATCCTTGACTTTTGTGGCCTTTCTTAGCACACCCATATCACCCCGCTTAAAGCTGTCACCTTTGAAGCGCATGACCCTTTGTACTTCTCACTCTCAACCATGGCAGAAAGGTCCAGTAGAAAAGCCAGAGATATCTGGGGGCACAGTGACTCTGTACTTAGATCCTCTCACTAAGGACAGCAGCATCCCTTCCACCTTTGCCCTTTGGTTCCTTGCTGCCTTGATAGCTCCCAATACCTTTAAATAGGTGTTTTGTTGGTATGGTTTGGGTGTGTCCCCAACCAAATCTCATCTTGAATTCCCATGTGTTGTGGGAGGGACCTGGTGGGAGGTAATTGAATCATGGGGGCAAGCCTTTCCCATGCTGTTCTCGTGATAGTGAATGAGTCTCATGAGAGCTGATGGTTTCAAAAAGAGGAGTTCCCTTGCACAAGTTCTCTCTCTCTCTTTGCCTGCTGCCATCCATGTAAGATGTAACTTGCTCCTCTTTGCCCTTTGCCATGATTGTGAGGCTTCCCCAGCCACGTGGAACTGTAAGTCCAATTAAACCTCTTTCTTTTGTAAATTGCCCAGTCTCAGGTATGTCTTTATCAGCAGTGTGAAAATGGACTAATACATACATAGGTACCAGTATAGTGGGGCACTGCTGAAAAGATATCTGAAAATGTGGAAACAACTTTGGAACTGGGTTACAGGCAGAGGTTAGAATAGTTTGGAGGGCTTAAAAGAAGACAGGACAATGTGGGAAAGTTTGAAACTTCCTAGAAACGTGTTGAATGGCTTTGACAAAAATGCTGATCATGATATGAACACTGAAATCCAGGCGTAGGTGGTCTCAGATGGAGATCAGGAACTTGTTGGGAATTGGAGTAAAGGTGATTCTTGCTATGTTTTAACAAAGAGAGTGGTGGCATTTTGCCCCTTCCCAAGAGATCTGTGGAACTTTGAGCTTGAGAGAGATGATTTAGGGTATCTGGTGGAAGAAATTTCTAAGCAGCAAAGCATTCAAGAGGTGACTTGGATGCTGTTAAATGTGTTCAGTTTTATAAGGGAAGCAGAGCATAAAAGTTTGGAAATGTTGTAGCCTGACAATGCAATAGAAAAACAAATCCCATTTTCTGAGGGACAATTCAAGCCAACTGCATGAATTTGCATAAGTAATGAGAAGCTGATTGTTAATACCCAAGACAATGGGGAAAATGCCTCCAGGGCATGTCAAAGTTCTTCATGATAGCTGCTCCATCACAGGCCTGGAGACCTAGGAGGAAAAAGTGGTTTCATCAGTCAGGCCCAGGGTCTCTCTGCTGTGTGCAGCCTACGGACTTGGTGCCCTGTATCCCAGTTGCTCCAGCCATGGCTGAAAGAGACCAATGAAGAGATGAGGCTGTGGCTTCAGAGGGTGCAAGCCTCAAACCTTGGCAGCTTCTATCTGGTATTGAGCCTTCCAGTGCACTGAAGTCAACTATTGGGATTTGGGAACCTCTGCCTAGATTTCAGAAGATGGATGGAAACGCCTGGATGTCCAGGCAGAAGTTTGCTGCAAGGATGGGACTCTCACGGAGAACCTCTGCTAGGGCAGTGCAGAAGGGAAATGTGGGGTTGGAGCCCCCACACAGAGTCCCTCCTGGGGCACAAATTAGTGAAGCTGTGAGAAGAGGGCCATCATCTTCCATACCCCAGAATGGTAGATCCATTGACAGCTTGCACGGTGCACCTGGAAAAACTGCAAACACTCAATGCCAGTCCGTGAAAGCAACCAGGAGGGATGCTGTACCCTGGAAAGCCACAGGGGTGGAGCTGTCTAAGACCATGGAAACCCACCTCTTGCATCAGCATGACCTGGATATGAGACATGGAGTCAAAGGATATCACTTTGGAACTTTAAGATTTGACTGCCCTGATGGATTTTGGACTTGCATGAGGCCTGTAGCCCCTTTGTTTTGGCCAATTACTCCCATTTGGAATGGCTGTATTTATCCAATGTCTATACCCCCATTGTATCTAGGAAGTAACTAACCTGCTTTTGATTTTACAGGCTTATAAGTGGAAGGAACTTGCCTTGTCTCAGATGAGACTTTGGACTGTGGACTTTTGGGTTAATGCTGAAATGACTTAAGACTTTGCAGGACGGTTGGGAAGGCATGATTGCTTTTGAAGTGTGAGGACATGAGATTTGGAGGGTGCCGGGGGCACAGTGATATGGTTTGGCCATGTCCTCATCCAAATCTCACCTTGAATTTCCACATGTTGTGGGAGGGACCAAGTTTGAGATAATTAAATCATGGGGGCAAGTCTTTCTCATGCTATTCTCATGATAGTGAATACGTCTCACAAGATTTGATAGTTTTAAAAAGAGGAGTTCCCTTGCACAAGCACTCTCTCTCTCTGCCTGCTGCCATCCATGTAAGACGTGGCTTGCTCCTCCTTGTCTTTTGCCATGATTGTGAGGCCTTCTCAGTCATATAGAACTGTAAGTCCAATTAAACCTCTTTCTTTTGTAAATTGCCCGGTCTCGGTATGTCTTTATTACCAGTGTGAAAACAGACTAATACATTTGTTTTCAAAACAAATCCCAGGTTTTCTAGTTGTTCTTAATAGGAAAATCAATCTGTTAAAATTAGGTGCCAGTACTAAAAGTGGAAGTACTTTAAGTTTCAAAATCACCTCATGACTGTAAATGGCTACAAGTCTTCCAGCCAGTTTATGTCCAAGGCCTAAAGCAAGAGGAGGCATCAGATAATGGCCTTCTCTCCCTTTAAGGAGACTTCAAAGAAGTACTACACAATAAGCTGCTTACATCTCATTGGCCAAAATTTAATCATGGGGCCACACTGAGAAGAAGCAGAAGCCAAGATATGTGGTCTTTTCACTTAGTACATAGCAGTTCAGTTAAAAACAAGGGTGTGCTGCTAAGGGAAAATAGGGGAATGTATACTGGGGGTAAGCAACTAACACTCACCACCAAAAGCAATGCTCTGAAAACACTCTTTGTGGGAAATTTTGAAACTTGGGTTAGAAATAACTGACAAGCTATAAGTATGAGGTTTTTTTGAGAGGGTAAGAGCAGGTTACAATATAAAAATTTACTACATTTATTAAAAAATGATATAAATAATGCCTGATTAGCATAACACACAGAAATGCATATCAGGGCAGAAGAAGAAAATATGGCTTTTGGCATATGTGATTGCAAATTTAAACCCTATAACCATCAGACTGATTATTAAAATGAGTGGAATGCGTGCAGGGTGGAAAATGCTGCATTATTTGTGCTAGTGACTGGGCTGAGCTGAGTGGGGACCATTTTTCCTCAATGAGCAGATGCTCCCCACTTTGCCACAATCTCTAAGGTCTCAGACCATTGAAGCTGGGTCTTCATTTGACAATGGATGCAACTAATAGTGGCAGAACGAAGCCTGGACATTGAGCTGGTTTCCCAAAAAACTATCTTTAGAGCGCTAGGAATAGTGTCTAGATGCTGGCCTGCCAACTGCTTTCTAACATTGAGCATGCTGTTTAACCTCTTTGAGCCTCATTTTCTCTACCGAAAAGCAGAAATAATCATCATAGTAAAAACTTTACAGGATTGTGTTGAAGCTGAAATTAGAGGACAACACTCTTCCTTGCAGGCATCTGCAGCAGGTCAACAGATCTGTCCTTCCTGTGCTTGATTTCATGGATGGGACAGCATGGCAGGCAGAGCCCAAATACCTCCTTTTGAGGGCACTTATTGTTCGGACAAGTGACTGTCACCTGTCAGGTGGTGCCAATCATATGCAGGCTTAGGGATGGCAAACCTGGTGGTCTGGGCCCTGATAAGTCCTCTTTGTTTTACCCTCCTGCTTATGACTCCTCTTGGCTGGTTCCCAAATCTTCAGTATTAGATTGGATAATCCCACTTTTAATAATGCTCAGGATATTTGCCTCCCTTGGGGGACTGTGATCACAGCAGTGGAGGGTATTAAAATGGAGCTGAATGCCATGCGGAGCACTTACCCTTTAAGCCGTGTGTATGTGGGCACAGCGTTTTGCCTGTGTGCACACAAGGGATGTGTGTGTGTGTGTCTACGTGTGTGCATTCTCTTGGCCTTCTGAGATTTTTGTGTAAACAAAATATCACATTGAACACCCAGTTCATTTGCAATATTAAAACAAAGCACTGCAAAGTCAGTTCAAAACTCAGGTTTCCTCAATCAATGAGGTTATTAACTTCCAAATTCTGTGTTTTTAT